>NC_056523.1:51603723-51622535 GCF_019175285.1 Sceloporus undulatus
GATTAAATAAAGCTTCAGCCTTCTTATGCTGCTCCAGAAAGCTTCAGATTAAATAAAGCTTCAGCCTTCTTATGCTGCTCCAGAAAGCTTCAGTGTTTTCATCCTCCATCCTCTTTCTCTTTCTGCATGTCTAAGTTCTGACTTAGGAAGCTAGATGCATACAAGGTGTTTCAGCTTACAATGGTTCTTTAAGATCTCACATGCTGAGATGAATAGCCACAGTCAGGTAATATGCCCTCTGGCTTCTTGCAGAGATCAGGGGGAGACCTCGGTGATCATGGGAGGCAGGACTGGGGTGGGGACCATCTACCTTCACTCAAAACATATTTTTCAAATCTTTGGTTTTGCACAATGTTTTCCAACTGTGAAACAAGCAGCCATTGTTGCTTTCAAATCCTCAATGGTGCACCACCCCAGCAAAACAGATGGCTATATCTGTTCTGGGACTAAAAAGTCATACACAAAATTCAGGTATTGAATCCAAACTGGTGTCCATGTGTTTGTGTGTGTTTCCGCCTTTCATCCCCACAAAGCATAGTGCTTCATGGATCAGAATGGAGAGTCAGCAGCTGTTGTGCCAGACATTCTTTGACTTTCATTGCCCCAGAATAGCATCTTTATTCTTCATTACTAATGTTCGTTTCTTCCTAAATGCTCCCTGCCTCCCAAATACAGGCATTTTCCTTTTCTAAGGGAGAGCTGCATGCTTGTGGTCTGACAAAGCAGCATGCAATAGGCAAGAGTCTGTTCTGAGGAGTCTTGGACAATCCTCCAAGCAGACACCTCACTTGAACAGCATAGCAGCAGGCTGTTGACTGGCAAAGACCCATGGCAGGCACAGCTGCTCCAAGGGTTTGCTTGACAGGCAATGGCAAATAGAAAGGTCTGCTTTTGGCGGCGGGGTGTGTGTGTGTGTGTGTGTGTCTTTAAGCAGAGGCTGGATGACCATCTGTCAGGGATGCTTTGATTATGAGTTCCTGCATGGCAGGGAGTTGGACTTGATGGATCTTGTACTCTCCTCCAACTCTATGATTCTTGGAAACAATCAGGACAGCTTTAACAGGAGATCAGACCAATGTAAGACTACTGGGCATAATGGTTATACACTGCCTCCAGTATGGGAGGAGGGGAATATAATGTCTGTACAGCCAGCCCTCCATATCCACAGATTTTTTAATCCACAGATTCAAGCATCCAACGTCTGAAAATAATTTAAAAATATATACATTCCAAAAAGCAATCCTTGATTTTGCCATTTTACATAAGGGACGCTATCTTACTGGGCCATTGTATATACAGTGGACCCCCCACACATTTGCTAGGGTTAAGGGCATAGGATCCCTGTGAAAGTGGAAAAATCACACATAAAAAACACTAATTTTTTTTTCTCAGAGAACACCTATCTAGGAATCTCTATGTTCTCCGGGGCAATTTTGTGGTCAAGATCTGCCAGAGGTTGACCATAAAATTGTGCTGGAGAACTACACATCTTAAAGAAATGTTCTCTCTAGCAATCTCTGGGTCTTCCAGCATAATCTTTGGCAGAAGTTGACAATAGTATCATGCTGGAGGACCTAGAGATAACATGTTAATCAAATCCATTAATAATCAGACCCAGAAAAGTCAAAACCACAAATGTGGAGGGCTAATTATATTGGAACTAGAGCAACACTGATTTTGGTATCCATGGGGGATCCGGGAACAAACCCCAGTGGATGCCAAGGATTCACTGTATATGCCAGTTGCTAAGGAATATGGAAGGAAGACTGCTGTTCTCATATTCTCTTTTTGAGCCTCTGGAGGGTCTGCTGGTTGGGCATTGTGAGAATTCTGGAGATAATTCTGGATTAGACAGGCCTTTGTTCTGGCTCTTTTTATGTTCTTATGAGGCATGTTTGTCACACTTTTGTGTGTGTCTGGTAAAGATGCATTTTTCCTTTCATGAAGGAATAGCTGTGTAAGAAATTGCTTCTTGTAAAGTAGCAAAATTACTGACTTCAAAAGGAAAGAATGGTTGACACATATAAAGAGTGAACAGAAAAAAACAACAAACCTTCAGTATCTGAATGTAATTTTTGCTATGCTGTTACAGTGTGAAGTTCAGCCTTGTGGAAGGATGCTGTTTCTGAAACTGAGCTGAGTATTTGTCATACCTCTAAATATATGGTACCTTTACGGAGGGAGAAAAAGTCCCCTTTACAAATAATCAGTTTCCCGTTGCTTTTCTGTTCTAGTCTTAACACGTGTCTTCTTAATGTGTTCTATGTGTAACCATGTTCTTTAAATTATTTTCTGTATTCTTCCCCCCAAATATTCATTCATCTAACCTCAAAGTTCAATGAATATTTATTAAAACTGCTAAAAGGCTTCTCCACCTGTGCCCCTTTAAGAATACTCTCCTGAGCTTCCCTGAACTGCCAGATCTATGGGTGATTGCTACTCATAAAGTAAAAAATCCAGTAATCTATAGAAAATTTACCAGTGTGGAGATCATTATAAGGATGATAATTATCAGGTAATGAATATAAGGATAACAATCAAAGAGTTAATGAGCAGTGAGTAACTACGTGAGCATGAACCAATGTGCACACCCTTTGAAAGAAAAATAAGGATGGACTTTTAAATAAGCCTGGGAGAACCTGACTATTGCACCAGAGAGTTTTAAAAAATGGTCTCATGTGTCACAAATGGCATTTTTATTTTAATAATGTCAGTGGAAAATGTGGTTAACTGGCAACTGTGGCAAGCCCATCATGTCAGCTGATTCTTCAAAGCCACTGGGATGGCAATGATTTTGCAGTACTAACAACAGAAACAGTTGAAAAATCACAATTTTTGCCTTTTGAAAATATCAAGGACATCTGTAATTCCACAGAACATGTCAAACATTACTTTCATGCCGCATATGAGGGTTCCCAAATGCTAAGATCACAGCCATTTATTTTACTTGTTGTATGAGAGCATTTTACTGCAAGGGTCATGTCTCCTGATCTGTAAACAGAATTAACTGGAGGGCCATCCTTTCCCATATAGATCTCCCCATTCATTAAGATCTTTATCAGAGAATGAGCTCCAAAGTGTTATTCAGATACTGCTGTTTTTAGCATGGTTATGCAAATCCAGTTTTGTTGTTCACACTAGTTTTTTTAATTGGAATTGCATCTATGTGCATATCTGCATGTTCTGTTGCTCACATGTGTCAGCATTTGAAACACGTTCAAGGCATGCAGCTTTATTCCGGTTTATCCCAGGTCTAGTCACTTTGGTTATTCATACAACCAACAATGCTTGTTTTGATCCACTGCTCCTTTTACTATACAGTTGGCCTGCCCCATACACAGGCTTCCCATATGTGGACTTGAGGTCACACGGAAGGGAAGCCCCATTTAGATTATTGGCATGCATGCCACACCGCACCCAGGAGCACACCCCATTCATCTAAATGGGGCTTGAGCATGCGTGGAATTTGCTGTATGCGGGGGGGGGGGGGGGGGGGGCAGAAAAAGTCCCGCCAAAAGCAAGAGTCCACTGAAGTTATTAATTCTTATTCTGTTTCACTGTTTAATATAATTTAATAGCCCATAAACACCTCTGGGTATTCCTTGCCTAAGAAAACCCTATTAAATTCATGGGGTTGCTATAAGTGTACAGGCGACTTGAAGGCACATACATACAAATTTGTTTATTACCCATCAGCTCACCAGGGTTCTCAAGGCATTTAAAAGGCATATTTTTTTAAAAAGAGAGAGAGAGTGTGGTGTAGTAGTTTGGCAGCTGGACTAGGACTCTAGCACACCAGGGTTCAAAGCTTTGCTGAGCCATGGAAACCTACTGAGTGACTGTAGGCAAGTCACATTCTCTGAGCCTGAGAGGAAGGCAATGGCAAACCTCCTCTGCATATATCTTGCCACGAAAACTCTGACAGGATCACCATGAGTCAGAAATAACTCAGAGGCACACAATTTAAAAAGAAAAATGGATGGGACAGAGTATGGAGTATATCAAAAACACAATTACATATTTTCTTATGCAGTTATTTTCCATATTCAGCTACTATATTCCCCAATCCACAGTAATCAAGTGATATACAGGAATGTCTAAACAAACACCCCAACTGATAAGTAACCATGTAAGATATTCCAAGCCCAGCTAACTGCCAAGTAGGTGCCCAAAGTGAAAGATCCTACTTTATTCTATCCTTGGCCATTTATCTATTGCCAGTGGGAAACAGAAGGACCCATGTCCTTCAGTCTTTGATTGGAGACACCAGTTCGTCACTGTTGTGGTCCTTCCAGAGAAGAGACAGAGTGCATGAAAAATTGGCCTTGAAACCTGAAGCATACCAACCCTTCTTCCACCTTTACAAGCACCTTTTCAGAAGCATCAGCAGTCAACTATGGCATGAGTTCCAGTAAACCTCCAGACAAAATTCCTGCTGGGCCTGGCTAGGAAATCACACTGGCAACTCTCACCTCATCTTTAGGACAAATGCCTTTTTGAAGACAGCAAAATCCGCCCCTTGTGAACTGTCTGCAATTCAGGAATATTTGCTTCTTCTGCTTACATAAGACCTGCTTACCTAGCACTAATACACTCTGGGAATCTTTGTATTTGCAGAATGGAAAAGGGAGACAGAGAGAGCACCAGTGGTGTTGTTAACAAGGTATGGCAAAACAAAGGCTGTTTTTTTGTTGTTGTTATGTGCCTTCATGTTGTTTCTGACTTATGGCAACCCAAGGTGAACCTCCCAGAGGATTTTCTTGGCAAGTTTCTTCAGAGAGGGTTTGACATTGCCATCCTCTAAGGCTGAGAGATTGTGACTTGTCTAAGGTGAGTTTCCATGGCTGAGGCAAGATTTGAACTCTGGTCTTCCAGTGTCTTAGTCCAACACTCAAACCAGTACATCAAACTGGCTCATAATGAAGGCATCCCACCCAACCCCATAGGAATGCTGCTTCGCCAATTAAATTTTGCTTCCTTCTCCAAATTTCTAGCATTGCAGAGATTGAGGCACGGAAAATCATTCATATCTAGAAAACTTATATTTGCTTTGGTGACTTTGCATGACCCTTTCTTTGGATGACTGAACTGTTTTTCTCAGCTGAAGTTTTAGTTACTGATGCTAAAAAATCAGGGAACTTGAAGGGAAATTTCACTGGGGGCTAATGCCTCCCACCCACCCCATAAACACACATTATAGTTATACTCCTGGGGATCACCATGCATCAGCACAAGCATTAGTTTGAATAAGGGCACAATCTTCCAACTACATTTAATATTTCTATAAAAATGTGGAGACATGCAAACTGGGTGTTGCACTTAGCATGTCTATGGCATTTCATACCATTCACATTTGAACAGGCATTTACATTTGTGACTTTTCATAAAATCTGTTACCACCATTTGGGTGGTTCCAGCTATGGATAATGTTGCTGCCGTCATCAAATGAGGAGTTAGGGAAGAAAGCCGTGAATGATGCTGAGGGCTTTAGCAGCTATCATCACTGTTTCAGTATGGCATTTTTTAGGCCAGCCAAGTTGATTTACATTGAGTAAACACCACCAGGTAAGTTCTCATGCAGGCCAGAACTGGCTGTTGGTGATCCAACAGGAGTCAGAGTAACAGTGTTTTGAATGTTGAAGTATGACTCTGGAGACTAGAGTTTGAATTCCCGCTTGGCCATGGAAACCCACTGGGTGACTTTGGGCAAGTCACATGCTCTCAGCCTCAGAGAAAGGCAAAGGCAAAGGAAAACTCCCTCTGTACAAATCTTGCCAAGGAAACCCTGTGATATGGTATTTGTCTTAGGGTCATCCTAGGTTGGAAACAACTTTAAGGGATAGTTCCTTCCTCTCAAATATAGCCTATAGCATCTGGTATCTGTAGGTAGTCTCCCATCCAAGTATTAACCCCAAGTATTAACTCCCATCCAAGTATTAACCAGGGCTGGCACTGCTTAGCTTCCTACATCAGAATGGGAGCTGGTGCCTTTAGGGTATTTAGCACCATAAAAAGCCCTTCTCTTGCTCACAATCAATTCCCAAAGGCTTACTGGAAGAGATAGCAAAGAAAGGACATTCCTACCTCCACTTCCAAAGTCTGGGAGCAGCCACAGAAAAGGCTGTCTCCCATTTTCTCACCAAATGAGGAACATAATTTAAGCAGCCCTCCTTCAAGGGCAACATCAGTCTGTATCAGTTGTTGCAAGTGAACTGATGCAGTACAGTGGAGAACACAAAATTGCTGAATTCTTTACAAGACAAAACAGAGGGCATATTATTTTAAACATGGATGAAGGCAACAGATAAAGTAGGCTTCCTCAGTGCCTGGAGGCAGCTTTTGGGGCATTAGATAAGCTCTTGTTACATTAACACAATTAACATCCACTTCAGGAATCACTGAAGGTGTAGACAGTCTGATATACAAAGGTAGTACTGGAATTCTGAATCAACTACAACCAATTCTAAATAATAGTGTAATTATTGTCTTTGCCCCAAATCCATGATATGGTTCGCCCTCCTTCTGCCTCCCTCCTTTTCACACACAACCTTCGGCAACAGTAAAGCAGCACATTGGTATATGGATTTATGGCTTGTACATTTATTACTTTGCATCACATTCTCCTTTCCTCATACAACCATTTCCTTTACATTTTTCTAATGAGAAATACAGTGGAGCCTTGGTATCCACTGGAGTTTGATTCCAGGACCACCACCACCATCTCCATGGATATCAAAATCCATACATACTCAAATCTCATTAAATATAATAGCATAGCAAAATGGTGTCCCTTATATACAATGGCAAAATCAAGGTCTGCTCTTTGAAATTTATGTATATATTTAAATATTTTCAAACCATGGATGGTAAAACCCATGGATATAGATTCTGTGGATACTGAGGGCCAACTGTAGTTACATACACTCTGTTAAAGTGGCAACTTTAATTGATCCTCCTTTACACTACCATTCCCACATTTAAAAAATAAAATGCGACACTATGGCTTCTCCTTAGATCCCTGGAGATCATGTAAGACAGCAAGAAAATAATCAGCTTTTTGCCCACCCATTACCACTACCTGCTGATAGAGAATGCACATTTCTGCCAAAGAACACACTTTAGGGGGGCTTGATGAATTCCTAGTTTATATGCAACCATCCAGTAAATGTCAGTAAAATTAATTCTGGGGAAGAGAGGAAAGAACTGGCTTTAAAGAGATGTGTTGTATATTGGTTTTAGTTTTTGAATGGAAGAAAAGGCAACAAACCTGGCAGAAGAGAGCTGTCTTATGAAAAGGTAAGGACCATATAAAATAAGTATGAAACTAAATGCAGCTTGGTCTAGGGAGGGATTTGTTGGCCTGGGGAAACCTCTTTCCTGCAGGCCTTCAGAACTGCCTTAAAAGACTCATTTATTTGCTGAGACATTTGTATAAGTAACTTTAATTTACTCATTGGTGGGCTCAACAGAAAAATATTTATTGGAATTTAATATTATACTGGGTGGGATTTATTTTTTTTTAAATGGTGGTTCTTATTCATAGTCCACCTATTTGAAGCTTATTATTATTTGCAATTTATGTTGACTACTGAGGTTTTTTTAAACCTTTAAAGGTAACCAGGCAAGTCACACTCCCTCAGCCTCAGAAGATGGCAAACCCCCTCTGTATAAATGTTGCCAAGAAAACTCCATGATAGGTTTGCCTTAGAGATGCCGTAAGTTGGAAACGACTTGAAGGTGCACAGCAAAAACAAAATGTTGTTGCTTCTTACATACGTTCGATTCATTTCCCAGTATAACTAAAACGAGGAATATTTATGTAGCTAAAACAGTATCATCCATATAGAAGATGAAGGAATTGGGTTGAGGAAGTCCCAAGGTTTACTTAAACAGGAAAGGAACTCAGTTGAAGAACTGCTAAGGAGCCAAATGAGGACTGAGTGTCCACAGTTGGGAGAGAATACTGGCTGGATATGGAAAAGAAACATAAAAATGAATAAAACATGGATAATTGAATACCATAGATAAGGGCATGGTTGACTGACCAGTAATTCGATACCATAACATTGTAATCAACTGGCATAATAATTTTTTAACTAGGAAGAATGGGTGTGATAAATGAATGCCTCTATTTTCATTTATGAAATGCTGGAGAAGGTACAAACCTGGGTTTATAAATATTGTGGAAACAGAAGCCCTGCTGCAAACATGTGAAGAGAGGCAACGTTGATGCCAGAAGCAAAGAAGTATGTTTTTGTCAATTGGGGAAGAGAGGCCACACATTTAAAATAAATATTAAAATGGAAGAATGAATACTTACTGCCAATGAGGACAGTTTTCCACCTTTAAAACAGCTATTTAGGTGAGCAGGGAGAGTACTGTCAGATTTCAAAATTAATGTGTTTTTTATAGCAAAGGGAAAAACACAAAACTGGGTGCTTGAAAGTGTCTATTGTACTCAATGTATTTCACATGTATCCCTTCAGAATTATCCTTTCGAAAAAGGGGGAAACGATTCTGTCCCAGGGCCAGTTGTGACATGCTGCTAGTTATTTCTGGCACTCTGCATTTTGGAGACTGCAGCCAGCTATATGAGGTGTTCCTACCAAGAGACATATACTGGCTGTTAAATTTGTTAACAGAAATTGAGACATAAGAAAATTTACTGCCAGCAACCACAGCTAAGTCATCAAAAGTCTTGGGTTCCAATTTTTTAAAAATGTGACTGCTTATTTGAAACTCTTTCCTTCTTTTCCATTGCTCTCAAGAACAGGAAACAGACGGGATGAAGCTCATTAGAGCATCAAATAACTGCCCTTAATTTTTAATTTCCATTTATCTGAATTTCAGCTTCAGCTATTTTTCCAGACTCACTGCATTCTGTTTAAGAGAAAGAATAGCCATATGCAAGTATTTGCAATGGAAGACAGTAAAGTAACAATTTCCATGCATGTTTAAAATGGCATATAGAAGCACCAAAGGGAGTCAGAATTGCTTGTGCAACTTCCAAAAGTGTTGGCTTTCTGCAGGGTGTAATAGGCTCATGCCTCTTTCGTTCAAATTTTAGGCTTTGTCATTGCCCAGTTTTCACTCTTTGGGTTAAGACAAAAAATCAGTAGAAAGTGTGAGAACCTCAGACTATCAGCAACTTTGTATACATGAGAGGCTGGTTCTGAGGATATATACATCTGTGTATGTATGTGCCTTCAAGATGCTGTCGATTTCTAGCAACCCAATGAATTTCATAGGTTTTTCTTAAGCACAGATTACTCAGGGTGGTTCTGCCAATTTCTTCCTGTGCAATGTATCCTACAGCACCTAGAATTTGTTAGTGGTCTCCCATCCAAGTACTAACCAGGGTTGACCCTACTTAGCTTCAAAAATCAGACAGGGTCTGGTGCTTTAGAGTATACAAGAGGTAAAACACACACACACACCATTTTCCCTGAGAAATATTTATTTGGCCTTCTTCAGGGGCTGATAGGGAAAGAGAAACAACACAAAATATGAAGTGAATAGATTTTAAAAATCTGCCTGTAAACATAGGCTACATATTGTTTCACATTTATTCATACTATTCATATTATTCACACTTGAAATAAAATCACAAAAATGTTACAGTGAATTAAATGGAGTGACAGGTACATAAAACTGCAGGCAAGTTTTCAAGCAGATTTGTTAATATGTAGACAATCAACTTGTAGATGCATGTGAGGGCTGAATACCTAAAGGCACCAGATCTCATCTGATCTTGGAAGTTAAGCAGGGTCAGCCTGATTAGTATTAGGATGGGAGACCACCACCAAATGCTATATATTTCAGAGGAAGGAACTGGCCAAACTATATTCATTGACTAAGAAAACCCTATGCAACTCACGATGGTTGACATAAATCAAAAGGTGACTCGAAGGCAAGCATGCACGCACGCACACCCACAACTCCATTTTACCATAACATTACTTACAGATTTTATTTCATGTCTATGTTAATATGAAGCATGTGTGTTCAGGCAAGGTTTTAATCTATTCAGTCCATGTTTTGCCTTAATGTTTATCTATTGTTCCCCTTTCCATTAGCCCCCCAAGAAGGTCATTCAAACAATTCTCAGTTGAAACACATTGGGCTATATTTCTTGGAAAACATACCAATACCCAACATCTTGGTTATCAAATTCCATTGTATGTACACAGCCTCTTTTGTTTTTATTAGCAACTCTGTGCCTGACCTTGACTTCGCTTGAATCAGCAAGCAAACATTGGCCTGGCTGAGAGAGTTGGCTAGATGTCAGTACGCAAGTATTCCAGTTTTTAGGAATATTAAGTTATTTATTTTGGAATTCATGGGAGAAAAAGATTAAAAAAGTATAGGCTGCTATTGTTAACTATTGCTAGAGATTCCATTTTTGTGCCTGAACCCACCAAAGACACAGGCCATGGTGCTATAGTCAAACCATTGGTGCAGCAGATTGCAGTGTAAACAGGTTTACACTTTTGTAAGGAAGGTATCCAGGACCACTTTCCCACATGAAAGGATAATAGTGGCAACCAAATGAATGAATAAATCAATACCCAAGAATGGCAGGTGACTCTGGCTACTCACTCCATGCCAGAGTAAGAAACCACCTGTCAATGGCCAGCTCTAGGCAGGGCTATCCATTTCTTCAGTGCCTAGTTCCGAAGGGTCCTCTGAATCAAGGTATTATAGGTGAGGTGGCTTTAAAAAATTGCCTGTATCGAGAACTTAATTTTCCAAGCCACTCCTAGCTTGGCAATGAGGACTGATGCTGAAAAATTAGACAGTTCTATATAGAGTGTGTCTCTGGATAGAGGCATGCACCACAGGTAAACTGGTGGGATTTTTGCTTTGATAAGATGCACAGAAAATTGGTCTTTCCCATCACTGAGAGCCTTGTCACATTATTAAACAAACTCGGCAGGCAAACAAAAAGATATGTGTTTTTTTCTCCCTCTGCATGACATTGTTCTCTTTCATTCTCGTCCTGTTGTACCAAGGGAGAGGGTCACTAAAGTGTCAAAACAAACAAATAAGCTTCATTTAGATACCACTTCATACTGCCTAAGGAGTGTCTAAGCGGTTTACAACTGTAAGCTAATTGCCCCCAACAACCTGGGTACTCATTTTAGTGACCTCGGAAGGATGCAAGCCTGAGTCAAGTTTGAGCCCTTTTGCTGGTCTTGAACTTGCAACCTTGAGGTTTTGAGTGAGTGGCTGCAGTACAGGCATTTAACCACTGTGCAACCATTTTGTCTGGTTAATACATCCCTTGGTTGGAGCCAATATACTTCTGTGTTTTGGTAGAGTATCCAGCATCATTGCTGGCACTAAATAAATGTGAAACACCAATGGATCTAAATATTGATGGATTAAGCTCTGCAAAGAGCCACTGAGGCCAGGTCTACAAGGTGAGAAATAAGGAAGCAGAGTCCTGAGGTGGTACACTTCACAATTTCAGATTATAGATGTTGAATCACACATTTAGAGCTCCCCCATGAAAGAAAGAAAAGGAAAAAAAAGCAGCACCACTACATGCCCTATTAACCCTAATAAAAAAAAGAAGTTATTTCAGACCTTGGCTCTTCTACTGATTTTCACATTTTACCTGTGCCTGATTAGTTCTGAATAAGACAGTGAACCTGTATCAGAGCTCTACCACTTCAAACAGGGAAGGGGGGAACTGTTTATGCGACTGAATACTCTCCATAGGAAAAAAAAAGTTCCCTGCACACAGCAAACAAGCACATCTAGGAGAAAGCTACCAAAAAATGTTCTCCTTGACATGCAGTTTTCTATGAGTAAGGAGTCTCTTCCCCTCTGCCATGGAGGACCATTCAGTTATATAAGCCCCCAGCTGCAAGCCAATGCAATATTGCCCAAATATAATTTCACTGGCTCACAGAGAACTAAGCTCAAATTCTGCTCAAATAACAGCCAGTCAACATCCAGCTATCTGGATGTCTGCACACCTGGCCCCAGAAGGATGTCCCAGAGAAATATGCCAAGCCAAGTAACTGCTTTTGATGGCCTCCTTCAAAGTCATTTTTCATTTTAAATTCATTGGGGATCCATCTACAAACCCCTAGCCAAACACCTCCAAAGGAAGAGAGATAGGGAGCGAGAGCCCTGAAGATTTTACCTGCTATAACTCATGCAATGAAAAATCCAGACACTAGTAACAAAGGTTTGCCAAATTTCACAGCAGAAGATGCAAGACCAGACTGAATAAGCAACTAACCAAGTCTAGACAGAGCCTACCTTTGTTTCCAGAGCAGCCAGGTGATAAACTACCACATGTGGGCTTAGAAGAACTCCATTTTGTTTTCTGCATACCTATTGCTCTGCTTTTGTATAGTTAAGCCCACATTCTACCCTACCTCCCCACCATACGAAGTTGTTTCCACATTTCTCTATCCATTTTCAAGGCTAACTACTACTTATAATTCAAAGACATAGTCATATTAGTCTGGAATACCACTATGCAAAGGGATCTTGCAGTAACTTTGAGAATAACTGTGAAAGAAGTTGTAGCATGAGCTTTTATAGATTTGGTCTACTTCCTCAAATGGTCTACTTCCTTGTAGACCAAGTGTAGAAAAGCTAATGCTACAACATCTTTTGCAGTTAGGGCCTGTGCAGACCAGCCATTAAGGCTGGCCTGGGGGCGGAGTCAAGGTGTGGCGTCCATATGATGCACACCCCGACTCCCACTCCATGGCAGCGTGCCACCATGCACCGCACCACATGGTGTGTGGTGTCACAGTGCTCCTCTGGTGCTGGTAAAGCCATGGGGTGGTAGCTACGGGGCCCTTTCCAGGGTGCAAAAAAGAGCCACTCCCTTTTGCACCCTGGATAGGCCAGATTGGTTGCCGCAGCCCCAATCTGGATCTTAAAGGGCGGTCTGCACAGTCTCTTAGTCTCAAAAAAAGTACTGGAAGATAATTTTGCACACAACATATAATATTCATCTACAGAAGTTCCAAAAATGGTCTCTCACATTATAGCCTTAACGTAGCCTCTTAGCTTTGGATGGGATCAGCAGCCTATGGAAAAGAGCTACTATGCAAGACTAACCTAGATGCATGCTGATTTTTAGTGGGAGCTGTAGGGAAGTTATCCAAAGCTTTAAACCATATCCACAAAATAGACTCAATACTTTGGACAAGTCTTTTAAATGTCAGACTAAAACCTAGTGAAGAGTCACTGTAACATTGTCATGGAATTCTGTGGCTACCTTGGCTCAGTATATCACTGCCCTCCTCAAAGCTTGTTGTTGTTATCTGTCTTCAAGTTGACTCTGACTTATGTCAACACTATTCTAGGGTTTTCTTGGCAAGATTTATTTATTTATTTGTTCAGTTGAGGCTTGCCATTGCCTTTCTCTAAGGCTGAGAGAGTGACATGCCCAACATTACTCAGTGGGCTTCCATGGCTCAGCAGGGATTTAAACCCTGACTTCAGAGGTCTAGTCCAACAATGAGACTACTATGCCATGGAAAAGCAGTGCTAAAGTCTGCTAGATCTATGAAGCTTACATCACTCTTCCTTCAGTCTCAAAAATGCTAGACTTTTTGCAGTGAAAAAAGACAGAAACAGCACTGGGAAAATATTTGTTTTTGTTGTTGTTAATTGCTGACCAATTGACTTTGACTTATGGTCACCCTATGAATGAGAGATCCTCAATTCACCCTGTAATCAACAGTTCTGCTTAGACACTGCTGGTAGGGTTTCCCACATCAGGACTGGAAAAACATAGGATTAGAAATAGATGTTGTTGTATGGGAAACACCCCTCCCCTTATATGAATAAAGGAATCATGGCAACTGCATAACGCATGCCTCATCAGGAAACAGTCGCGTCTTGTTTACTGTATATTCACCCATTTCTTTACATGGTGATGCACAGGTGGTTTTCAAGCTGGCATAATCAACCCTGTGCTTTTCAGAATAAATGTTCCCACCTGTCCTGCCATCTACAAATTGCCCAGACAGTTCACGTTACCGCTTTAACACATCACCACATTAGCTCCAGGGACTCCCAATGTCACATACGTAGAAGAAACAGATTTCCCTGATGATGTATTGCTCATTGCTTGGCCTTCCACGGGAATTTGTGCATGGTTGGTTGGTTTGTCTTTAGCAAGTCTGCCAACTTCACATCTGGAACTGATGGATTCAAGCCCACAATATAGCAATCTTATTATGGGAGAATGACAATACAGCATCTCTTTTCCATCATTCCAGCATGTCCTCAGCCTTTCTTGCCTGAGACAACTGGAGAAAATTTCACTGCATTTGAAATAGAAATTAGGGTCCAAAACACATTGTAGAAATAATCCAGTTTGAGACCGCTTTAACTGCTCTGGCTCAATGCTAGAAAATTCTGGGAACTGTAGTTTTGTGAGACATTTAGTCAGAGAGATCTGGTGCCACAATAAACTACAATTGCCAGGATTGCCTAGCACTGAGCCATGGTTGTTAAAGCAGTCTCAAACTGGATTATTTATGCAGAGTGTTTTGGATCTAGATCAGCAGTTAAAATGCTGAAGTTGTTAAAATAAAGAAGTTCCAGAGGGGTGTGTGTGTATTAGGGATCCCAAACAAGGTACTCAGGATAATCACTGAACTAAAAAGTGAGGGTTCTACTATGAAAACATGCTACAAAATATTAGATAGCTTTTAAGTAAAAGTATTCACTGGTTTTTCTGCAACAGATCTGACACTGGAAGACAAATGGAATGTAGCTCAATTTACTGTACCACCAGTTTAAAAACCATATTATAATATAGTGCTAAAAAAAACTGTACATTAATCATGCATATCATCCCTACTTTAATTGGGCTGGTCAGAGTTTGAATAAACAAAAAACAAATACCAGCTCTCCCAACCACCTGTCTTGCCACTATATAGCTTTTTTTCCAAAGCCTTGGTTTAAAATATGTTTTTGGAAAGTCTGTAGGTGCCTTGAAATTCTATAAAGGGAAGTAAATAAGAAAAGCTGATGCAACTTCCACCATCTTCTTTAGCCTTACCTTTATACAGTGGTACCCCGGGTTACGAAATTAATTCGTTCCGCCGCGGCGTTCGTAACCCGAAAGATTTCGCAACCCGAAAAAGCCATAGCCGCTAGCGCTAGAAAGCCGCGATTTCGTGCGAAAAAGCGCCGAAAAGCACCAAAATTTTTTTCATAACCCGAAAAAACCTTCGTATCCCGGAACAGTTTTTTCCTATGGGATTTTTTCGTATCCCGGAAATTTCGTAACGCGGTGCTTTCGTATCCCGGGGTACCACTGTATACTCAAAGAGACCAGTTTCTATTGGAGCCAAAGAAAAGGGAGGTTTAGATACACAAAGCTGCTGGCGAGCATTTTGCTGTAGCATAACAGCAACAGTAGTAGACCCTGCTGCTGCTTTTTGAAAGATTAAACAATAATGGCCTGGGCAGGTAAATGAGTGATAGCCAGAAAAGCAAAGCAAGGACCTAATCAATGTACAAAGGAGATTTTATAGCATTTCCCAATTCTGGCTGCCCAAGAAGCTTTCCAACTTAATGAGGTATAAAATTCATGGCAAGAGGGAAGGATGCTGAGTTTTAGAGAAGCTTTTTGATCGGTCTCGACCCATGGCAACCCTGCTGATGAGACATCTCCAAGACCCCCTGTCCTCCACTGCTCTGTCCAACTCCTGCAAACTCATACTCGTAATCTCTTTAGCTTTAACCCATCCTAAACACAGCAACAAGATAGCACAGTGAGAACATGTGCAGTGAGAAAGAGAGAGAAAACACACAAGGAAAAACAAACCAAGTTGCTAGCTTCAATATTTGCAATGCTAAAATAGAAATGCTAACAGAAATTTACGCTTCATGCCAAGCAATCATCCAGTCTTAAAAACCCCAAATAAAAGTTGTTTCTGCCTATACAGCCACATCAACAACATTTCAAAAAAGTCACACTTTAGACTGCAGAAAAGCTAGACTCTTCAGTTTTGCCCACCTGGCTCACCAATTTGGTCCCTTCAGAAACCCAGAGACTAAATTCTTCAGCCGTCTCCTCCATTCCAGTTTGAATGGCAACAAAGGCTATACCTCAACTTTCCCTTTCTCGCATGTGTAAATTATTTACTTCCCTACAGAAGCTGACCCAAATACTCAAAGCAATCAGTGGAGGGACATAGGAAGAGAACTTTGCCAATGCCTCTGTCACTAGTGTGTGTGTGTGTGTGTGTGTGCAAGTTGCCTGTTGTCCTGATAAATTTCATAGCATTTTCTTAGGCAAAAATACTCATACGTGGTTTGCTTTTGCCTTTCTCTTAAATATATCCTAAAATCCTTTCACTCAGTTTGTGCGCAAGAAAAGTAGTTGATATCCAAAATGTCTCTAAAACAGGGTTCAACCACAAGGGAAACAGACAGGGTAAAGTGAATAAAACGGTAAACCTCCTCCACCACAAGGAACACAGTAGATGCATCTTTTATTCTGCTGCGTGCTACAGTTAAGTTCACAAGCACTGCCAGTGGCACATACATAAACTCTCAGTCTACCACATTTCATTTTGGAACAAACTGTTTTTGAGTCCTGATACTTTCCACAAAATCCCCCTCACTCGGAAGAGACACATTTGCTGTCAAAACGACTAGCCCTGTGCATGCTTTGAAACTTAGGGAAGAATAAAAGGGAGGCAGAATGCAGTGTGAAGCTTACTAGCATCAAACTGTTCCAACTGGACTGAGCCAAAGGCTCACATTCAAACAGAAGATGTTGATTTAAATTTATTTTTAAGGATAGCCAGATCCCCTCTGCCACAGTAAGAAAAACAGAGGTTTGAATCCCCAATAGGGATTCTAACAGAGTACTGGAAAATAATTATGGGAGAAAGGGACGAGTGTGTGTGCTTAAATGGCCACATCTACAACACACTGAATTCTCTTGTGAACACACACAGACAGCATTTTCTTCTGACCATAGTGGAACATAGAAAGAGTCAGACTGGACCACAACAAAGGCCTCACTAGTCTACTTGGACTCTCTGCTTCCGTTAGCAGCAAAATCTGTGCTTTTTAAAAAATATGCTGCAAAAAACTAGTGAGGACAACTAATCTCCTCTAATTTTTATCTCTGATTTGCTCTTCATGCATGTTCAGTGAGAGATTCTGGAGGCAGCTGCTGTTTACCTTGCCTGCTGTAGACAGATACACATGTCTTTGATAGGATCAAGTGGAGCACAGTCTCACACTTCACTGTCACAGGCTTTTTAAACTGTAAATTAAGGTTGGTTTTTTTTAAAGAATCATTAAATATGAAAGTCAGAATCAGACATGCCATAATATTTCTGATTTGTATATATGGTTGTGGAAACCGGACAGTAGAAAAAAGCTGACAGAAAGAGGATCAACATATTTGAAATGTGGAGCTTGAAAAGAGTTCTATAGATATCATGGAATACAAAAACACCAATAAATAAGTCAAAGAGCAAATCAAGCCCCAACTCTCCCTACTAGCCCAAATGACTAAACTGGGGCTAACATACTATGGACATGTCAGGGAATGACATAACTCAGTAGACAAAGATGATAATATTTGGTAAGATAGGAGGTAGTAGGAAAAGAGAAAGAGCACATTACAAGTGGACAGACTCAAAGAATCCATGAACAAGACTTTCTATCCTAAGCAGGGCTGTTAATAGCAGAGTATCAAGGAAGGTCGCCATGAGAGCCCTTGTGACGCAGTGGTTAAATGCCTGTACTGCAGCCGCTCACTCACAAACCATAATGTTGTGAATTCAGTTCCAGCCAGGGGCTCATGCTTTACTCAGGCTTGCATCCTTTCAAGGTCACTAAAATGAGTACCCAGCTTGTTGGGGGCAATTAGCTCACACTTTGTAAACCGCTTAGGGAGTGCTTAAGAGCACTGATAAGCAGTATAGAAATGTACTTGCTATTGCTGTAAGTTGAAGATGGCTTGTCCCCATCTTCAAAAACGGAAAAAAGAGGATCCCAAAAATTATCGTCCAGTTAGTCTAACATCAATACCAGGAAAGATTCTAGAGCAGATCATTAAACACAGAGTCTGTGAACATTTAGAAGGCAATTCCATAATCACAAAGAATCAACATGGGTTACAGAGAAACAAGTCATGCCAGACAAATCTTATCTCTTTCTCTGATAAAATTACCAGCTTGGTAGATGAAGGGAATGCTGTGGATATAGTATATCTTGATTTCAGTTAGGCCACTGACAAGGTTTCCCATGACATTCTTCCAAACAAGCCTGTAAAATGTGGGCTAGACAAGGTAACTGTTACACGGATTTGTAACTGGTTGACCGGCCGAACCCAAAAGGTGCTCAACAATGGCTCCTTTTCATCCTGGAGAGAAGTGACCAGTGGGGTCCCACAGGGGTCTGTCCTGGGCCCAGTGTTATTCAACATCTTTATCAATGACTTGGAGGACAAAATTGGGGGAATACTTATCAAATTTTCAGATGACACCAAATTAGGAGGAATAGCTAATACTCCAGAGGACAGGATCAAAATTCAAAACGACCTGAATAGACTAGAAAGCTGGGCCAAAGCTAACAAAATGAAATTCAACACGGAGAAATGTAAGGTCCTGCACTTAGGGCAGAAAAATAAAATGCACAAATATAGATTGGGGGACACCTGGCTGAATGAAACTACGTGTGAAAGGGATGTAGGAGTACAAGTAAACCCCAAGTTGAATATGAGTCAACAGTGTGATGCGGCAGCTAAAAAAGCCAATGCAATTTTAGGCTGCATCAATAAAAGTATAGTGTCTAGA
>NC_056523.1:51622560-51661637 GCF_019175285.1 Sceloporus undulatus
ACCGAAAAAAAAAAATAAAAAAAACAAAAGGCACCAGATCTCATCTGATCTTGGAAGTTAAGCAGGGTCGCCTGATAGTATTAGGGATGGGAGACCACCACCAAATGCTATATATTTCAGAGGAAGGAACTGGCAAACCATATTCATTGACTAAACCCTATGCAACTCACGATGTTTGACATAAATCAAAGGTGACTCGAAGGCAAGCATGCACGCACGCACCCACAACTCCATTTTACCATAACATTACTTACAGATTTTATTCATGTCTATGTTAAATGAAGCATGTGTGTTCAGGCAGGTTTTATCTATCAGTCCATGTTTTGCCTTAATGTTTACTATTGTTCCCCTTCCATTAGCCCCCAAGAAGGTCATTCAACAATTCTCAGTTGAACACATTGGGCTATATTCTGGAAAACTACCAATACCAACTCTTGGTTATTCACTTCCCTTGTATGTACACAGCCTCTTTTGTTTTTATTAGCAACTCTGTGCCTGACCTTGACTTCGCTTGATCAGCAAGCAAACATGCCGGCTGCGAGAGTTGGCTAGATGTCATACGCCCGTATTCCAGTTTAGGAATATTAAGTTATTTTATTTGGAATTCATGGGAAAAAAGATTAAAAAGTATAGGCTGCTATTGTTAACTATTGCTAGAGATCCATTTTTGTGCCTGAACCCACCAAAGACACAGGCCATGGGCTATAGTCAAACCATTGGTGCAGCAGATTGCAGTGTAAACAGGTTTCCACTTTTGTAAGGAAGGTATCCAGGACCACTTTCCCACATGAAGATAATAGTGGCAACCAAATGAATGATAAATCCATACCCAAGAATGGCAGTGACTCTGGCTACTCACTCCATGCCAGAGTAAAAACCACCTGTCAATGGCCAGCTCTAGGCCGGGCTATCCATTTCTTCAGTGCTATTCCGAAGGTCCTCTGAATCAAGGTTATTATAGGTGAGTGGCTTTAAAAAATTGCCTGTATCGAGAACTTATTTCCAAGCCACTCCATGCTTGGCAATGAGGACTGATGCTGAAAAATTAGACGTTCTATTGAGTGTGTCTCTGGATAGAGGCATGCACCACAGGTAAACTGGTGGGATTTTGCTTTGATAAGATGCACAGAAATTGGTCTTTCCCATCACTGGAGGCCTTGTCACATTATAAAACAAACTCGGCAGGCAACAAAAAAGATATGTGTTTTTTTCTCCTCTCTCATGACATTGTTTCTCTTTCATTCTCGTCCTGTTGTACCAAGGGAGAGGGTCACTAAAGTGTCAAAACAAACAAACAAGCTTCATTTAGATACCACTTCATACTGCCTAAGGAGTGTCTAAGCGGTTTACAATGTAAGCTAATTGCCCCCAAACAACCTGGGTACTCATTTTAGTGACCTCGGAAGGATGCAAGCCTGGTCAAGTTTGAGCCCTTTTGCTGGTCTTGAACTTGCAACTTGAGTTTTGAGTGAGTGGCTGCAGTACAGGCATTTAACCAGTGCAACCATTTTGTCTGGTTAATACATCCCTTGGTTGGAGCCAATTACTTCTGTGTTTTGGTAGAGTATCCAGCATCATTGCTGGCACTAAATAATGTGAAACACCAATGGATCTAAATAACTGATGGATTAAGCTCTGCAAAGAGCCACTGAGGCCAGGTCTACAAGGTGAGAAATAAGGAAGCAGAGTCCTGAGGTGGTACACTTCACAATTTCAGATTATAGATGTTGAATCACACACTTTAGAGCTCCCCCCTGAAAGAAGAAAAGGGGAAAAAAGCAGCAACCACTACATGCCCTATTAACCCTAATAAAAAAAAAGAAGTTATTTCGACCTTGGCTCTTCTACTGATTTTCACATTTTACCTGTGCCTGATTAGTTCTGAATAAGACATGAACCTTGTATCAGGCTCTACCACTTCAAACAGGGAAGGGGGGACTGTTTATGCGACTGATACTCTCCATAGGAAAAAAAAAGTTCCCTGCACACAGCAAACAAGCACCTCTAGGAGAAAGCTACAAAAATGTTCTCCTTGACATGCAGTTTTCTATGAGTAAGGATTCTCTTCCCCTCTGCCATGGAGGACCATTCAGTTTATTAGCCCCCAGCTGCAAGCCAATGCATATTGCCCCAATATAATTTCCCTGGCTCACAGAGAACTAAGCTCAAATTCTGCTCAAATAACAGCCAGTCAACATCCAGCTATCTGGATGTCTGCACACCTGGCCCAGAAGGATGTCCCAGAGAAATATGCAAGCCAAGTAAACTGTTTTTGTGGGCTCCTTCAAAGTCATTTTCATTTTAAATTCATTGGGGATCCATCTACCACCCCTAGCCAAACACTCCAAAGAAGAGAGATAGGGAGCGAGAGCCCTGAAGATTTTACCTGCTATTAACTCATGCAATGAAAAATCCAGACACTAGTACAAAGGTTTGCCAAATTTCACAGCAGAAGATTGCAAGACCAGACTGAATAAGCAACTAACCAAGTCTAAGACACGCTACCTTGTTTCCAGAGCAGCCAGGTGATAAACTACCACATGTGGGCTTAGAAGAACTCCATTTTGTTTTCTGCATACCTATTGCTCTTGCTTTGTAAGTTAACCCACATTTCTAACCTACCTCCCCACCATACGAAGTTGTTTCCACATTTCTCTATCCATTTTCAAGGCAACTACACTTATTATTCCGAGGACATCGTATATTAGTCGGAATACCACTATGCAAAGGGATCTTGCAGTAACTTTGAGAATAACTGTGAAAGAAGTTGTAGCATGAGCTTTTATAGATTTGGTCTACTTCCTCAAATGGTCTAATTCCTTGTAGACCAAGTGTAGAAAAGCTAATGCACAACAATTTTGCAGTTAGGGCCTGTGCAGACCAGTCTTAAGGCTGGCCTGGGGGCGGAGTCAAGGTGTGCGTCCATATGATGCACACCCCGACTCCCATCCATGCAGCGTGCCACCATGCACCGCACCACATGGTGTGTGGTGTCACAGTGTCCTCTGGTGCTGGTAAAGCCGTGGGGTGGTAGCTACGGGGCCCTTTCAGGGTGCAAAAAAGAGCCACTCCCTTTTGCACCCTGGATAGGCCAGATTGGTTGCCGCACCAATGGATCTTAAAGGGCGGTCTGCACAGTCTCTTAGTCTCAAAAAAAGTACTGGAAGATAATTTTGCACACAACATATAATATTCATCTACAGAATTCCAAAAATGGTCTCTCACATTATAGCCTTAACGTAGCCTCTTAGCTTTGGATGGGATCAGCAGCCTATGGAAAAGAGCTACTATGCAAGACTAACCTAGATGCATCTGATTTTTAGTGGGAGCTGTAGGGAAGGTATCCAAAGCTTTAAACCATATCCACCAAAATAGAATCAATACTTTGGACAAGTCTTTAAATGTCAGACTAAAAACCTAGTGAAGAGTCACTGTAACATTGTCATGGAATTCTGTGGCTACCTTGGCTCATATATCACTGCCCTCCTCAAAGCTTGTTGTGTTTATCTGTCTTCAAGTTGACCTCTGACATATGTCAACACTATTCTAGGGTTCTTGGCAAGATTATTTATTTATTGTCAGTTGAGGCTGCCTTGCCTTTCTCTAAGGGCGAGAGTGACATGCCCAAAATTACTCAGTGGGTCCATGGCTCAGCAGGGATTTAAACCCTGACTTCAGAGGCTAGTCCAACAATGAGACTACTATGCCATGGAAAAGCAGTGCTAAAGTCTGCTAGATCTATGAAGCTTACATCACTCTTCCTTCAGTCTCAAAATGCTAGACTTTTTGCATGTGAAAAAAGACAGAAACAGCACTGGGAAAATATTTGTTTTTGTTGTTGTTAATTGCTGACCAATTGACTTTGACTTATGGTCACCCTATGAATGAGAGATCCTCAATTCACCCTGTAATCAACAGTTCTGCTTAGACACTGCTGGTAGGGGTTTCCCACATCAGGACTGGAAAACATAGTTAGAAATAGATGTTGTTTGTATGGGAAACACCCCTCCCCTTATATGAATAAAGGAATCATGGCAATGCATAACGCATGCCTTATCAGGAACAGTTGCGTCTTGTTTACTGTATATTCACCCATTTCTTTACATGGTGATGCACAGGTGGTTTTCAAGCTGGCATAATCAACCCTGTGCTTTTCAGAATAAATGTTCCCACCTGTCCTGCCATCTACAAATGCCCAGACAGTTCACGTTACCGCTTACACATCACCCACTAAGCTCCAGGACTCCAATGTCACATACGTGAGAAAACAGATTTCCCTGATGATGTATTGCTCATTGCTTGGCCTTCCACGGGAATTTGTGCAGGTTGGTTGGTTTGTTTCTTTAGCAAGTCTGCCTCCACATCTGGAACTGATGGATTCAAGCCCACCATAGCAATCTTATTATGGGGAGATGACGTACAGCATCTCTTTCTCACATTCCAGCATGTCCTCAGCCTTTCTTGCCTGAGCAACTGGAGAAAATTTCACTGCATTTGAAATAGAAATTAGGGTCCAAAACACATTGTAGAAAATCCAGTTTGAGACCGCTTTAACTGCTCTGGCTCAATGCTAGAAAATTCTGGGAACTGTAGTTTTGTGAGACATTTAGTCAGAGAGCTCTGGTGCCACAATAAACTACAATTCCCAGGATTGCCTAGCACTGAGCCATGGTTGTTAAAGCAGTCTCAAACTGGATTATTTATGCAGAGTGTTTGGATCTAGATCAGCAGTTAAAATGCTGAAGTGTTAAAATAAAGAAGTTCCAGAGGGGTGTGTGTATTAGGGATCCCAAACAAGGTACTCAGGATAATTACTGAACTAAAAAGTGAGGGTTCTACTATGAAAACATGCTACAAAATATTAGATAGCTTTTAAGTAAAGTTTCACTGGTTTTTCTGCAACAGATCTGACACTGGAGCAAATGGAATGTAGCTCAATTTACGTGTACTACCAGTTTAAAACCATATTATAATATAGTGCTAAAAAAAACTGTACATTAATCTGCATATCATCCCTACTTTATTGGGCTGGTCAGAGTTTGAATAAACAAAAAAACAAATACCAGCTCTCCCAACCGCGTCGTTCTTCCACTAATAGCTTTTTTCCAAAGCCTTGGTTTAAAATATGTTTTTGGAAAGTCTGTGGTGCCTTGAAATTCTATAAAGGGAAGTAAATAAGAAGCTGATGCAACTTCCACCATCTTCTTTAGCCTTACCTTATTTATACTCAAGAGACCAGTTTCTATTGGGCCAAAGAAAAGGGAGGTTTAGATACACAAAGCTGCTGGCGAGCATTTTGCTGTAGCATAACAGCACACGTAGTAGACCTGCTGCTGCTTTTTGAAGATTAAACAATAATGGCCTGGGCAGGTAAATGAGTGATGCCAGAAAAGCAAAGCAAGGACCTAATCAATGTACAAAGGGATTTTATAGCATTTCCCAATTCTGGCTGCCCAAGAAGCTTTCCAATTAATGAGGTATAAAATTCATGGCAAGAGGGAAGGAGCTGGTTTTAGAGGAGCTTTTTGATCGGTCTCGACCCATGGCAACCCTGCTGATGAGACTCTCCAAGACCCCCTGTCCTCCACTGCTCTGTCCAACTCCTGCAAACTCATACTCGTAATCTCTTTAGCTTTAACCCATCCTAAACACAGCAACAAGATAGCACAGTGAGAACATGCGCAGTGGAAAGAGAGAGAAACACACAAGAAAAACAAACACAGTTGTCTGCTTCAATATTTGCAATGCTAAATAAAGAAATGCTAACAGAAATTTACGCTTCATGCAAGCAATCATCCAGTCTTAAAAACCCCAAAAAAAGTTGTTTCTGCCTCACCACATCAACAACATTTCAAAAAAGTCACACTTTAGACTGCAGAAAAGCTAGACTCTTCAGTTTTGCCCACCTGGCTCACAATTTGGTCCCTGACAACCCAGAGACTAAATTCTTCAGTCGTCTCCTCCATCCAGTTTGAATGGCAACAAGGCTATAGCTCAACTTTCCCTTTCTTGCATGTGTCAATTATTTTACTTCCTACAGAAGCTGACCCAAATACTCAAAGCAATCAGTGGAGGGACATAGGAAGAGAACTTTGCCAATGCCTCTGTCACTGTGTGTGTGTGGTGTGTGCAAGTTGCCTGTTTGTCCTGATAAATTTCATAGCATTTTCTTAGGCAAAAATACTCATACGTGGTTTGCTTTTGCCTTTCTCTTAAATATTCCTAAAATCCTTTCACTCAGTTTGTGCGCAAGAAAAGTAGTTGATATCCAAAATGTCTCTAAAACAGGGTTCAACCACAAGGAAACAGACAGGGTAAAGTGAATAAAACGTAAACCTCCTCCACCACAAGGAACACAGTAGATGCATCTTTTATTCTGCTGCGTGCTACAGTTAAGTTCACAAGCACATACATAAACTCTCAGTCTACCACATTCATTTGGAACAAACTGTTTTTGAGTCTGCTACTTTCCACAAAATCCCTCTCACTCGGAAGAGACACATTTGCTGTCAAAACGACTAGCCCTGTGCATGCTTTGAAACTTAGGGAAGAATAAAAGGTGCAGAATGCAGTGTGAAGCTTACTAGCATCAAACTGTTCCACTGGACTGAGCCAAAGGCTCACATTCAACAGAAGATGTTGATTTAAATTTATTTTTAAGGATAGCCAGATCCCCTCTGCCACAGTAAGAAAACAGAGGTTTGAATCCCCAATAGGGATTCTAACAGAGTACTGGAAAGTAATTATGGGAGAAAGGGACGAGTGTGTGTGCTTAAATGGCCACATCTACAACACACTGAATTCTCTTGTGAACACACACAGACAGCATTTTCTTCTGACCATAGTGGACATAGAAAGAGTCAGAGGACCACAACAAAGGCCTCACTAGTCTACTTGGACTCTCTGCTTCCGTTAGCAGCAAAATCTGTGCTTTTTAAAAATTATGCTGCAAAAAACTAGTGAGGACAACTAATCTCCTCTAATTTTTATCTCTGATTTGCTCTTCATGCATGTTCAGTGAGAGATTCTGGAGGCAGCTGCTGTTACCTTGCCTGCTGTAGACAGATACACATGTCTTTGATAGGATCAAGTGGGAGCACAGTCTCACACTTCACTGTCCACAGGCTTTTTAAACTGTAATTAAGGTTGGTTTTTTTTAAAGAATCATTAAATATGAAAGTCAGAATCAGACTGTCATAATATTTCTGATCTGTATATATGGTTGTGGAAACCGGACAGTAGAAAAAAGCTGACAGAAAGAGGATCAACATATTTGAAATGTGGAGCTTGAAAAGAGTTCTATAGATATCATGGAATACAAAAACACCAATAAATAAGTCAAAGAGCAAATCAAGCCCCAACTCTCCCTACTAGCCCAAATGACTAAATGGGGCTAACATACTATGGACATGTCAGGGATGCAAACTCAGTAGACAAAGTGATAATATTTGGTAAGATAGGAGGTAGTAGGAAAAGAGAAGAAACACATTACAAGTGGACAGACTCAAAGAATCCATGAACAGACTTTTATCCTAAGCGGCTGTTAATAGCAGAGTATCAAGGAAGGTCACCATGACAGCCCTTGTGACGCAGTGGTTAAATGCTGTACTGCAGCCGCTCACTCACAAACCATAATGTTGTGAATTCAGTTCCAGCCAGGGGCTCCATGCTTTACTCAGGCTTGCATCCTTTCAAGGTCACTAAAATGAGTACCCAGCTTGTTGGGGGCAATTAGCTCACACTTTGTAACCGCTTAGGGAGTTTAAGAGCACTGATAAGCCGTATAGAAACTACTTGCTATTGCTGTAAGTTGAAGATGGCTTGTCCCCATCTTCAAAAACGGAAAAAAGAGGATCCCAAAAATTATTCCAGTTAGTCTGACATCAATACCAGGAAAGTTCTAGAGCAGATCATTAAACACAGAGTCTGTGAACATTTAGAAGGCAATTCCATAATCACAAAGAATCAACATGGGTTACAGAGAAACAAGTCATGCAGCAAAATCTTATCTCTTTCTTTGATAAATTACCAGCTTGGTAGATGAAGGGAATGCTGGATATAGTATATCTTGATTTCAGTTAGGCCACTGACAAGGTTTCCCATGCATTCTTCCAAACAAGCCTGTAAAATGTGGGCTAGACAAGGTAACTGTTACACGGATTTGTAACTGGTTGACCGGCCGAACCAAAAGGTGCTCAACAATGGCTCCTTTTCATCCTGGAGAGAAGTGACCAGTGGGGTTCCACAGGGTCTGTCCTGGGCCCAGGGTTATTCAACATCTTTATCAATGACTTGGAGGACAAAATTGGGGGAATACTTATCAAATTTTCAGATGACACCAATTAGGAGGATAAATAGCTATACTCCGGACAGGATCAAAATTCAAAACGACCTGAATAGACTAGAAAAGCTGGGCCAAAGTAACAAAATGAATTCAACACGGAGAAATGTAAGGTCCTGCACTTAGGGCGGAAAAATAATTGCACAGATACAGATCAGGGACACCTGGCTGAGTGAGACTACATGTGAAAGGGATGTAGGAGTACAAGTAAACCCCAAGTTGAATATGAGTCAACGTGTGATGCGGCAGCTAAAAAAGCCAATGCAATTTTAGGCTGCATCAATAAAAGTATAGGTCTAGATCAAGGAAGTAATAGTGCCACTGTATTCTGCTGGACAGGCCTCACCTGATATTGTGTCCAGTTCTGGGCACCACAATTTGTGGAGAAACTGGAGCATGTCCAAAGGATGGCGACTAAAATGGTGAAGGGTCTGGAAACCATGCCCTATGAGGAACGACTTAGGGAGCTTGGGATGTTTAGCCTGGAGAAAAGAAGGTTAAGAGGAGATATGATCCCTGTTTAAATACTTGAAGGGATGTCATATTGAGGAGGAGCAAGCTTCTTTTCTGCTGCTCCAGAGAACAGACCGGAGCAATGGATGCAAGTTGCAGGAAAAGAGATTCCACCTCAACATTAGGAGGAACTTTCTGACAGTAAGGGCTGTTCGACAGTGGAGCAAACTCCCTCAGAGTGTGGTGAAGTCTCCTTCCTTGGAAGTCTTTAAGCAGAGGCTGGATGGCCATCTGTCGGGGATGCTTTGATTGAGAGTTCCTGCATGGCAGGGGTTGGACTGGATGGCCCTTGTGGTCTCTTCCATGATTCTATGAGTCTATGATTCTATGAGCTTGTATGCACATGCACCTAATCTAAATGGCACATTGAAAACGCCTTATTATGGAGGGTACAGCCAATTCATTATCAGGAACACACACACAGAGACACAGAGAATTCTACCTGTACATAGGGTATTTTCACATTACATCAAACACATGAGATCCAAAACAGTTCCATAGTCTTGCCACTTGTTTGGTTGAGATGTTTTGTGCATGTTTCATTACCATATTACTTGTGTATAAGTCAAGAAATTAGGTATAGACACCAAATTGCTCAAAAACCAGGGTCAACATACAGGGTCAATATGGTCCTGAGCCTCTCCCCAGCCAGACTTCCTCCATGGGAGAAAGCTCAGCTGAGGAGAGGCTGGAAAGGGCAACTGATCACAAGAATTCCACCTTAGTACCTACTTATTCAGCTAGTTCCTAAGAGTTCCTTCTTGTGTTTTTAAAATACCTGTGAAGATATTTTATTAATTAATTCACAGCAGCAATAGGCTGTTGGGTGCCTTCCAGATGTTTCTGGACAACAACTAGAGTCCTGAGTTGGCCATGCTTGGTTACAGTTTAGGAATTTTATTCCAAATACTGGAGGGTAATAGATTGTCTACCCTTAATTTAGTACAGGGACCATTGGTATCCACTGGGGTTTGGTTCCAGGATCCCATGGATACTAAAATCCATGAATGCTCAAGTCCCATTTATACAGTGGAGTAGTACTTAGTTTCCCTTAGATAAAATGTCAAAAATCAAAGTCTGTTTTTGAAATTCCTATTTTTAAAAAATTTTCAAACTTGGATGGTTGAATCCATAGTACGGAGGGCCAACTATTTATGTGCACACAACATTAGATGTAGTAAATATGTTAATAGCAACTTGTAAGTAAAGTCATAAAACTTAAAAGTTTTAAAAGATTATTAGCCCATCTCCCTGCCCATATTAGTCAGTTTTTTGGTTCACTTCAGCTAAGAATTCAACAGTGTACTTTTTTGCCGTTGATAAAGCCCTACCTGTTGCCATGAATGGCAACATGAATGGCAAGATAATCTGTGAGAATTATTGCCATTTTAAAAAGCTTTTTTTTTCTGAAAGAGACTGCAATTTTCTTTGCTGGAAGGTCATGGCTTCAGTATGGCAGTGAATGCCACATCTTATGTTTAAACTAATGAGAAGCTATGTGTACAGCTATGCTGCCCACGTCAGGTTACCAAAACCAACTGAAAATAAAAACTAAGATTACTTTTAAAAACATAACCAGAAACAGGAAGTTGTCTCTGAAACTTGATGGCTTTACAAGAAACTTGTGAGGTGTGCCCTCACTCTCAATTCTTTTTAAAAATTTTGCACAGTAATACAATTAATTGTATTAACAAGAACTGAAATAAAGAACTGAAAGAACTTCATGAACTCAAAAGTTAGTTACATGTCCATCAGATGACACAAGAGAATAAGATGTTAAAAGTTAGCAGAGATAATATATATTTTTTTCAAGCAAGCAAAAAACCTACTCCTCCAGATGCAGAACATTTAAGAACCTAAGAGTCCTCCTGGAACAGACCAAAGGCCAGCATCCTGGTCCACCAGGAACATCTGAGAAGCCCATAAGAAGGAGCAAGGGCTTTCATCTGCCATTGTACTTTTGAGATTGGCATTCATCTTGAGTACCTGGAGGCAGGATACAACCACTGTGACTAGTGGCCACGGGTAACCTAATTCTTCATGAGCGTCGTGCCTGCTCTCCTTTCAAAACCATCCGAGCTGGCTGCTGTTATTATATTTTGTGGCTGTGTGAGGAAGTAATTCCTTTTATCTGTTCCAAATCTCCCACTATTCAATTTCACTGGATGACCACAGGTTCTAGTACTATGAGGAGAAAACTTCTCTCTATACACTTTCTTCACATCATGCATTATTTTACATTCTTATATCATGAACTGGTAAAACCAGCTCTAAGCATTCCTTGCCTAAGAAAACCCTACAAAATTAATCTGGTCACCATGAGTTGACAGGTGTCTTGAAGGCATACAGACACACCATGTGCTGTTTATCTTGCTGTATTTCTGTGCTATCAACTCTAAATGTTGCAATATTTCTTCCAAGGGAAATTGCTCCAGTCCCTTGATTAGTTTGGTTTTCCCTTTCTGCACCAGCTCTATCTCCTGAATATCTTTTTTGAAGTGCAATGATGAGAAAAGTACAAAATAGCCAAAGTACACTTGTACCGTGGACTAGTGTAATACAGAGACGGGCCAAAGTGTGGACCATGGACTGCATACATCCTCCATGTGACCCCATCCCAAACGACATGCCAGTGCAGGAAGAAGAGGCAAAAATGACTTTCCCTCACTATTGGCAATCTTCAGAAATGGTTTTTTCAGGGTCACAAAAGTCACCATCCAAGACGGATAAAGCCTTCCAAAACCAAAATGCCCAAATCAGCATTTCTTTCATTAATTTTTTTCATTCACCGCTTCCCCAGGTTCAGGCCTAGCATGGGTCACTGAGGTGAAGTTACCCCCAGATCCACCAAAACGGCTCACCCCTAGCATAAAGGTATCATGATACAGACTTTTCATAATCCAAGTAATCAGTATGTCCCCTGGGACACCCTTTTCCACATCTTTGCTGGCACTCTTAAGGAACTGTAAAAAGGTCAGTCAGACAAGGCTTGCCTAAACAGAAGCCATACTAATTCTTGTTCATCAAGGCATCTCCTTCTACATGCTTAATAACTTCAGCTTTAAAAATAAGCTTTCACCAATTTACCTGAAACAGATAGTAAGCTTACCAGTGTACAGTTTCCAGGGGCTAAATCCAGTATACGTCATACTTAAAATAGTCCTACTGAAATTAATGGGACTTATTAATCATCAGTAACTTAAACCACTGGTTTCAGCTAGCCTATTCTAAATGTGACTAACATTAGATTTAACTCCTTTATCTCCTTTTCAAAAAGACAAAAACAACCAATTGATGTCAGATTGGCCACTTTGCAGCATTCTACTACAGAAGCCAAACTTAAGGATTCATTACATATTTTTGTTGGAATTCCTTAAAGAACTCTTTGACAGATGCTATCTGGACCTGAGACTTGTTTGTTTTCAGATTGTCAATAAATCTAAAATTTCTAATCTCTTGGGACTACAGTGTGCCTCTGTTCCTAATTCTTCCTTCTGCAAAATTACAGCTCAGAGAGTTCACTGGAACCTAATCCCTAGTAAGTATGTGCAGGAGTACAACCTTGTACTGCTTGCAATGGGGCCTGGGTTGCATCTTTTTTCTTTCCAGATGACATACAAATCATCAAGATAAACTGGAAAACAGTAACGTCTACAGATACAGTTGGAATGCACTATAGGCTTTACAGAAAGCTGAAGTACCCTTCCAGTAAATGTTATTCAGGCCTCCACAATAAAATTTAATACACAAAGGGATCTTGCAGCACCTTTGAAAAACTGAAGCTGGTAGCATGAACTTTCACAGTTTTGAGCCTACTTCCTCAAATACAGAGTAGTTTTTAAAAAAATGATGCAAAGATCAAGATGTTCTTATTTGGTTTTGCACAATTCTTTTTGAATCATCCTGTACATCTAAGGAAGTACACTCAAGTCATATGAAAGCTCATGCTACCAGCTTCTGTTTTTCAGTTAGTCTCAAAAGTGCTGCAAGAGCCCTTTGCATATTAAATGTTAATTCAAATACATCTGAGGAAGTACCTGTACTGTAATCTCAAAGGTGCTCCAAGATCCCTTCGCATAGATTTTTCAGACTAACAAGGCTATGTCTTTGAGTAAAATTTAAAGTCAAATAATAGCCTCCTCTTAGGAAGTAAAATGGAAAGGTCACCTTTCAGTCCATAGTGGCTAAAAAAAAAGTAAGGCGGGGGGAGGGGGTTATCAAGATTTAGGGCAATGTAGTTTTGGTTACAACTGAAAATGTCACAGGAAATAATAGTACAGTATATTGTTGAATCATAAAAATGACACAAAAACATTTTTGAGGAAGGGGAAGTAACCTACTTACAAGAACAAAAGGGAGTGAAATTGTGACTCTCCTCAGTTACACATTGTTTTGTTAAACAGCCCAAAATGCTCATCAAATTAATTAGTGGATTAATCTATTAGTTCACTGACCTCGGGGCTTTAATATGCTTTAATTAAAGCAGGCTCTTTGTGAACTTAGTTGACCGCTGACAGCTCTAGTATCAATCTTCTGAATTTCATGGTCCAATCTGTACTTGTTAGACAACTTCATAAAGTAAAACGATCTGTCTTTGTTTATTAGGCAAAAGGATGGCTCTCTTAAATACCACAGTAATGTAATCAAGAAAGTCAAAATCCAGGGCTGCAATCTGATGCAGATTTGCCTTGGAAACAGCACTACTGAACAAAGTAAGAGTTACCTCTCAGTAAACATACATAAAATTGCTCTGTGTAAGTCACTGAAACGCTTGTTTTTCATTATGAAGATTTTAGTCTGCACTTCCATCCTCACTCCTTAAGACTGAAAACCTACACACACCTACTTAGAAGTAAGGCCATTTGAATGAGTCTTATATCTGAGCAGACCTGCAGCAGATATGTTATACGTGTGCAAATGTCCCATTAAAGTCCACAGGTGCATTGTTTTCCACCTTCAGAGACTCCTCATTTGTTGTCCCCTTGGAGGGTCTTCTCCTCACAGCCTTCCAGAACCTTTTGGATTCAGTCCTGTTCCACTTTGTGGTGTTGTGCCTTCAAGTCATTTCTGATATATGGCAGACCTTAATGGTGACCAGGATTTTCTTGCCACAATTTGCTCAGAGGGGGCTAGGCATTGCTCTCTTCTGAGGCTGAGAGTCACCAAGTGGGTTTCCATGTTTGAGTGGGGATTCCAACTCTGGTCTTCCAGAGTCTTAGTCCAACACTCAACCACTACACTACAATACATGATAGGTCCTGCTGTCAATCATTTGCTTGCCTGGGATTGGCAGACTGGGAGGTACCAGTCTGTTATATAGGAGTGTTTCAGCTCACCTCTGTGTATAGTGAGATTTTGGTCAATAAACCTCTTATCATGGAACCATTCTGAGCTGAAGTTTAAAAAAGTGGGGTTTTAGCTCAACTTCCAGAATCTTCTATGCATCATGACCAGAGGCCATGCTGGCAAAGAGATTTGGTGAATCAAAAGCACTTTTCCATATTCTATTCTATATGCCTCAGTGCCTTTAATAAAGTTTTAAAGGGCAAGCAATATAGTGTTTTCATTTTATAATGTTTAAATGCCTTTTTAACAGTGTTTTAATTTGTGTTTTTAACCTGTGCTTTTAAATTAAAATTGGTTTAATTGTTTGCTTGTTTTTAACTTTTGTATTAAGATTTTTTTAAAAGAACTGTATCATGTTTTTGACGTTGTGTGCTGCCTTGGGTTCTGTACTGGGAGAAAGGTCGGATATTAATCAATTAATTATTAAATTTTGCCTTGTTTTGTCTGTGTTCCACCCCACTAAATAAAGGAGACATGAAACGGAGTAAGTGGGTACCAGTTGTTTAAAAATAAAAGCCTTGTGAGCCTCAGTATAGAAGGGGTGCACCACTACAAGAACTGCATTAGGCACACCTAGACTGCTGCCACACTGCAGAATTAAAGCAGTTTGACACTTCTTTCATTGCCATGGCTCCATCCTATGGAATCCTGGGATTTGTACTTTGTTGTGGTACCAGAGCTCTTTGACAGGGAAAACCCACAAAACTACAAATCCCAGAATTCCATAGAACTGACCACGGTAGTTAAAGTACTGTCAAATTGCATTAATTCTGCAGTGTAATGCAGCCTTAGTCCTATGCATATTGTCAGAAGGAAGTCCCACACTGTTGACCTGGGCTAGACAACTATAGTTCACTTCCTTAATGGCCAAGAAAATATAACCTAGAAGAAGCTAGTTGATCTTGGATCCAAAAGCTTCAGTGTTGGTTCTACTTCAGTTACAAACTCACTGCATCCATGTCAAAAACAGCTTTTGAACAGTTTTGTTTGCAGTGAGCATACTCTGCATTTCACATCCTCCTGCAAAAACGTACATCGATAAGGAGAATGATGTTAGCTCAAAAATATGTAATATCTCAGAGTGAATTCCCTTGGGGCTATTTCCTTGATTCAGCTTAAGAGGGATCTCCCAGCAAGTTGGTATTTGCTTACCAAACTATTTCACATAACCAGCAGAGTACTTCAGTTCAGAAAACATACCATGCAAAGCTAACTGAATGTTTCTGTGAGGAGAAGGCTCAGTTAGTTTCATAGGATGATTCCTCTTAAATGAATTAAGAGGAATTTTTAAAAATGGGTTTAATTATGATCCCTCAAGGACATGGTTCTCAGGCACTCAAAAGTATTGTCTATCACCATTATTATGCTTCCTTGAAATGATCGATTTCTTGTCTTCCTTGTGCTTCCTTGAAATTCCTCGTGTTTCCTTAAAGTGATTGAAATGAATAATGATGTTCAAGTCCCATACCAAAATTAGAAGGCGTTGACACATTGCCTACTTAGCTGACCCTTCATTTGCCAAAGGAAAACCAAACAGCAAGACTTGGACTAGAGCTTTTCCCACAAGGGCCCTAAATGAAGTTTTTGTCCCGGTGGAGGTTGGTTCCACCCGACACAACCTTTTTGCACAGTTCCATCAGGTAAAGGCCTCTTTGTATCAAATGTCCTCCCAGCCCTTGAAGGAAAAAAAGCTGCTGAACACCAATGATAGTGCTGCTGTTTTAGGGTCCAACCTGGCCAAAGATAACCATTTTTATTAATTTTAGTGTGAACACAAGGTTGCTAGCTTTATTTTCTCCACTGGGTCAGTGGACCCAAAAAGGCCTACCTGACAGCTCCCAGAATCCCAGACTATTGGCCAACATTGCTGAGGCTTCTGGGAGATGAAGTCCAAAATCTCTTAAAGGACACAGTTTGGGGGCCTCTGGTCTACACAATCAAAGGCTTTTGTATAATCTATATAGCATAGACTGATTTCCTTTTTAAATTCTTTGGTGAACTCCATTATCCAATGCATGTTGACCATATGATCCCTAGCACTTTTCTTTTCTTGAACTGGGCTTGGAGATCTGGCATTTCTTGGTCAATATATGGTAAAAGTCTATGTTGCAGCATTTTGAGCAACACTTTGCTTGCATCAGAAATTAATGCAATGGTTCTCTGGTCACTGTAATACCTGGTGTTCCCTTTCTTGGGGACTGGAATGTATATGGAGTGTTTCCAGGCTGTGGTTCGTTGTTTTCCCCCCCATATTTGTTGAAAGAAGACTAGATCCTGTCTCTATTGGTATGATTTTCATTCCTGGTGATCTGTTTCTCTCAGGGAGTGAGTGGAGCTTCCACGTCACTTTTGTAAATTGGAGGTTTGTCTTCATATGGTTCTTTCTTGAATGAATGTGTCATCCTTTCATTTCTTCTATATAATTTTTCCGTGGGTTCATCTACACCGTAGACATAATGCAGTTTGACACCACTTTAACTGCCATGGTTCCAAATTACAGAATCTTGGGAGCTGTAGTTTTGTGAGACACTAGCACTCTTTGGCAGAGGCCAAAAGCCTTGTCAGACTATACATCCCAAGTTCCCACAGGATGGAGCTGCAACACTTAAAGTGCTGGCAAGCTGTATCATTTCTACCGCACAGATGCGCCTGTGTGTTATTTCCATCTTTTTTATATATAGGTTTGTGTGCATGTGTAAGAATACACATTATTAAATAGCCTGAAGAAATGACAATATTGCACCCAGTGTCCATGACTCTCTCCTGTTTCTGTCGTTGTTGTGTGCCATCAAGTGGTTTCCAACCCTTAGCCAAACCTTATTACAGAGGGGTTATTTAGCAAGTTTCTTCAGAGAGAGTTTGCCTTTGCCATCCTCTGAAGCTGAGAGAGTAACTTGCCCCAAATCAACCAGTGATTTTCATGGTCGAGTGGGAATAAGAACTTTGTTCTCCAGAGTCACAGTCCAATGCTCAAACCACTAAACCACTGGGAAACTTTTCTGCATGTGAGGTTACTGCAGCACAACTAAAAGCAAAAGAAGCTGTAGTAAGAAAAACTGGGCAAAACTGTAGGGGAAAACTGACCAAAAAAATGGCTACAGCCAGCATAGTGTAGTGGTTTGAGCACTGGCCCACATCTCTGGAGACCAGGGTTAGAATCCTTGCTGGAACACAAAAACCCACTGGGTGGCCTTGGACAAGTCACACTCTCTCAGCCTCAGAGGATGGCCATGGCAAACCCCCTCTGAAGAAACTTGCCAAGAAAGCCTCATGATAAGGCTCACCTTAGGGTTATCATAAGTCAAAAATGACTTGGAGGTGCACAACAACAAAGCCATTTTCAGAATGGATAGTGCGGTGTAGTGGCTTGAGTGCTGGACTAGGACTCTGGAGACCGGGGTTTGAGTCCCAGCTTGACCATGAAACCCACTGGGTGACCATGGGCAAGTCACACTCTCTCAGCCTCCTCAGGGGTAGGCAATGGCCCACCTCCTCTAAAGTAACAAATCTTGCCAAGAAAACCCCAGGATAGGGTCACCGTAAGTTGGAAACGACTTGAAGACACACTAAAACAACAAAGTTCTGCAGTGGTTCCTAAACTTTGGTCCTCCAGATGTTTTGGATCCCACCTCCCAGAACCCTTGACATCTGGGAGTCGGAGTCCAAAATCTTGGACACTTAAAATTTGGGAATCATAGCTCTAAAGAACAGCACAGGTACCTCCAAACCAGGGCTTTGAAATCTCAGGTATAAGAAAGGCAAAAGCCTTGGGCTGCATCCACACTGGGGAAATGATCATGCTTGAGACCACTTTAACTTCCCTGACTGAATGCTGTGGAATTCTGGGAAGTGTAGTTTATTCCAGCACCACAGCAGGATGGCAGTTAAAGCCCTGCAAAGCTCTCTGACCAAGGTGACCAGTGCCCTCACCGCAAAATGTAGGACACTCTAACAAACAATGTAGGGCATGACCAAAAACAAAAGCTGAAAACACCCAGATAAATATAAATCCATGCTCCTTAGCCAAATGGAGGGCATTTTGAAATTTGACAGAAGAAAGTTGAAATGGAGGACGTGTCCTGGAAAAGGAGGAGGATGTCTCTGGTCCAAAACACACTCCAGAAATAAAATGTAGCTGGACTGCAATGTCCAGAATGCCTCACTTAAAACTGCATCCACACTGCAGAAATAATCCAGTTCGGGAGCACTTTAACTGCCCTGGTTCAGTGCTGGGGAATTCTGGGAAGTGTAGTTCTGTGAGACATGGAGCCTTCTCTGGTGAGAGAGACAGAGAGAGAGAGCTCTGTTGCCACAATAGACTACAATCCCCAGGATCCCCTAGCACTGGGCCAGGGGCAGTTAAAGCGGTCTCAAAGTGGATTATTTCTGCAGTGTGTTCTGGACCTGATCTATATATATATGAAAGGGAGGGAGTGTGAAGGAGTCACTCACCTGGGCTGAGGCTGCTCTGGAAGTAGAAGAGGCAGAGGAGGAGGAGGGAGCCCAGGGAAGTGGCCAGGACCATCCGGGGGAGCCCCCTGCTTTTCCTCATCGCGGCCTCCTCCTCCCTTCCACCGCATGCCCCACACGGCCAGAGGCACCACTGCTACTACTAGGAGTAGGAGTAGTACTCCCAGGCAGCAACTCCTCCTCCTCCTCCTCCTCGCCTCATGGCCACCAAGAAGAAGAAGGAGAAGGAGAAGCCCTCTGCTGCTGCCTGCCTCTCTCTCTCTCTCTCTGCTCCTGGAGAGGCGGCTCTAGGCTCCCCCCATACTCACACCCCCTACGCCGCCCCAGTGCTGGGCCTGCCCCGAGGGCAAAGGGAAGAAGGAAGGAAGGAAGGAGCAGAGCAACAACAACAAGAAGAAGAAGGAGCCTCTGCTGCTGCTGCCCCTCAGCAGCCCTGGCTCCCTTCAGAGGAGGACTGACTGACACCCAGGCACCACAAAATGGAGGGAGGGCCTCCCAGAGAAAAGGTGGAGGAGGAGGTGGCCAGAGAAGGAGCTGCTCAGAAGACTTCATGGAAATGCATGGTTCTCACTCATGGAGGACGCTTTGGAATCCCTCCTGCAAAGAAGGTGGAAATGGAGGACAGGTCCTGGAAAAGGAGGAGGACATCTAGTCAGCCTGACCCCAGGGCAACTCGGATACAGAGTGACCAGAGGTGGTCTTCCTTCCACGATGTGTCTGTCATACATTTCTATCTTCTGTCCTGGAGGGATTCCCAAGTGTCCTCCATTTTGAGCATGGCTAAGAAGCATGGATTTATATTTCTATGAAGTGTCACATCCTCCATTTGGTCACACCCTCCATTTCCCCCCATTGTCCTCCGTTGTGGTTCTCACATCTGGTCACCTTAGGCTCAGAGGTCCTGCATTTCCATCTTCTGTGGCAACCCCATGGGCAAAACCGTGGGGTCGCGACCCTCTCTCTGGATAGCAATGCTCATCAAGATTGTGACGTGGCAGTTCTACTGGCAAACCATAGGACTTCGACCCCCCACTCGAGATGACAATGCTTTATCCATAACTAGATAGATAAGTCCATGCTGACTTAGCTGGTCTTCACATCCTGCTTCCACTGCAGAAAAGGGCACGTAACCTAGCAAATGATTGTAAGACAAATAACGGACTAATGTAAGCTAAATGACAATAAAAGGCCCAGCCAGAAACTTGGCGAGGAAGGCAAGCTTGAGGGAAGCTGGTGAGGAAGCTTGTGCACCCCCATTCCTGTCTCTGCGTCTCCTTGCCGCGACAATCTTCTGTCCAGGAGGGATTCCAAAATGTCCTCCATTTTGAGTATGGCCAAGAAGCATGGGTTTACATTTCTATTAAGTGTTTTGAGCTTCTATTTTCTGTCTGGGAGAAATTCCAAAACGTCCTCCATTTTGAGCATGGCTGAGAATCATGTATTTAAATTTCTTACCTGGAGTTTTCTTGGCAAGTTTCTTCAGAGGATGTTTGCCATGGCCATCTGTGGCTGAGAGAGTGTGACTTGCCCAGGGTCAGCCAGTGGGTTTCCGAACCCTGGACTCCAGAGTCGCAGTGAAACCACAATGCCACATTGGCTCTCATCGCCAGCTCCTTCCTTACCAGGAACAACTACAGTGAGCAAGACACCAGCCGAGTTCACACTCCATTAGGTGTCCAGGCGAGAGCAACTCTGAGCACCTGCAGAGTTTTTAAATGTATTACTGCATGGAGTGACTAGCTAGTCCCTCTGAACCCCACAGCCATGTGGGATTAGGGTTGGGATGGTGGGGCTCAGGAAGCGAGCCAGTTTCTCGAAGGAGCATCAAAGAGTCTAGAAAAAATGCAGTTTGACACCACTTTAACTGCCAAGGCTCCATCCTACAAAATCCTGGGATTTATAGTTTTGTGAGGCACAGCACTCTTTGAAAGTGAGGGCTAAAGACCCTGTAAAACTACAGATCCCAGAGTTCCAAAGGGATTTGAGTGGGGGATTGAACCCTGGTCTCTAGAGTCATAATTCAACACTCAGACCACTACACAATGTTGGCTTTCATATATATATATATGAGGGTGAGTTTGCTGAGCCCCAAGACGTTGGTACTGTACTTCATAGCTTACTTTGACTGTTCTGAATTCATTGTTCTCAAAATGTTACTAATCGTACAATGTTACTTACAGAAATGTGTGCCCATGATTGCTGTCAGGGCCAGTCCTTCTATTAGGCTGAATGGTAAGTTGTCTCAGGTGACAGGCTGGATATGTAGGCAATGGTAGCAGAGCCACATGTGATTTGCCTGCCAGCCCCTGTCCTCTGTAACCTCTACTTTTGCCCATTACAGGTGTGGTGGAGGACACTAAAGTACGATTTTCCTGCTCCTCCAGCTGGCTTCTGTGCCTGGAACTGGGACCAGGCACCACCTTGTCCTTTGCTTCAAGCAGGAAAATGCCTTGCACAAGGCACTTTAGATGGCTTCCCCTTTAGCAGGTAAAAAGAAGAGTTCCTCAGACTACAAGTTTGTGTCATAGCTGAGAGTGAGTGAGTTGAGAACCAAGAAGTTGGTACATAACACCTCACCTTGACCATTTTGAATTCATGGTTCCCAAAATACTTTTAAGAATCCCACTCCTCTCCAAATATGAGGTAATATAAAATAGGGTCACCTTAGGCTCACCATAATGATTTGAAGGCACATAGCAAGTAATAAAGACAGTGAGGATGGCAAACGGCCAATGCTGTGCAGCATCTTGAAAAAATTATCTTTAAACACCTTTATTTATTTAAGTCTTAAAACGGTTTTAAAAGTGCTATATAAATGCCAAAGCTGCTTCCCAGTGGATGGCACTTAGCACCACCACTCAAAAGACACTGTACAGCTATTCTTTCTTTCCCTCCTTAATAGATTTTATCTGTTGAAAAAAAGAGAGGTAGTGGGAATACATGGGAAAATTAGAAACAGAAGGTGAAATTCTGCACAGGGACCACCAAATGCAGTGTCCAAACATGAATCAAAGGAACATGAGAGACACTGCAGACTGAGTCACCCAGAAAAATTAGCAGTGGCAGAACATGTTATAAACCATCCTGGGCATAAAATGATGTTTGAAAACACTGAAATTCTGGGCCATGCCAACAACTATCAGGTCAGAATGCACAGGGAAGCCACTGAAATCCACAAACACTTGGACAACTTCAACAGGAAAGAAGAAACCCTTAAAGTAAAGTCTGGCTACCAGTCCTGAAAAACACCAAAATCAAGACCCAGCAAAATGCAAATAAAAATCACCCAGGATCAGGATTCTTCTCAGCAGACAAGGGACCACTAATCCTCCTTGCATATCCTTCACCCTGAGGCCTTCCCATTCAACAGCAGAACAATACACAGATTAACATGGAAACCACTCCCAACCTAGAGTCGCACAGTGAAGATGCCAGCTACAGATGCTGGCAAAACGTCAGGAATAAACACTTCTAGAACATGGCCATATAGCCCAAAAAACCCACAGAAAACTATGGATGCCAGCCATGAAAGCCTTCAACTTCACAGAAAGTGAAATTGCCTGAAAACTCTCCTTTTGCACCTACTGGTAAAATTTAATGAAACAAAGTTGTTGAGGCAGAGTGGTTTATCACACTTTTAGAATCCAAAATAGGAAAGAATGTAATTGAAAAAATCACTGAATTCTACTCCTATCTCCTGCATTATGATCCAGTAAATAAGCATGTGTATATTATGTCCACCAAACTTAATTCCAAATAAGAGATCCTACATAGGATCATTACTTTAGGCTACTAAGAGGAACAAATGTCCAATTAATGTGGAATTTCTTTCTGGTGAAAGATAGAGGCTTTGGATTGTTAATAACTCTACTGAGATGCATGCAACCCAGATCTGTGCAAAGTTATGCATGTCTAAACTCATTGCTTTCAAAGTTGGCTTCATTGTGTTTGACTCTGTGTAGGACGGGGCAGTCATTTTTGCTAGTGATACATTTGCTAAACTCATACAAGACTTGCTATGAATACAGCAACTTATCAACCATCTCATAATATGTTGGTTGTGGCATCTATCTGATAATTAAAAATAACAGCTTAGATGTCTATCTCATGGGTCAATGAAAGTATGAACCATAGAACTGTAACATATAAATATAACAGATAATGGTGGAAAGCAGCTAAAGTCACTGAGACAGATGTAACAATATTTTTCACAATATTGGGATGCTAGTTTATTTGTAATTACCAAATTGTAAAGCACCATGAAAGAGGTTGGAATACTATAATAAATCATATTATTAGTATTAGTATTTACTCCAGCAAAACTATGAATGATGAAAGTTGTATCCCAATGCATTTGGGGGTGACCACAGCTGGTAAAGGCTTGTATTGCAAATGAAGATGCAAAATCTGGCATTAGATGTATTGTTCTCTTTGCCATCTTGCTCTGCATGCTATAAGCAGAGGTTGGATGTAAGGTCTTTCTCTCACCTTGGTTGTTGTGTGCCTTCAAGGAGTTTCTGACATATGCCAACCCTAATGCGAATCTATTACAGGGTTTTCTGGGGCTGAAAGTGTGTGACTTGCCCAAGGTCTCCCGGTGGGTTTTCATGGCAGAGGGCAGAATCGAACCCTGATCTCCAGAGTTGTAGTCCAGTGCTAAGATTGGTACATCACACTGGCTCTCAGAATAATAATCACTGGTTGTGCTCCAACTGATGTTCTTATTCCTTCCCCAAATAATAATGGAGCATGAGTGCCTTTGGACCCTGCTTTCTGTCCATCACCACTGGAGATCTGATGAGGTAGGTACAAGTCAAAGGCCAGCTTTTCCTTCTTGGGGAGATTTAAGAATGTAAGAAGAGCCCTGTTGGATCAGACCAAGCGGCTTTCTAGTCCCACACTGTGCTCACACATTGAGCTATCAGTTGTCTATGGAAAGCCCATGAGCAGGAAGTGAGTATGAATGGAGTTTTCATCTTATGCTCCCCAACAACTGACATATACAGTCTTTGACTTTGCCTCCCCATTTTCAGATATGTTTTGAAAACTTACCTATTTAAACTTGGAATTTTTAAAAAATGTTTAATGATCTGGTGATTGGAACTTATGTAAATTTAATGCTGTTACTGTCTAGTTTTTAGGGTTATATTTATTTTTTTATACATTTCTGAATTGTCCATTCACTGTAAAAGTGCTTGAGGTGATTCAATGAAGCCATGCATTAAAATATAATCCTATGCAATGATTGAGACAAAGCTGATAAAATACATAACAATAAAATAATAAACTGAAAACCTGACCTTGAGAAGTTAAAGTTTAGTAGAAAAGTGTAATTTTACCAGCCTTCTATAGAGCAATGATACCAATTGCCCTTATAGATGGTATGTATGCATGGTATCTCACTCTGGGATCCTGGGATAAAGGGCAGAAGAGCTTAAATAGAAATAAAGACATGGTATAATACACACACACGCGTATATTTCATCCCAAATTGCCTGATTCTAAAATTTTATTATACCTCAAATTGACTGAAGGCTTGGCCTGTTAAACTCATTAACATTTTACTCTCAGTAATCTAATTATTGGCATCTTTCTTTCATAGTGGACTAAAATGATTTTGTAGCTGTAATCTGATTTTGGATTTTATAGCTGCAATTTGATATACAGTATGCTGGATATGATTTCCAGTATATTTGTGGCCAGTGCCCCTGCCCTGATCTTAAGGGGAAAATCAGATTCATAAGCCTGTTAATTATAGATCTGATTGCCTTGATGAATGGATTGAAAACGTTTTACCATTTCATTGCAGATCCTTTGTACTGTGTAGTTAAACTTGAGAATAGATTAAACATTCTGGGTGGGAAATTGGACTTTGAAGTCTGTATTTTCCCCTACTCTACCCAACCCCTGAGTTGGACTGGGCCCATTGAATTGTGGCATTGGAAGAGTCCTTGGAGATTATATGGTTCAGGGTAGTTTTTCAATTCAATTCCAGATGTGTTGGTCTTCCACTTTCCACCAACTCTGGGATCCCTGCTAGTATCAGCAATGGTAAGGAATCCTAGGAGTTTATCACACGGAGGAAAATGTGAAATTTAAACAGTTGATTTAACCTGCAAAAATGCACAATTGACATTAAAACACGATTAAAATGAGATTAACACAAGAGCCAGTATCCTATGAATAACCAGGGAATAACCAAGCAATAAACAACAAAAAGTCATTCACAGGAAATCCCATGAATGATTTGCTGCTGTTTCTTGCCTGGTTATTCATGGGATAATGGCACTTTAATCATGTTTTATCTTGACGTCATGTGAAAATTGTTAGTGCAATCGTGGGGTTATCACGGGTTAATCACTTCCAGTTGTCCCCTGTGTGATAAACTCCCTAGATGCTATCATTAAAAAATTCTGGAGAGTACCAAATTACACATTCCAAGCTGCATCCGCACTGCAGAAATAATCCTGTTTGATGCCACTTTAACTGCCATGGCTCAATGCTGTGGAATTCTTGGATTTCTGTGAATTTATAACAAAACTACAGTTCACAGACTTCCATAGCATTGAACCATGACAGTTAAAGTAATGTCAAATTGGATTATTTCTGCATCATATGGATGCAGCCCCAGCCTACTGTGGCCTCATTCTCAGTGCAGGCTCTGCAGTGCAGGATTCTGAGACTATTCATTGCCAGCTCCCATATAAGTCTCCTTTATGCTAGATAATCCTGGTGCATGAAGATCAAATCACATTTTAGATACAGATGACACATTATGTTGTTCATAATCCATGCTGAATCAAGTACGTGAGCCTGCAATACCATTGGAGCAGTCACTCTGCGTCGATGGCATTGAAGGCCATGGAATGTTGCAACATTCTTATACTGTATTGGATTCAGTAGCTGAACAGTTTCACATTTATTTTCACGGTGGGGGCAGAGACAAAGATAGGGCTCAGAAGGGTTTGGGTATCAGTCAGTAGAAAAGGTTTAGGTGGAGGAAAAGGTTTTATAGGTAATGACAAAAAATAATTAATACATTTTAATTAGAAGGTGTATTGTGAAAAAACCCCAAATCAATTTAGAATGCCATAGCAATGACTAGGAAGTGGATGTAAAATACCCTTACATTTTCAAAGCTTTATTTTAGCATGGCCTAGCTTGATCACTAATTGGTTCAATTTACCCATGAGCAAACAGTGTGGCATATCACTCTGACAACCACAATCACCTGTATATAACAAAATCCATGGATGCTCAAGTCCCATTAAATATAATGACATGGCAAAATGGTGTCCCTTATAAAAAATGGAAAATCAAGGTTTGATATTTGAAAATTATACTTTTTTTGAACATTTTCAAACGTGGATGCTTGAATCCATGTATAAAAAAATCTGTGTATAAGAAGGGCCGACTGTATTCTTATTTCCAGGTAAATGAAGATTGTGAAGCTGGTTATGTGCAAGAAGAACTAAGTGGCTGAGTTATAGAAAGGGTTCCTGGAGAAAAGTAGTTTTGATTTGGGCAGCCTGATCATTCACTGTTTACCCCAAAGGCTCAGTGGGGCTTAATCCCAGGTAAATGTGCAGAAGATTGCAACCTTGGTTTTGCTGCTGTAACTGCTGTCCCAAAACCTCACTGCATAGTCTTGCTTCTTTGTTCCTCCCCACCCCCAGTATCTGCAAAAATTGTAAATTGGTAAGAAATCAGAATTTTACAAGGACACACAAATCTTCAGTGCACTTTCCCCCTTGCAAATAAAACCATTAAAACATTAACCCAGATGACCCACAGCTTGCCATGCCATATGCATCTTTGGCATTATGGATGGAGGGGTTCTGCAAGAAGAAAAACAAATATTGAACTGGCTATTCTTCAGAGGCTATTTACAAGAACAGAATCAAAACAGGTTACATAAACCTAACAATAGAACCTGGCTCCTTGGTTTCAATCTGGCAAGGTAGCCTCAGGAAGCTAAGGACATTTCTGAAAGAGAAGGAATGCATGGTTTTAATGGCCTTGACATTTCCACAACAGGGTTATAATACTGTCATCAACTTCCAAGTCCATGTATATTTTTTCACTAAAGATGGTTCTTAAAGAGACTCATGTGCATAGGATTTATCTCTCTTATTTATATTCTACTCTTCCTCTTGTGTTCTCAAGGGAGTGTATGGAATTTATTTATCCAAGGGAGAGAAATTGTATGTTCATTCCAAAAGCCACGAGAATACAAGTTTTTAGTCAGTTCTCCTTATTTAAATGTTGGTATATTTGAGCATTGGTGTCCCTGTTTGTTCTTTTTTGAGTTTAATGGATCTATACAACAGGTAATATCTTCACTGAAAACTGAAAAAATATTAAAAGCAACAGACAAACAATAGAAAATAGTTCTTTGTGGGTTTTTAGAGCTATATGGCCATGTTCTGGAAGAATTTATTCCTGATGTTTTGTCTGCATCTGTGCTTGGCATCTTCAGAGGTTGGTGGCATTGCAGTGAGTGGGGTATATTTACCGTATGACTCTTGTTTGGAGGGAAGTGATTTACATGTTAATCTGTGGGTTGGTCTGTTGTTGAATCGCAAGGCCTCAGGGTGGGAAGATATGTGGGAGGAAATAGATGTTGCCCACTCCACTCCACCTCCATTCAAGTAAGCATGGGTTGTTGTGTTTCAGAGGTTTGAATGGGATGTGCTGTTCAACCTTCTTCACATGTTGTTTGGAAGTGGAATTTACTTCTAAGTTAATGTGAAGTTGCAGGACCTGAGGAGAGCAGTGGAGGGCAGGGGGTCTTGGAGATGTCTCATCCACAGGTGTTATGCCCAAGATTGTAAGGGCAACCTGTTTATCCTGAGAGCGTGTGATGAGAACCTCTCCCTCCATGGACCTATTCACAGCAAGGCTCAGAAAGACATTGAGACACCAAATTTGGTTTTAAACACCATGCATGTAACATTTATTGAATCACACAAGTAACACAAACATTGATTATCAAGAGCTCTTTCACTCACACATTCATACAATACTCACACACGCTTCCCTTCCGCCGAACATTGATCAGTTGTTCTCGAAGGCTGGGGATGACACCGTTGCCGCGGATGGTGCCAACAAAATGGAGATGAAAGTCCAGGATCTTTATACTTTTCCTTCTCTCTCGCTCTTGGCTGCTGGAATCTTGCAATATTGCAGCCCATTACTCAACTTCCTCTTCTGGGAGAACTGACAGGTTGTTCAGATCAGTCTGTGTTCAAAGCTACTCGTTCTGTTCAAAGTTCTCCATTGTCCTGTCAGTTCCTCATCATGGCGACTCAGGAGATAAGGTTCTTCCCGGTCATGGTTCGTCACACCTGGACGGCACCCCGCTTCAGCTTCCAAGTTTAGACTTTCCTCGCCTCGATTGCCAAATACCTTCGTCACATCAGTGCTTTGCGCGGAACCATCTTGTTTGTTCTTTTAGCTATGTTTAAAGCACAATTCCTTGGTTCTTCGGTTCTTCAGCTCTGGGTTTAAGTCAGAGCTCACTCATTCATCTTACACAGGGTCACCATGACTCAGGGTTGACTCGATGGCATTTAAAAGCAACAAATGTGCACATGGTGACATTTTTATTCTTCAGAATGTACACTACTAATTGATAAGTTTCATTAGTAGCTTCAGCCAGTATCCCTTCAAGTATACCTTGACTTTTCCTGTTCTTTATCACAGTGAACGAGCTGAATACTGAACCTGTGTCAGAAGCAAGCAAATTGGAAAATTGCTCAGGAAATTGCAGTGAGACCAATGTAATTTGCTTACTGTCCCCCTGCCAGCACTACAGGAAAGAGCATTGTATTATAGTATTTGGCTGTATTTTGATATCACAGACATGCCAGATCTTTTTGTATGATTAGGGCTGCAGTGCTTTGTGCCCCCTCCAAGGGTCTCAGTGATATTCTGACGCAGGAGGGACTGAGACTGACTCAGCCACTATGGAGGGGTGTCTGTGTCTGTGTGTCTTCTTTCTGATCTCCAAATAAGGTGGGGAGGAGATTTATTGGAGGGTCTGAGTAGGAAAAATCTGACAAACCCCAACTCTGTCCATACTTCCATCCTGCTGGAAGTGTTTTGGATAGGTCGGAGCCTCTTTGGATTGACCTCTCTAAAATGAATGTAAAGCACTATGTTTCTTGCTACACTATGACTGAGGCTGGTCATAGCTTCACTGATTACCAGTTTGTTTCTAAGCACACATCAAAGTACTGTTTGTGGTCTATGAAATTCTACAAGACTGAAGGACTCCCCCTGTCCCCCATATTAGACCACCCAAACCTTTCAGAGTGCCCCTTTTCTCTATCTTGCCACTTTCTGGGGCATGTCTAGTGATGAAATGGAAGACGGTCTTCTTGATGGCCTTTCCCATGCTCTGAAGCTCCCTGCCAAGTGCTGTTAGGCTAGTTCCTTCCCTGTCCTCCTTCTGCCAATAAGCAAAGATCTTTTTATGTAAGAAGGCCTTTGGCGTCCACCTGGATGATGGTGGAGAGGGTTTTAGGTGGGGGAGTGCTGCATTTTTCACTTGTTTTTCAATTGTAGTCCATTTTTTATGAAACTACATATAATTTTTTGAGATCTGTTCATAGAAAAAAGGCAGGATTTATATTGCAATAAATATATAAATGTGTCTTTAATTTGCATTTTTACAATAGTACTATCTTCCTCTTGAAAGCCTGGTGTAGTGGTTTAAACGTTGGACTAGGACCCTGGTAGACCAGGGTTTGAATTATTATTATTATTATTATTATTATTATTATTATTATTATTATTATTTAACCTTTATTTATAAGGCACTGTAAATTTACACAGCACTGTACATACAATCTTTTAGTCAGACTTACAATCTAAAAAGACACGACACAAAAGCAGAAGGGAGTGGTGGTGGGGAATAGGATCAGGTCCAGCAGATCTTCTCCACCTCCGAGGCCTGGACCAAGGCAGATGGACTGGAGGAAGGGCTTGGCTTCTTAATGGATGGTTAAAAGGAGGCTTCCTGGGTCAGAGAGGGGCTCGCCTCTGGGAACGCTTCTCTAAACAATATAGTCTTTAACTCAGTTTTGAAACTGGGTAGAGAAGTGATGAGGTGTGCATGTGGGGGAAGAAGGTTCCAGGAGTAAGGGGCAGCAAGTAAGAAGGGATGAATTCGGGGGGGGGCAGTGGTAGTCCTACACTGTGACAGGAGACCTTGACTACCAGAGCGGAGGGTGCGAGTAGGAATGTAAGGAGAAAGAAGGTCAGATAAGTAAGTAGGGGGCAATCCATGGAGGGCTTTGAAAGTCAATAAAAAAAGCTTGTACCAGATGCGGAAGGGGAAGGGGAGCCAATGAAGGGAGGAGAAAAGAGGAGAAACATGGTCAAAGCGGCGAGCGGATGTGACAATACGGGCAGCTGAATACTGGACAGATATTAAAGGATGGAGGTGTGAAAGAGGAAGCCCTGTTAGAAGGAGGTTACAATAATCTAGTCACGAAACCACTAGGGCATGGACCAGAGTCTTGGCAGTAGAGATTGAGAGGAATGGACAGATCTTGGCAATGTTGTGGAGAAAGAATCTACAGGCCTTGGCGGTGGCCTGGATCTGGGAAATAAATGACAGAGAAGAGTAAAAAATGAAGCCAAGACTGCGGGCTTGATGAACCGGTTAAATAGAAGTGTTGTCGACAGAAAAGGAGTAATGAAGGGTGGGTTTAGGTGGAAGGACGAGAAGCTCATTCTTAGACATGTTGAGCTTCAAGCGCCAAAGCCGCATCCTCTGAGAGATGGCAGTCAGACAAAAAGAAACTTGCTGTTCAAGCCCCGTCGAAAGGTCGGGTGGAGAGATACAGCTGAGTGTCGTCGGCGTACAGATGATAGGAGAAACCAAAAGAACGGATGAGTTTACCTAGAGACAGTGTGTATAGAGAGAACAGAAGGGGACCCAACACAGAGCCCTGGGGAACTCCAACAGATAGGGGAACAGAGGATGAAGTCTGATCACCCGTGACCACTGCAAAAGATCTATCTGACAATTAAGATTTAAACCAGTCGAGAGCAGAGTCGGAGAACCCAAGGTCAGAAAGTAAATCAACCAGGAGACAGTGATCAACAGTGTCAAAGGCCGCAGACAAATCATGAAGAATGAGAATAGAGTAGAGGCTGTTTGTCTTGGTCCGCAAGAGATCGTTTGAGATCTTGGTGAGGGCTGTCTCTGTAGAGTGCCGTGGGTGGAAGTGAGACTGGAAAGGGTCCAGGATGGAGTTGGCTTCAAGAAACTTAATACAGTGAGAATAAACGACCCGTTCTAGGACCTTAGAAAGAAAAGGAAGAAGAGAAATGGGTTGATAGCTAGACAAAGAAGAGGGTTCGAGAGAGGGTTTCTTCAGAATTGGGGAAACGAGAGCATGTTTGAAGTCAGAAGGGAAGGAACCCATAGCGAGAGAGAGATTAAAGATAGAGGAGCGAGGGCAGAAGAGAAGGGGCTATAGAGATTAGTAGACGGGAGGGAATAGGTTCAAGAGAACAGGTAGTAGGTTTGGAAGAATTTAGCAGCGTAGAGAGTTCATCCAGAGAAACGGGGAAACCCAGAGAGTTTATTAGTAGAAGGTACCAGGAGGTTAGTGGTAGGGGGCAAGTCAGGAGGAACTATTTCAGATCGAATAGTAGTGACTTTAGTGATGAAGTAGTTGGCAAAGACAGTGGGGGAAAATGATGAGAAGACAGGGGGAGAGGAAGGTTTTAGTAGTGTATTGAAGCAGGAGAACAAACGCTGCGGACGCCTCTCATTAGCGCAGATCCGTGATTTAAAATAGTTCTGTTTTGCCATAGACAGAGCGCGTGAAAAAGATAAAAGGATGAATTTATAATGAATGAAATCGGCCAGTTCCCTAGACTTTTCCAAAGACGTTCAGCCGCTCGAGAGCAGGACCGGAGGAACCTGATAGTGGGAGTGAGCCAGGGCTGAGGCCTAGTCATGGGGGAAGACACACGTACAGATACAGGAGCAAAGCTGTCAAGAGTTGAAGAAAGAGTGGAATTAAATAAAGACATTGCTGAATCAGCAGAGTCCCCAAGATCAAGAGAAGAGAGAGATGAATTCAAAGTCTGACTGAGATGGTCAGAGTTAACAGACTGAAGGTCGCGGAAATGGCGCTGGACAGTACGACGAGGAGGTGGGATATAAGTAAGAGTAAAAGAAATTAAATGATGGTCAGACAATGGAAAATCAGATGCCAGGTAGTCGGAAATGACACACTTAGCAGCAAGAATTAGGTCGAGACAGTGACCAGAGGAATGGGTTGAGGAGTTAGAATGAGGCTGAAGGCCAAAAGAAGCAAACAGGGAGCTAAGGTGAGATGAAGAAGGATTGTTAGGATTGTCAAGGTGAATATTAAAGTCACCTAGGATCAGAGAAGGGACTGTATCAGATAGAAAAAAACGTCAGCCAAGATTCAAAGTCAGATAGGAACTGGGTAGCAGAACCAGGAGGGTGATAGATGACAGCAACCCGGAGCTGTAAAGGAAAAAAGAGTTGAATACAGTGAGACTTGAATGAAGAGAAACAATAGCTGAGGGGAAAAGAAAGAACTTGAAACTGGCAGGAATTGGACAATAGTATACTGATCCCTCCTCCTCGACCCTCAGGGCGGCTTGTGTGAGTGAATGAGAGACCGCCAAAAGAAAGGGCAGCGGAGGTAGCAGTATCATGGGCCAGGAGCCAGGTTTCAGTAAGAACGAGAAGGTTAAATGATCTAGAGAGAAAAAGATCATGGACAGCAGTCACTTTCGGAGCAACAGAGCGACAGTTCCAGAGTGAACAGAGGAATGGAAGCTGGGAGATAGGAAGAGGTCGAATAGGGATCAGGTTAGGAGAGATGCATGGAGCCATGGGAAGGAAAGGATTCAGTAAGCAATAATCAAAAGAAGAGAAGATAACAATGACAAAAGTAGGAATATAATAGCCGACTGTACTTGGTAATATTGCCTAAATACCACAAGGCACAAAGGATTTAATAGAGAAGGAAGGGGTGGGATTGGAAGCCTTTGCTCAAGGTCCCAGCTGCTGAGAGTGATGGAAGGAGAGGTAGCTGATGGATGCAGGGAAGGAAAGCTCTATCCCTTGAGGCAGGCCCGATAGATCAGACTCAATCCTCAGATGGATGTAGGAATGGAAGGCCCTTTTCTTGAGGCGGACCTGGTGGATGAAAGTCACTCCTCAGATGGATGTAGGAAAGAGAGGCCCCTTCCTTTTTGTGATTATGGCAATGCTTTCTAGATGTTCACAGGCTCTCTGTATAATGATCTGCTTTAGAATCTTTCCTGGTATTGATGTCAGACTAACTGGACGATAATTGTTGGGATCCTCTTTTTTTCCCTTTTTGAAGATGGGGACAACGTTTGCCCTCCTCCAGTCTGCTGGGACTGCTCCTGTTCTCCAGGAGTTCTCAAAGATTATTGCCGATGGTTCCAATATTATATTTGCCAGTTATTTTAATATGCTTGGATGTAGTTTATCTGGTCCTGGAGACTTATATTCGTTTAGATTAACCAGATATCCCTGCTTGTCCATGGGATCACAGTGAGCCATCTTGGGCAAGCCATGCTTTCTCAGCCTCTAGAGGAAAGCTGTGACAAACTATAAATTTTGGTAAGAAAACTTTGTGATGGGTTCACCTCAGGGTTGCTTTAAGTCAGAAATGACTTAATAATAATAAAATAATACATTTTTTATTTATAGACCGCTTTTCCACATTGATCAAAGTACATAACTCAAGAATACAACAATAAAGTAACGACTTGAAGGCACACGAAACAACAGCAACAACAAAATTGATCTATCTGCAGTTTGCCCTGGAGAATCATATTGATAAAGCTAATGTTGCCTTTTGTCTTTTTAAAAAATCTGTGTAGTACGTGGGAGATTGACTGAAGTATCCTCATATTTTCAAATTCTTGGTATTTCATTTAAAATTTTTGATAGGCTTAAATGAGCCATAACATTGTCATCTGATCAAGAGTTTCTGGTTTACATTAATAATTTCTTTCATTCATTGGAAGAGTTCTGCCCTAATTCAGGAACAAAGATTTTAAAACAAGCTAATTAAGAAACCTGAGAATTTGCCAAACACTTTAAATACCCCTTTTAGTGAGAGAAATGATGCTCCTAGGTTAGTAAAAAAAAACAGCACATCTGCATAAAGAGCGGTCTTATGATGTTGGCCATTAATACTGAGACCAGTTATGTTGGTTTCAGATCTGATGAGGTTTGCTAGTGGTTCAATCATTAGGACAGATAAAAGAGGTAACTGATTATAGAGGAGCTTGTAAAATTCATTTGAAAATCCATCTGGGCCAGGTGATTTGGCTGGTTTCAGTTTATCGATTGCTTTTTCAATCTCATCTAATTGGATAGGTTTGTTCAAGAGGATTTGGTGGGGTTATTTGATTTTTCCTAGGTTCAGTGATTTCACAAAACTGTCCATTGGAGTACCTTGGGGCAGCTCCAAAGTGTATGATTTGGAATAAAAAGCTCTAAATTCTTCTAGTATTTTGTCTGGGGGTATTACCACAGTTTTGTTGTAGGAGGCAAGAGTGGTAATAATGCTTTTTCTTGCCTTGTGTTTAACTGCCCTGGCCAGGAGGCGTTTTTGTTGTTGGACTCGTGGCTTTACATTTAAAAAAAAATGTTGAATATGCTTTTAGACTGCTTAAATTGTTTGATTACTCTGGCTTGTTTTATACAATATTTGTTTTTGTTTGCTGCTGTGAGATCTCATGATATAGGATGTGATATACACATTTTAATAATAAACAAACAACTGGAAAAATATTCCATATTATTATGAAAAAGTTATTATTTTAAAAGTTTTCATATGCATACTTAAATATAATCCACTGAAATCAGTTGCATTTAGTTGGATATCAAAATCGTATGGCAATGTTGGTGCTTCTGCGTCCTTCCTTCTTGAATGTTATACTTTTTAAAAAAACAAACCTAAAAGCAAAATATATTTGGACATCTGCAGACTAACTTTTTGGGATTTTTTATGAAAAGACACAGGGCCTCTGAGAACATGTACAATGCATTTGACCTCCGTGGAGAAAAACAGATGTTTATAAAATCAAGTTAGGACGGAGTAGTATGGAGCACAGATATATCACATCGTCATCATCAACAACAACAACATATTAGAAAATATGTGATGTTGGGCAGAATCCAGTGTAGGGCAAACAGACTTTTGCTCATGCTCTGTGACTTATTTTTCATTCCCAGGGTCTCTCTTTCTCTGTGTATCTGTATCTTAATGTGCCTTCAAGTCACCTGCTAGAGCAACTCACTGAATTTCACATGGTTTTCTTAGGCAAGGAATACTTAGATGTGGCTTTGCCAATTCCTTGCTCTGAAATATAGCCTACAATACCTGGTGGTTTCCCATCCAACTATTAATCAAAGTTGACCCTGCTTAACCTCCAAGATCAGACAGGATCTCGTGTCTTTAGATTATTTAGGCCTCTTGGTATCTGCTATGATATTACAAATATGCTCCAGAGGCACCCTGATTCATCTAGAGCAGGTTTTGAGGACACGGGGGTGGTAGAGGAATCACCTGCTTTTTAATTCCAGTGTGACAAAAGGGGTTCCATCGTCAGAAGCATCTAACTGGATTTCATGCAGAAAAGCTTAGCACACTAGTTCTTCCTTATAGTTTGGCCCTGCCCACATCTGGCATGCAGCCCTCACAAGGGACTATGGCCCTCTGGATGAAAAAGGTTCCCTATTGCTTCCTTCATCTGTTTCACTTACTGTAAGTGATCATGAGGTAGCTGAAATGGGTGACCATGAGGCAGCCTGAGGTAATATTGGGAATATTGTGGAAACTGGCAATAAATTCAGAACTAGACTAAACTGTTTTTAGGCTAGTAGTACTGTAGAACTGCTGATGCATTTGTTTAGGAATAGAAATCATAACCACATACCATTTAGCAAAGAAAAAAAGCCTTCAGAATCATGCATAGGAAAATATTCTTGGAAAGAATTTGACACAGACTGGAAGGTTAGACTTATTTGGTGACATGTTGGTAAGTTCCAAAATAAGATTTCAGGAAATCTAATTGTTGCTTCTTATGGCTTCCTTGCTGGTGTAACTGAAAATAAAAGTTGCTTTATTTTAAAAGCAACCGTAAGGATGGGATGAAATCAAATTACAGGTTACAGAATTGTCTGTAAGAGGTACTTACATCTGCTTGAAATGTATTTGTATTTTGCAGCACAGAACACATCTTAACAAAGCTATGGCAAATAAATGTTTGTGAGTGGGTGGGTATGTTTAGGTATTTACAGGCAACATTTCCACTTTACAGGAAATGTAACCACATTAGCAAAAGCCACCTTGCTTTAATAATGTGCTAGATGCTGGATGTTAACAGACAAACTAAATACATAGCATTTCTATAGAGCAGTCTTTCCTCAGCTGGTGCCTTCCAGATGTGTTCTGTCCCCCAGAGTCCGCCAGCCAGCAACCCACTTTCCCCTATGGTTTTGGTGAATTAGACTATTTGCATAAATCAAAAGAACAATATTGGCAATAATGAAATTGTGGGTCCCAGAATCTTCCAGCCTCTCTTGTCAGTGTATTGCTCAAATAACCTGGGTTGCAAAGGGTAGTGGAAAGCCAAACTCCTTTGCTGCTTGCCTTAAATTGGGCAGTGGCTACTACTGATCTGAGAAGACTTTTTTTTTTTGGCAGTTCGAAAGTTTTGCTATTTAGACTGAAACAAAGAAGTGGATTCAGTACCGTCAAAGTTTTCCATAAGACTTACATTCAAACAATGCTGGATACTACTCAGCTGTTTTCTTTCCAGCTGATGGAAAAAGGAATACCTTCTTCAGTGCGTCTTAACTAAATGCAACCAGTGTCATAATAAAGTCGGTGTATGTGGTTATGTGGGCCAGCTTAGCAAATTATAGTTTCTGTGGCAAGAGCTGTGCCTGAAATAGCGCAACACATGTTAAAGTCTGGATTCACTTCTGTTTTGAAAACTAATGCAAAATTTTGAATTTGATCTGAGAAGTGCTGCAAAACAGGGGAGTCCAATATTGGACATAATCCATCTTCTCCTTTACACTGGGCATGCACAGGAGGAATAATAGTAGGGATGTAAATTAGGGTTCAGAAGCAGAGAGATTAACTGTCCTCTGTTTCTTAATCATGCTGTTTAATTGGACAATTGTATTCAACTACTGTACTAGGAATATGTGCAAATTGGCAAGAATGCAATCTTATTTTCTTTTTATGACATGTTGTCTTATGATTTTGGTGTCTTTGTATTACACAGTGCCCAGAGAACGTTGATTATACTCAAAATGCAAAATCCAATTGTTTACCTCAAACAAAGTAGACCATTAAATCATTTGGAACTTTGAAAGTTGGCACTTGTGTAAATTTTGATTAAATCAGTTGGTGTGTTCTAATTGGGACTAAATTAAATTTAAGCCAGTGATAATAATAACAATCCTTTTGAACTGCACTTATGGCTGAACAGGATATATTGCACTTAACATGAACATTTTTTCACCTAGAGAACTGAGGTCTTCCCTACCCACAGGGTCCTGCTCAAAATTGCACTTTTGAAGCTGCTGCTTATGTTGGGAAGAAATCTCACACTGGTAGATTTCACTGAATACAAAATATTTAAATATCCTATCTAGTTGGCAATCCCATAATTATCATTTAAAGTATATTTAAATACAAAATAATTTAACACTTATTTCTATGTTTTACCTAGAAACTCACAGCCAGAAATCTTGGGCTACTCAGCACTTGCCCAAGCAGAGTGGTCTTACAATACTTAAAGAAAATGGTTCCAAAGAAAGAAAGAAAAATTCCAGAGATGAAGTGAAAAGAGGAGAATGTGTGATTGTTAGATTTTCACACAGGAAACAATAAAAATGTCATGAAGTTCATTTTATTAAGACTATACAATGACAAAGAAGTTTACCTTTCTGGAAACTATCAAAAACAACTGCATTGTGTTGCTTTATGGCAAAACCAACATATAGGCCTCTCTGCTTGCCTTTATTCTAATGTTATACAGATGGTTTGCTGCAGAGACTGCATATGGGTCAGATCACAGTATTACAATCAATAAGGCAGTCTCTGTTATGTGGGGTCAGACACACTGAAAAGTGCAACTGAAAAACAAAATCTTCCACAAGAAGATGACTGTTAATCTCAGGGTATCTTTTAAAATACAATTGTATTTACTGATGTAGCACCATTATATCAAAAATATTTTATTTAAAGATCTGAGGACCGCAGTCTTAATGGTGTGTTGTACTTGCATTTCTTCAATTAGCATATACTAAATAATATTTTATAAACATATGTAACAAACCAAAAATACCAAGGAAAAGCAGAAAGAATAGTAGGGTTCAGCCACCTGAGGACTAATGCATACAACCATTTTTGAGGTGGAAGAATCTTCCGTGTTCACATGGATAAATCAGATATGGATTACTTAGATATCACTAAGAGTGTATCAGTTTTAATGGGTGCCATTCATTTAGCTATAAATTAGTCATTAAGCAGGAAAAGAAACTACTGGAATGGATAAATCATCTTATTGAATGGGTGATCCCCAAACATGTGATCCCTCTGGACAAGTTACTGGTTTTTCAAAGACTGCTTGCAAGGAATTAATTCTGTTTTGTGCTTGAAGCCAACTTGAGGAAAGAAAACTGTGTAGTCCGAGATGCACTAGAAGTCTTAAGTAAAAGCCAAAATGAGATGGACCAAAAGGGAAGATACTATTTTAGTCTTCTGGAAATTCAGGCTTCTCACAATGTTAAAGTAGGAAACATCTGCAAAAATAAGATCTCTGGGGTTAGCTGAATCCATAATTAATATTTTGTCTGGCCATTAATACTTAGTTAATAATCACTTGTGAACTGAGGACTCTCATTTATGAAGTATTCATGTGCAAATTGAGCAAAAGCACAGTATGTCATAAAATAATTCATACCACAAAATGAAATAAGAGAGCTCAAATACTGGTGTTATTACTTAGCTAACCAACTCTGGGAAACTATTCAAAGCTACAACCCAGAAACTTGCTGTCTAGTGAACCTATGGAAGGAGCAGGGGAGACGTGAAAGCATTCATAAACTGAAACCGTTGAAAATGAATGGAAAGATTAGCATGATTCCTGCACGTCTGACAGTAGAGAACGAAGAATCTTTTCCTTCATCTTTGGGAAACGGACACTGAGTAACTTGCTCTCCAGAGGGCTCATAGGAGGAGTTGAAGGTGCTGAAACTGGCTTAGTCACTAAGATATATCTCCTGAAAGAGAAGAAAGGAGAAATAAATGGCAGGTCAGCAATGATTTTTGAGAAGATCATA
>NC_056523.1:51661647-51667062 GCF_019175285.1 Sceloporus undulatus
ATAGATAGATAGATAGATAGATAGATAGATAGATAGATAGATAGATAGATAGAGGTGACAGTGAGTCCAAAAAAGAATTAAAAGCAGAGACACCAAAAAGGTGCTTTTAAAGTATTGAGATTACCTTACTTCCGACTGTATTACTTTTGTCTAATAATGGCAAGGAGATCTTTCAGAATATTAAACTCTGTTGTTATTATTGGTTGTTACCGATAGTAATGAACTTGGATTGGAAGCTTAATGACGATGAACTGAAGGCTTCATCCTCCAACAAGCTTGAATGCATTTGCTTGGTGCCATTGGTTCCCACAAATAATTACCTTTCCCCTAAAACTTTCTTCATGATAGCTGTGCCAATAACAGAGACTTTTCTGCAGTGCCCTCATTCTTCCCTGTCATGAGAAACAGTTTCTTGGGTCTCCTTTAAAATGAACAACAGCTTGTCAGCTGTGAGCCATCTTGCAAGGCCTTTCTGTTGTCATCAGCAACAGTTTAGGTTAAGTGGAAAAAGTGACAGAACAAAGTTAGAGCCTCTTTATTTTTCCTGTGTTGAAGGACAATAGATATTAAGAAATCTAGTTGAGGGAGGAGGGACACTGTATTTCCCCCCCTTTTAATCAAGCCAAATCAAGCCAAAGGAAGATTGATGAGCATGAATTACCAGTGCTATGAATTAATGAGTAGATGCTCAAATAAAGTTTTGTTTTACATTCCAACATAGCAGGAATCGTTTTCTGCTTATTTAAGATTCATAAAGGGGAAGTGAAAACAAGGTGATGAGGGACAGCTAGCCTTGAACTGGCATTGCGAATTTGTTTATTCTGAAACTACAAGAAGTCCAATGAATTTTAATTTTAAATTTTTCTCTGAGGCAATAGAATTTCATTTTGTTTTCCTTTAAAGAGAACTCTCTTGGCATCATCCTCTCTCAAAACAAAACAAAACCCATAAAAATGAAATGAAAGGTCATTCTACTTTTACAATTTACATATAATCCATGACTTCTGACAGCAGTGAGAGTGACATGTCTTCCACAAGGGAGTGGTGAGCGTGGTGGGGAAAGGCTGGCAAAGGCATGGTTGTATAAGGGTGAGTGTTATGTTCTAAACATACCCTTTTACTGGGATCGATTTTGTTGGTTCCAGCTTTTTCTCAACAGGCAGGCCACTTATTTTATGTTCCTTACTTAACTTCATCTTGGGGCAATACAGCTTTATGCCCAGATCTTCTGTGGTTGGTGTTCCCCAGGCCAGCCTATAAATACAAGAGGTTACAATAATTAATACAGCATGAAGAGGAATTCTCAGAAGGCAAGCTGAAGCACAGTTTATGGAGTTACATGTTCAATTAACAAAGCAGATGTTTTGGGTCTCAGACTGCAGTCCTGTGTGTATACTTCTGGAAGTCAAACCCCCTAAACACAATGTGACATGCTTCCATGAAAAGATGAGCAGGATCAGACACTTCAGCCTTTCTGCCTAATAAGCCAAGTGTGCATAACTGCCCTTTATTCTTTTCAAAATACTTTCTGGTCAAAATGTCTGGACAAAAATGCTTTGGTAATGATATGGGGAGTATGAAGTGGATGTTGGACTTATATCACACCTGAGGAATGTCTCTTAATTTTGCATGAAAAGAAAGTGGGGTCAGAACGCATTCACGTGAATTCACTAGTTCAGCAAATTTATGTGAATGCAAATTGCGTTCGAACTGGCTTCCCATTGCCCGAAAATAGCATGCCATTGCCTGAATTTGTGTTTGATCACCTCTCACGCAATAACGTGAAACCCCATGATTGCGCTCGGACTGACTTCCCATTGCCTGAATTTGCATGTGGTAGTTTATCACGCAATAACGTGAAACCCCATGATTGTTCAGATTGTCATTGGATTATACTTCCAATTTCCTTTGTCTGATAAACTCCGTTGTAGCTGCACTCATGTCCTGTTGGTAGGCTTCCCATAAGCAACTGGTTGGCTACTGTATTGGACTAGGTAGGCCTTTGGTTCTGGCTGCTGTGAGTTCTGATGCAGCAATAATACTATAATTACCAATTTCTGATTGTAATGGTTGGCTTGGATGATATGATCATCACTTTGTTCTCTTCTGTTTCTTCAGACACACTTAAATGAATATAACAGTGAAGTAGAGGACAATTCCCAGTCTTTTGAAAATTTAACTACAGTTGTCCCTCCGAATTTGCGGACATAGCATTTGCAGTTTTGATTATTTGTGAATGTTAAGCCCGCTGGCATACACTCCTCCTCCCTCTTCCTCAAGTTTTTCTTGGTGGAGGAAAAAAGCCCAGGAGGGACGGAGCAGCCAGGAAGAGGGTTAAAATGTATAACCATGGTCCTTGGACAACGAATGAGAAGATTCTTGCTTTCCCAGGGAGAAAAAAATAATAATGTATTTCATTTGCTCAGGAAATATAAAACCCTGCCAACTGAAGTTCAGTGTTTTGGGTAAATTCTAGAAGGATAGATAAACAAGGAAGGCTAAGTTATTGTATCTTTAAGACATTATGAGGTGAAGTAGGACAAATGAAGCAGTTAATATTCTGAAGGATTGGTCAAAGGTGGAGCTCTGAAGGTAAATCTGAAAAAGCAAAATGAAGTGGGGAAGCAATCCAATCTGCACCACTCATCTTCACTGTATTTGATATAACTATCCTCTTTAACCTTCTGTACCAACAGAATATAAACCAGTATAATCATAGTACCTGATATGCCCCTCATTAATTTAAGGGGAAATGAACTTTAATTTGTATGAATGACTGAAGAGCATTTCAAAACACGATAGGACAAAATGAGCTTTAAAATGTAGATTGAAAAAAAAGTAATTATGGCCCCATACAAACAGGACAAAATAAAGCTGCTTTGGGTCACATTGGAGGTATGCTGTTTACATGATTCATGCGTCCTAAGAGTCCCAAAGCCGTGTCAAAGCCACTATCCAGTCCTAAAGACTGGAGCGCAGCTTGGGTGCAGCTTCCAGAGTCTTAGGACGCATGCATCATTTAAACATCATACCTCCAAAGTGACCCGAAGCAGCTTTATTTTGGCAGTCTGTATGGGGCCAAAGTGTCATTTACCTGTAAGGAAAATCTCTAGGGAGCCTTATGGTAGTTTCTTCCATCACTGTGTACGGACGGGTGTGGTTTTGTTTGTAAGGCTTCATTAAGGTAAGCAAAGTTTCAGGAATGATTTCAGAAGGTTGTAGATCTAGATCTAGGTAATCAAGAACGAAGAGAAGGAACTCTTAGAAGTATGTTATTATTACATTAATTCTTAAGGAGATACAGTAAATACCAATAGTAGCAGCATCCTTATAACAGAATGTTTTTCTTCAAGAAAACTTGCTGGGATCTTCTTTGGTATCTTTTTAGTCCTAGATGAGTGCCTTTTTATTGTCAAAGGCTTTTTGCATTTTTATATTTGATTTTTAGTAATATGAGACTTAAATCTGCTCTTCATTTTTATTATATGAGTGTTTTACTATATGTAGTGATTTTATGGTTTTATTTTATTGCAAGTCAGTCTAGAAAAGATGTCATTGAAGAATAATAGAATAAATCAGTGTATTATTGTGTTTCTCCTACTGCATCTAGGGGCTGCAAAAGATGCTATACTATGTAGTATAACAAAACAAAAATTTGTTTAATGACCTATTTATTTTTTCATGGTGATGCAAACTGCCTTGATTTAACCCAATTCACTGTGTTATCTGGCATGCAAATGAGTCTAAAGTTAGGGATATAGACAGACTAATGGTACTTTTGTTACAAAGGCAGCCTAAAGTGGGTGAAAATAGTTATATTTCCCAGTCTGGGCATCCTTGGAGAAAAGATCTGCCAGGAGAAGGCAAACAGATGTAAGGACATTCTTACAGATAATAGAAATTGTTCTTCTCTGTGTTACTCAAAGCAGTCTGAAAAAAAGTGTTATCATTAGACTTTGTGCCTGTGAACAAATACTTGTGCCCCTCTGTAATAAGTGCACTTGGAACAAAAACAACTTGCCAGGTTATTCTAAAAACACACACACATAAACAATACTTGAGTTACATGAAATGATCTCAAATCTAGAGCTGCATTATCAATATGACCACCTGAGGCTCAAGATGAATATGACAATAGCAGGATAAAGGGACTTACCTCTTCAGCTCAACATCTTGTTTAACTCTGATCTCCTTCTTTTGCAGGCAATGTATCTGTCATCTGGGCAGTACACCATGTACTAACACAACATAACCAATGGCTAAAGGTTTAATTAGAATAAGGTGCCAGGACCCAGGTACACGCTGTATTGCATGTTAAGTTGCCCACATCTCAATCAAATTGGACTTGCTGATACTGAGTATGAGATCATGGATAAGAATTAGCTTGTCTTCAAGTAAAAACTTATACCACATAAGGGCCATGAAATATCTTGAACTGACTTTCTGTTTCTAGCCATAAATGTTAAAAAACCAGACCTGAAATAAAGCAAAAGCAAGTCCATAGTAGCAAGAGGTTCAAAAGGAGGTCTCCTGCTCTGAATTAGCACTACAGACAAAGACCAGTTACCGGTAAGTGGTCATCCAGGTACAACAGGGTAAAGATGATTTAACCCCTTTAGAAAATGCTTCACAAGGAGATCAGAGAAAAACAAACCAGTTTTTGGAGCCAACTTCAAAGATATAGCTGCCAAATTAATCTTGAGGAAAATGTCAACACAAGATAGAAGATGCACCAACAATTTTATGACATTAATAAGTGAAACTGGACCTTCAGGAACATTATGTTCATTCAGAAAAGTAACAAATCTTGTACATTTAGAATCATATGTTTTATTTGGATTCTGAACAACCTTCAGTATCGCTCTAAGATGAAGAGTGAAGGGATGGTTCTCCATCCTGTTACGTAAAGTGTCATCAAGTCTCAGAGACAAAATGTTGCTCCTCTTCTCAGCCAGAAGATCTAGACAAAGAGGCAATCTCATGTCTTCACTGCAGGACAGATGAAGCACTATAGAAATGCCTGATTGGAGGAAATATATAGACAAATTTGTAGAAAAGAATATACCAGTAAAAGGTGATGGTGTCTCTGGGTGAACTGGCCTCTTTTCCTGCTCTGTTGCAGTAAACTATGCACTCTGCATACACCCATGAGGCAAAGAGGTCTGTCTGAGGCCAACCACAGTGATTAGCTATGAGTGGAACAGAGTCCTTTGTAGAGATCATGCGATAAAGGAGCATCTGCTAAGATGTTTTCCTTGCCCACAGGGACTATGCTGTGACAATGGCATACTCCCATAGAAGGAGAGTAATGCTGAGGAGCTTGTTGGCATGAATAACACCTTAATTGCTGATGTAAAAATTTGCTGTCATGTTGTTTGTTGCAACTTGAAAACCCAACAAAAAAGAAGTGATTTG
>NC_056523.1:51667162-51668451 GCF_019175285.1 Sceloporus undulatus
GTTGTACTATATTTTACTGACTTGCTAAAAGAGGTTGCAGTTCTTCTTTGGAGTTACACTATGAGGGAAATTTTAACTATGAGGGAAATTTTAATGACTTTTTCCACAATAGATTTTTCAAAAGGTCAGATAATGAAGGAAAGGTGGAGTCCATGGTGTTGTTATTGGCACTGCTCAGTAGCTTCCCCTGATGGAAACACACCCTTCCATTATGAAGTATTCCATGTGTAGATAATAAACTACTCCCTGCTCCAACAGTTTGCCTTCATTTTTATATTTTGTTAGCTAGCCTTGGAGCACCATTTCAAACTGTTAGTTGTTACAAGATCTCTTGGAGCCTATGTTGAACTATCAGACTGGAAAATGAGTGTGCGCAGTTTCAAGGTAGTGAAAAAGCTTAATGCTGTGTGTTGAGACTTACCTATGCATACATGTTTGTTATTGCAGCAGTGTGTGATTGATATAACAGTGGGGTTACATACTCTCCTTTCCATTTCTTTCAGCACTGGACAGTGTTTAAGACAATCACAGAAATATTTATCCTGATACCAGCCTTGGTTGGCTTGAAGGGCAACCTGGAAATGACTTTGGCATCTAGACTTTCTACAGCTGTAAGTATAATTCTTGAAACGGTGCCTACAGCATGCAGAGTTGTAATCATGACTGTTGCTTGTAAGATTTGATCAAGTGGGTCCTCACTTGCCTGTTTATGAAAATTGACTGTGTTTCTTGTGAACCACGAGGAATAGGTTTTAGGTAGTAATAAATAATATAGTTTTCATATTTTCATGCTTATGCTGTCTGGGCATGAATTGTTTTCCCATTATTTTTAGCATAAACATTACTGCTGTTGTTATTTATTTACTTATGATTTAAAGTACTTTATTGCCTAAGGCAATGAAAAAATAAAAAACAGTTAAAACAGTAAAAAATAAAAAACATTTTTAAAACACATTAAAATAATCTTTAAAAAATCCTTAAAATTATCTAAAATGATCATAGAATCCAGTAAAACAGTTAAAACTGCCATTTCAGATATTGAATTCTATGCAGAACAGCACTGTTTTGGTTGTCCACCAGAAGCATAATAATAATAATAATAATAATAATAATAATAATAATAATAATAATAATAATAGGATTTATTTATATACTGCCCAGTCACTGGGAATCCAAGTGGTTTACAACAGAAGGAATAGCTTAAAAGAGATGGGGGCCAATCTTACTTCTTTGGGTAGATAATTTGACAGTTTACTCTATAACTCTCCCTTGATCTAGTTAACTACTTA
>NC_056523.1:51668476-51691060 GCF_019175285.1 Sceloporus undulatus
TTAGATGCTATTTGAAGAGGAATAAATTTAGGAGCCAGCCAGTATTTTTCAAAGGGCAGGACTGGAAAAATGTCAAAGAAATCTGTATGGTCCAGGATCAGTGTTGTTTCTCCTGCTGATGCACCTCTCAGGGATACTGATTGGAAAACCATGGAAAACAGGGCCAAATGTTTCTGTATGTAGATCAGCATAGGAGGCTGAACCAGAACTGATCCCATGGCTCATCTTTGTCTTTCTCATTAGTGCTAATACACATTTTCCCCCCCTAGGTGTTCTAAAATAAATAAAAAAACACCTCAAAACCATTTCAAAAAAAATCCTGGACAGAAACAGTTGCTTGTTGATTTGTTTTTCCAATATAGGACCATTTCCTTCTATCATCAGCTCTGATGTGCTGCACTGAATAGATTAAATTTCAGTCTATCTGCCTTGGGCAAGATATTTGCATGGGCTGCAATTGTACCTGCAAATTGAACTACATCTGCACAACATAGCCTGTGTCCATAGTCCCTGACAAGCTGGCTCCATGTATCTGTTTCTAATCCTTCTCATGTCCATGACAGAAAAGAAAATGTATGCCCTGCAAACACAGATGTGGATCAGGGATGTAGCCATGGGGGGGTCCAGACCCCCCCCCTTCCATTAGATACAATGAATGGTGTGTGCCGCTGCAGCCGCCGTGCCCAAGTCCCATTATAATGGTGGCACTTAGTCTGGACCCCCCCCCCTTGTCCCAAAACCTGGCTATGTCCCTGGTGGGATTACTTTGATTAATAAAGAAGGCTGGAAATTAGTGGTTTGTAATAGTGACCAGCATCTCCTGCATCCCAGTCCACTTTCCCCTTCCATACCTATCAGTATTTGTAGAGAGTTAAAATGTTTCCTTTTTTGTCTTTTGAGGCTAATACTGGACGGATGGATGATACACAGGAGCAGTGGAAAATGGCTAACCGTAATTTGGCATTGATTCAGGTAAGCATGTCAGAACGTTGCTGAGACATCGGATAGTAATTAGATAAACTTTGGGTCCTTAGATCACTTCCGCTAGTTGGGTTGGGCTGATGTACCTTTCAAAACTAAGAGCACCTACTAATGTGCTGTTTTAGAATCATTATATTAAATAAGAAAGCTATTTTCCTCATATAATGCTATGCTGACTGTTTTGTTTAAAATGCAATAAGTACCTGCCACAGGCTCAAATTGCCAGGCCCTGGACCAGGCTTCTGTACTAACTTCCTTCATTTGTGCAGCTGACAGTGTGCTCCTGAATGTACACTAAACACATTTAATCAACGTAAGCCTAATTAAAGTTTAATGAATCCTGCTGAACATAGAAGGTGCTATATCAGAGCTAGCCCTACATATCCATGGATTCTTTATCCACGGGTTCAACCATTCACAGCTTTGCATTTAAAAAAAAAAAAATTAAAAAAACACCCCATAAAAAAGTTTTTTCAAAAAAATTCAGGGACAGACCAGTTTTGTTTTTATTTATTTTTCCAATAGGCCATTTCCTTCTTATCATTAGCTCTACAATGTGAAAAAGTAATGCAAAAAGCAGCAGTAAAGCACTTATTAAAAACTTATTATTCCCTGAAAAAAACCTGTTCTTAGAGAAAACATGGTTATGTTTTTAAAAGGGCATTTATCTCAGTTATTTTTTCAAGGATGCCATCTTCTATATTTAATAAATATCATTTTTCATTTCAATTGAATGGAGGAGCTGTTGTTCACTTTGATCAATTGAAAGAGTACAGCGATGCTCTCAATAACCTTTAAAAGATACGCAGAACATATTACATATTATAGGAACAATATCATGACATAGCTATGTTTAATTAGACAAAGTTGAAAGAGCTGTGCCAACTCAAACACATTTATCTTTACCTCACTTTCCAGGGTGCAGTGGCCTCACAAGGATGCATTTTACAATATGGACAAAAAAGTGACAAACAACTAAATGAACACACACACACACATACTGTGAAACAGCAACAGAAACATCTGTATTAAGAAATGACATTATTTTAAACAGAGCTAGCAGCCCCACTAAGTTTTACATTTCACTCACAGAAGACTTACACCTTTTCAAATGCTATTTATATTCTCCGGAAGGCCCTAAGAACTGGAGTTTTATGCAGGGGAAACAGTTATTTAGTGAAGATGTCCTCAACTCTGTATTCCAACTAACGTTCCAAGGATTTCAGTACCAAGGTTCCTGCAGTTTGGTGTGTAGGCACAGACCATAGTGCAACCTACTTAACACAGTGCAGCTTATAAATAAAATGTATAGGTTTAGTTATTCACCAAGGGCAGTAGTTGACACTTTTCTTAACTAGATGAGAGGCATGCAGACATCTAGCTAGCACCGAGACTGGCTCCCCTAAGTCTTTTCTTCCTTCACTAAGTATTTCTGACCTTTAATGTTTTGGGTCTCAACAGGTTCAGGCCACAGTAGTGGGACTCCTGGCAGCTATAGCAGCCAGTCCTTTCTAGGTGCATTGGTCCAAGGGTATGTGGAGCTGACCCAAGCAGCCGTGGGCTGTGTGCTAGCAGTTTTGAACCACAGCATTCAAGCTGCCCCTCCCTTGGTAAGTCTGTTAAAATATCCCTCCTATTCTTCAGTCTCAGCTGCTAATTGCCTTTGCCTTTGCAAGCGTGTTTCTGTTCCTTTCACAGGAGTTTACTCTCCTTTTGCAGCAGTAGTTCCACAGGAATGTCAAAATTCATTCCTGCGCTGTTTTTGCATCTCAGCCCTGAGAGGAGGAGCCTTGCACCTGGTTGTATCACCAACTATCAGATACTGAAACATGACACATCTCAGCATGCCAACCCTGCCCCTAATTAGGAAAACACAGAAACATAGGAGCTGACCTTATACAAGTCGGAAAATTTGTTCCATTTAGCTTCATATTCTCTTCAGGGTGTCAGACAGAAGGTCCTTTCCAGCCACACCTGGAAATGCCAAGGATTGGCTGAAAAGTGAAATACCGATAAGCATTTAAAAAAAAAAAAAAAAACACCTTTGGGACTAAATTCATGTTTCATCAGCCAAAACAATCCCTATTTGTTGGTAGCGTTTCCAAACAGAATCATCTATACAACCTAGGACTGGGCATTAGAGAAGACAGTGGCACAATATAAAACACCAAGTCAAGGAAAACATCATGCCTGGAATAAATGAGGAATGATATGGTTTCTTTCACTAATCAGGGGTGGGAAAGGTGACCCTCTAGATGTTCTGTAGAACCTTTTACATAACGTCTTCAACTCTGCTGACATATTTTGCAAAAACAAAGATAAAGAAGAAGTAAATTTTTGCTGTAAGCAAAATTCACGGGTGAACAACTCTCAGGAAAATCGAAGACGACAGTATTGTGTCTTTGCTTTATTATAAGGATAATTTATGTGAAGACAGGTTCCAAGTAAAAGATTAGTGTTAATAAGGGCTGTGCAGACAGCCCCTAAGGGACGGCCTCTAGCCACCCCTTTTACAGCCAGATTGGGGGCTGCGGCAACACCGCATCTCACGCCCCCAATCTGGCCTTCCAGGATGCAAAAAGGAGCTGCAAAAAGTGGCTCCTGTTTGTTCCCTGAAAAGGGGTGCAATAACTGTGGCACCGCAGCCTTTACAGCACTCCTTTGGTGCTGCATCGTGCTGACACAGCACCAGGGAGCGCTGTGACACTGTGCAATGCAGTGTACAACATCATGCCACCCTGGGGTGGAGCCAGGGCGTGCATCATATAGATGCTACCCCCTGACTTTGGCCCCCAACCCTGCCTTTAAGGCAATCTCAATCTGTTCAGGGCTTAATTAGACCATTCTGGTTATTACCTTAACCAAGTCCTCTCTTAGATTCAGTTAGCATACAGTTAATAAAATAATAATAATAATAATAATAATAATAATAATAATAATAATATTTCTTCTTCGTGGTCTCTGCGAATCATACAATGGTTTTAAAACTTATGGCGCCTGCCGCGTGGCTGTTCGGATACTTCTAGAATCACTGGGCAAAGTACACTTTGCAACAATAGAAACTTTTTTGGCGGTAACCCTGCCCCCTCCTTAAAGCCCCCAGTTCCCGCTCTTTTCTCTTTTCCCAATTCCATTTTTCGTTCCGTCGCGCTTGGCTGCTGTTTGGACTTCGCGCTTGATATTTTTTTTCTATTGATCACACTGCTTTTCTGGTTTTTTGACTCAGACTGTTTTTGGATTCGCTTCTTCTACTTTTACACTACTTTCCCCCGTGTACCTTGACCTCCTCGGACCGTTGACCTCGAGTTTTGGATTTCCGTTGTTGCCTGTCGACCGGTGAAAGATGGTCTCCACCTTTCAAGAAATGTGAACGTCCTGCGGGGGAAAGGTTTCCAGTCCAAGACCCACAACTCCTGTGTCTTCTTTCTTTGCCTGGAAGGGACCATGACCCAAAGGCTTGGCCCGCTAATGTAAGTCTATGTCCCTCCCAGGCCAGAAGAACGGGAGTCCCGTCTCAGTCCGCGCAATTGCTCAGGGGAGATCATTGGAGGGTGGACCCCCGTCCGGCCTCGGCTCCTTCCGTGCCACCGTGGGCCCCCTCCGACTTTCTGCCCATGTTAGCCCGGCCAGCGCTCCACGGCCTTGGTTTCAGTGGCCCATGATCTTGGCCAGACTGTTCCGGTCCCTGCTGTGGTTTACGGCTCTTCGAAGCCTAGGCCGCCTCCAAGTCTGCCCACAAGCCTAAGAAGTCGGATGCAGGTACCCCTTCCACTCGAGAAGAGGCGACGACTTCTAAGCGGGCAGCCACTGGACACATAAGTCCCGCGAGGCTTCTATTTCGTGGATTCGAACCCCAAGAAGCTCAAGGGCAGTGAGAAGCCGCTAAGGAGGGCAAGACCCTAGAGACATGCCACAACCTCCAAGGTGGATGGTTTCGGGTCATCCCAGCTCGAAGGCGGCTACTGACGGCAAGGGTGGCCTCTGAACTGAAGATCACTGAGATGCCCATTCATTTTTCCGCGCCCGATATGCCGCGGGACTCAGCTTCGTCGAAGAAAGGGCCTTTCCCACCACCGATTCCACTGTCAGCTCCCACCTCCGGAGGTTTATCAACTGTCCAAAAGGGCAAGACCAGGATCACACCAAGGTCCGCTCCGGAGCTGGTTACCAGAAAGTGATGGTTCGGAGTCGACGACGTTCCCGATCCCGTTCTCCACGCCTGCAGGGATCATCAGCCTGCCGTCCCCCGATCGCAGACAGGCTTTCAAAGCGCGTCCTTTGCAGAAGAGCCTAGACCAAGACGACCTCGCGCCGCTCCCGTTGGTGCATCTGCCAGAGTTGGCCAACCCCTCCGACACCGCCACGAACCTTCGGCTCTCCATGGCCGTTTCCATATGTGGACCTGGACAGAGGACGAAGCCTGCCCCTCACAGGAGGAGATCACCTGTTAGCCCTCGCAGTCTCGGGTGAGGTCGCTACCCCCTCGCCAGTGTGGGAGCCGATGCCGAGGACTTCTTTTACGATTCCGAATCCGGCAGATTCTACCATGCAGTACCTAGGGATGTGGCCATGCAGATTCCTCCGGTCATGACGGTACCGGGACGATGTGACATCACGTGTGCAAACCGCTCCGCTCTCCGACTACACCCTGGGGCAGTACAACCTAAGAAGAGGACCGGTGGTGGAGACAATTTTCTCGGAATTCGGAGCACGGATCCTCGTCCTCCTGCCGAATACCGACGCCCCTTCGGAGGATGAGGATGGGCGGACGACCTCCACTGGGCCTCCATCAACCGGAGCGGCCTCACCGACTGACGATGTGCGTTCGTTCGCCAGCAACACTGTCATTAAAGATGTCCAGCCACTCGACATTGAGCTGGCCTACACCGGAAAGAGGCGGCCAAGGACCCAATAGAGAGGCGAGTGCAGGGTCGTATGCAGACACTGCCGTCGATCCATTATTCTTGCCTTCGTGGAGTCCCTGGTCAACGACTTCATGGACGCCCCCGCTTCTTTGCTGGGACCCGCGCGCAAGATAGAGTCGCTGTAATAGGGTCTCCTCCCTGAACACTCCCTGGTTGGACTCTCACCCAACGCCAAAATCGTGAATTGTGAGGGAGCCCAACCTACCATCGATCAAGTCAAATCTTCCTCTCCCTTGATAAGGAGGCCAAGAAGATTGACGCCCTTCAAGGAAAGCATATATGGGTCAAGCGAGTGGCAGTCAAGGCCATAAATTACGTGGCCGATGGGGGCCATGTCTAGGACACCTCATGGAAGGAATATCTCCGATCACCTGATGTTCGGAGACGACCAGCGACCTTGAGCCGAAGATCAGGGACGAAACAACCCACTCGATCGGAGCTGGCTAATACAAACAAAAGTCAGAAAGTGCAGAAGTGCAACGGTAGAGAGCAATGAAAACTCTTCCATCGTGACTGCGAACAAACGCATGGCTTTGCGGATCAGAACTCAACAGGCGTCCATACCCAAATCGAGGAAGAATGCCCATCGATGACTCCGGGACTCTTCATCCGACAAGGACGACAAACTTAAAAGAAAGTTTAGGAGAAAATGCCGCAAGGAAACAGGATGCGCCCCTACACTCCCAGTTCAGAAAAACGATTCGTCCTGCAACAAACAACAAGGTCAGTCCACATAGAGAGACCATTCTATTACGACCGTCAGTTCGGCAGCAGGGCTCCCAACGGCAGAGGTAAAAAACCATCCCAATCCTCTTCCTCTTCTGGCCGTCGGCTTACCCCCCCCCAAAATACCAAAGCAAACGGACGGAGGCAGGATAACCGACCAGGCAAAAAAAAGAGAGCATGAAGCCCACCAAATGACAGACAAACTTAGTTCGCCTAGCCTTATTTTTGGACATCTCGGCCCTTTGCCACCGATGGCATCCATCAGACTTCGACTCTGGGTCTTAACAATCAAAAAAAAGATCAAACAACTACACCCCAGGAAGCATTATCCACCGCCCCCCGGGCACCAAACTTTCGACGAAGTGCGCTATCTTCTCCAAAAAGGGGCTATAAATCGCCCCTAGCCACCCAAACTGTTTGTCAGAGCCTTTTTTCAGGTACTTTAGTAACCGAAGTAGATGGGGGATCAGACCCAATAATTAGAATTAAGGGACTTAACTCCTTAACAAAAAAGCTAAAACCAAGAAAACGAAAGATTTTTGCAGAGTAACCCTGGCTTTATTTTAGCCTTTACTTCACCAGACCCTGATTGCGACATAGACCTAAAGGACGCTACTTCCATGTAGGGATTCGGGAGTACCACCGGAGGTTCCTGCCATTCACCATAGGCTTCAGTCGGCTTTGGGCCCACGGCATCAAAGGTCTTCAGGAAGTGTATGCCGGTAGGTGGCCTACTCCATCAGAAAAAGCTTCAGGGTCTCCCATAAAATACCAAAAGGACGACGCAATTGACAGCCCCCTCACAAAAAAGAGGAGCTTCAGGAGACCATCAAACTTTGCGCTTCATCTTTGTCGGAACGGGACTGTGGTCAACTAGAGAAGTATCATCTGGTCCCAGGCAAAGCAGGTCCGGTACACGGCATCCATCCTCGATTCACGAAAATTGATTTCACCCGCAACTCGGACCATTTCCTACATGCAATGAAATCGGGCGCGTAAGGGCCGTACAGCCTACAGGAGAATAAGGGCAGAAGACGTCCAGGTGGCCCTAGGACACATGGAGTCCACCACATTTGTGACTCCGTGGAGCAAAAGACTAACGGCTGAAGGCCTCTCCAACGTGTTTTCAATAACCAGAACCCACGCCAGTTCCCTATTTGTGTGGTAGATTCCCGCAACGTCTGCGTCGGATGCCCTTGTCCAGCCTAATCAACTCAATGAACCTAACGACGGATGCGTCGATGGAAGGCTGGGGTGCCATCTACTGGACTTGTGTGTGTAGAGAGGGTGGTCTTGCCAAGAGATTCAACTCACAATCAATCATTGGAGATGTTGGCCGTCGAGAAAGCATGAAAGGCCTGAATCCAGCATCACGACAAGGTGGTCCTCTCAGGAACAGAAACAACAACAACGTGAATGATTAATGTCAACAAACAAGGAAGCACACAAAAAATCGAAAAACACTCCTGGACACAACCCTGAAGGATTGGGACTGGATGATACAAGGGGCATCTTCTTCAGAGCGATCCACCGCCAGAGGAAACGAGAACAACTCTGGAACCAACTCAGCAGGACCAACATCGATCTGCCACAAGTGGAGGCTCCATCCAGAGACGGTCACAGACTACTATTTAGCGGTAGGAGCTCTCAAACACCTGTTTGCAACTGCAACCTCCAACAAGCACATTGTCCCAAGTTGCTCCCGGAAGGTGACAGAGAGATCCTGGAGACGCTTTGCCTTCCGATTGGTCCGGGAGAAACAACAAAAACTACTAAAACAAAAAAAAGCCTTTCCCCCAAAGTTCCTTGATCACCAGAGTGGTCAGAGGAAATGTAGAGGGACCACGCGACGCGATCCTCATACGCCGTGGTGGCGAGAACAAAACGTGGTTCCCGTCGTGCTCCACATTTCCAACAACGAGTTTCTCCGGTTGGAGTCGAGACCAGAACCTTTCATCTCCAAGGGGAGAGTCCGGCATCCAAGACATCGAAAAAAGAAAAAAACCAAAACAAAAAAAATACACGAATGGTGGCGTGAGAGGCTTCGCGCTGAGGTACTCCACCATGGTACGGAGGGTGATCCGTGCGCAAAAGCCAGCGACCCAGAGTCCTAAAAACGCTCAAGTGAAAGAGATTTCCGCATTCCTCGAAGAGAGGGGCATGCCACGCAACACGCGTCACGGATAAACCGTGGTATTGAGTCTTGATGTCATTGTTGGACGCAGGGGCTGTGCCTTACGTCCATTAAATGTTATATCTGCCCATTTGTTCCCACTTTAAATAAATGATGGTTGCCTTCCTTTTTCAGGGAACTCTTGTAAGAAAACTTTTAAAGGGGTTCAATAACCTTCAACCTCCAGGTCTTGTTCCTGCACAGGCTTGGAGCTGGACGTTAAAATGTCCGCCCTCCAATCCAAAGCCCTTTGAAAACCCTTGGCCACAAGGAATGAGAACTATTAACTTAGGAAGACTGCATTCCTGGGCACACTATCTGCCCCGGAGGAGGAGAACTTGTGCCCTACGGAGGGATGAAACTTCCTTCGATTCCCACAAGGACAAGTTTACTCCGAACTGATATAACCTTCCTCAATAAGGTGGTTCCTAATTCTTTCACAATGTGTCAGGACATTGTTTTGACCGACCTTGGCTTCGAACCCATCACTGCTGAGAACGCACCTTGCAACATGCTGATGTTCGGAAGAGCTTGCTTCTACTTAGATAGAAACAATGGGTTAAAGTCGTTTGTAGAAAATTTTTCACAATGTAACTCGGAAACATAAGAAAGGTCTACCGGGTGCCCAAAGACTCAAAAAATGGATTGCAACACTATCAATCTCGTTAGAAATGTCGGCAAAGGACAAGGGTGCGTTCGCAATGCGACAAAGGGCAGTTGCAGCATCCCTGCCTTTCTAGTGGTAATAACATCCTTATCTATATTTGTAAGGCCGGTTGGTCCCAGCCATTGAATTTAATAAAAGCATTATAAGACTGGACACAGGGCCATCGAGACGCAAGCTTTTGGGAGGGCTGTGTTGGTCTTTGTTTGCATTGAATTATGTTTGCTAATGGAGTGTGCCAATAAATGTTATGCAGAACAAAGACAATTAGTGAGTGGTGCAATGTGTTATGCAGAGGACTACTAGTGTTTACATTATCTATGAGTCTCATTTCAGTGGGATTGTCTTGTATGGCCTTACATCCCTCACCGGGTCTGCAAGCTATATTGAAACTGACATTTCATTTTCATTTGACAACCCAATGGATAACGGTCTTGCACGAACCTTGTATCCCTTTTCAGGTTCTATAATGTTAGTCCATAATTGAAACTTCTGTAACAAAAAAAACGAGACGGACCCCTTTTAAGGGTTCGCAATTTATGGTATATAAAAATATTACATTGGTTTACCATAAGATTGGGTTCCAGACACTCCCTCCGCCATAATAATAAGCTGTCAGTTAAACCCATTTGTAGATTCCAAGAGACCACAAAAGAAGAAAGGACAGGGGTACGGCACCGGTAAACGGGAAGTTCTGTCTGTCGTCGAGGGCCCATTCCTGCGAATCTCATACAACAAATCCCAAATCATCCCCCCCCCCCTTCCCCCCCATTCCCTGCCCGCCCATCCCCAGTCCCCTCCGGTGGTATCCTGCCCGCACTGTTTGGACGCCTGTCTGGGCATCTCGCCGTCTTGGCCGAAAAATTTTTGGAAACTGGGGAAAAGAGAGCGGGAAACCGGGGCGTTATAATATGTTATAGGAAGGGGGAACGGGGTACCCGCCACAAAGTTTTGCTATAATGTGTTGCAAAATGGGACTTTGGGGCCCCAGTGATTCTAGAAGTAGCCGAACAGCACTGCGCACGCGCAGAAAGGCCCAGTAAAACCCATTTTGTATGAATTCCGCAGAATGACCCAAACACCTGAAGAAATAACGTTACACAACAGGTTGAGTAACCTTTTCCTTGAATTTATAATCGCCCGCCTCTCTACAAAATGCAATCACAGAGGTTTCTTACAAGGTTAAAATATATACCAGTCCCAAACCCTAACCTACCCACCCTTAAAATACAAATTAAACATGTGGATTTAAAATATAAAACATAGAAGCATAAGAATCATAGAGTTTTTAAGAGAAACCGCACTGGGGCCATCCAGTCCAACCCCCTGCATGCAGAAAAATCAAAATCAAAGCATCCCTGACAGATGCCATCCAGCCCCTTTTAAATGAACCTCCAAGGAAGGAGACTATCCAACCACCCTCCGAGGGAGTGCCATTAGTGCCATTCCCAGTGTCGAAAACATAGGAGCCCTTAACCTGTCAGGAAAGTTCCTCCTAATTTCAGGTGGAATCTCTTTTTCTTTCCTGTACTTGCAAAATCCATTGTTTCCGGGGTCCGGTTCTCTAGAGCAGCCAGAAAAACAGCGTTGCTCCCGCTTTCAGTATGACAATTGTAGCCTTTTCAGTATACCAGTCCTATCAATAGTTAAAACAGGAATAAAAAACAAGAATTTAAACAACAGGGCGAGCAGATCAAGCATATTCACCACCATCACCAATCTTAATAACCTTTATTTCCCTTTCCTTCTTTTCCGCCCGTTCCTATATATCACCCGGCATAATCACCCCCCATCAACTAATGTCAACCCGAAGAGCATATCAATTTTATCATCACAACCGAGCATAATCACCATATCACCCAACTCTATATTTAAAAAACACTGCTTTTTCCCTTCTTTTTATCCCTCTTCCTTTCCAACTTAATAAATATTTAAACCTATTCAACCTATCACCTCGCTTTAAAACCTTCTTTTTTTCCCACCTCTTCTTTTTTGTCCTTTAAAATATCACAAAAGGGGGGAGCACATAGCAACGATCACCAGCAGATCCTCCTCTTAACCTTCCTTTTCTATCACCTCTTAATATTTAAACCCCTTCTTTTTTCTTCTCCTTCTTCTTTCCCATCACACTCTTTACCTTCTTTGCTTTTCCTCCAAGCTAAACATCCCAAGCGCCCTAAGGATCGTTCCTCATGGGCCCCCATGGTTTTCCAGGACCCTTTCAAACCATTTTTTTTGGTCCCGCACTCCACTTTGGACACGCTCCACGGAAACACGCTCCAGTTTTCCTCAATGTCCGGTCGGAATGGTGTCACCCAGAACTGGACACAATATTCTAAGGTGGGGGCCTACCAAAGCAGAAATACAGTGGCACTATTACTTCTCTTGATCTGACACTAATAAATTCTATTGATGCAAGATTGATGCAAGGCCTAAAATATAGTATTGGCCTTTTTAGCTCCGCATCACAACTGGACTGTTCACAAGGGATCATGTTTTAACTTGGTGGTTCTACTTTGGACCTCCTAATCCCTGTTCACACGTAGTTTTTCATTCAGTCCAGGGGAGGTGGGTCACCCAATCCTATAATCCTGTGCTTTTAATTTTTGAATTTTTCCTTTTTTCCCCGCCCCTAAGTGCAATACCTGTACATTGCTTCCTCCGTGTTGAATTTCCCCCATTTTTGTTAGCTTGGCCCAGCGCTTTCTAGCTATTCAGGGTCAATTTTTGAATCTTGATCCTGTCCTCTGGGGAAGCGATCCCCCTAATTTGGTACATCCCATCGCAAATTTGAATAAAAGACCCAATGCTGTCCCACCAGGGTCATTGATAAAGATGTTGAATACACGGGGCCCAGGAACAGACCCTGGGGAACCCCACATGGGTCACTTCTCCTCACCCCCCAGGATGAAAAGAAGCCATTGTGAGCCACGAGCGTGGTGGGTTCGGAGGGACGTCCAAACCAATTACAGAAAACCCATACAGTTGTTTCCAGTCTAGCCAACATTTTTAAACAAGTTGTTTAGCAAAGAGTCAAATGGGGACGCCAAAATTTTGTCAAGGCCTTACTGAAAATCAAGATATACTAATGCCACAGCATCCCTCATCATCTACCAAGCTGGTAATTTTATCAAGAAAAAATTAGTTTGCGCATGACTTGTTGCTTTTCTCTGAAACCCTGTTGACTTTTGTGTGTAATTAGGGCATTGCCTTCTAGATGTTCAACGACTCCTCTGTTTATATGATCTGCCCGAAATCTTTCCTGTAGTATGATGTCAGACTAACTGCGAAATTGTTGGGATCCTCCTTTTTTCTTTTTCTCCCCTTTTTGAAGATGGGGACAACGTTTTGCCCTCCCCAGTCTGCTGGGGATTTCCTTTCTTTTCCCAGGATTTTCAAAGATTATTGCCAATGGCTCCGATAGTACATTTGCCAGTTCTATCTTTTTATTTAATTAACCCTGTGGAAGGAGTTTCATTGGAATTCCCCGGAGACTTAATTCATATTAGATTTAATAAAGGTAAGTCTCTAAACTATCAATCTTTACTTATTTTGAGCTGGAAATTCCTCTTGGTCTGTCCTCGTGCTGCTCTGCTTCTCCATTATCCTCAGGTGTTGAGCACCCTTTTTGTGTGTTTGCCTTCTTGAGAAGAACTGAGGCAAAGAAGGTGTTGAGTAATTCCTTATTCTGATTCCCGGCTTTTTTCTCTGTCTCCTGTTTAGCATTTTGTTTTGTTGGGGTGCCATCATTTCTTCTTCTACGCTTCCTCCTCCAAAAAACCAAGTGGCCCTACGCAATCGGTTATCCTTCTTCTTTTCGTTCTCTTCCTTTTGCTGCCCTGCAGGACATATCCAAAAAAAAAGAGTTTCCAAAAAGCTTTTTATTGTTCTTTAAACCTCTCTAAGCAGCCTGGTTCATTCTGTCCTCTGTTCCTGCGCTTTAATAAAGCTTTTTTTCTGACTTTATTAAACATTTATTAATTATTATTTAACTTTTTAATTTAACCCCTACAACAGGCCTGCTATTTTCTTTGAAATTCCTTTTTTGTGATGTTCCCAGTCCCGCCTTCCCCCCTTTTTGTTTTTTTTCCAGTTATTCTTATATACATGTTCCGTTTTCCCAAACTTAGCTCGGTTGAAAGTTCCTTAGTCAATCCTCCTGGTTTTTCTGAGACACCAGACACCCGCCCCGTTTTTTCTTCTCACCTAGAACTGTTTGAAAATTTGTGCCTTTCAGTATCATCCCTTGGGTTGAGAAAGTCCCATCCGTTCCCTGAACTAACTGCTTTATCTGTTTAAGTATTTCCTGACCATGGGGGAATTGGCCCTCAATACTTCTCTCCTAAGTTTACTGAAATCCGCTCGTCCTAAAGTCCCTAACTTTAAAACAATTAAAAACAATTCCAATAAACTGTTGGTGAAGTCAGAGGACTCAGCATTTAGATTTTTTTTCCTTCCTATTGGCCGGAGAACTATATCAAAAGGCCTGCCGAAGAGATCCGTAATAATAATAAAGAATAAAATTTACACGAGGCTTTTCCTTGAGAGATAATAGTGGTTTGTGTGTGGTTTTGTATTTGGGTGGGGTGGGGGGGGGGGGGGTGTGATTGGGTGAGAGGTTTGAGTTGGTTGGGAGGTAGGGGGAGTTAGGTTAAACATGTAGGGGGTTGGGGTGTGTTTGGGGGGTTTGGGGGGAGATGGGTTGGTGTGAGGGTGGTGTTGGTAAAAAAGAGGCCATGGTTCTCTACCCTTGAAAAGTGGTAGGGGACATAGGGATTCCTCTGTTGTTTTGTCGTTACGCCAGTATCCCCTATAATAGTCTGCTTTTCCTCTCTTTTCCACTTGAGCTTTTTCCCCAACCATTGTGAACAATCAACACTCCCCACCTAAGATGCTCCTTCCACATAGAATTCAGGATATTGAAAAACTGGGAGAATAAGTAAGCAAGTACCTTTGTAGTCTTACCAGTTATGGTATTAAATTCTACCATATAGTCTTCTTATTAATCACTACAATTAATGACAAAACAAGACATCTCAGAATTCTTCCAGCCTAGGCACGTGGACTCTTCTGAGGAAAGGAGGTTTGCATATCTTTTAAACTATAGGCATTTTTTTATAAGATTTCCTCCTATTGAGGAAACCGTCTACAAAAAAAAAAATCTCAACTGAGGTAATGGAACTGGCAGAACCTATACATCTCTTAAGCATCCTTCTGGTAGAGGATTCACATTTCATCTCAAACTACCATTATCTGTCAGAAAGAAATACATTTGCATACAGCATAGCCTATTCACTAGCCGGAGAAATTAATGCTCTCTTTCTCTTTTCTCCTCTGCCCCTCTCCTCTCTCTCTCCTCGTCTCTGTTACTAGCATTGACCAGATATAGGCGCGTTACAGACCACCGAAAAGCTTCAATAGTGCCTTGGAGTCCTATGGATGACTTTCTTTTTTTAATTGGGCTTTTGGTCAGGCCACAAGATCACTTTCCTTACTAAATTACTAGATCTGCCTATGTTCCCCACCTACTTCTTTCACTAACAAGCTGTCAGCCCCTGAACAGCTGCTGTATCTCTTTCAAAGTTAGCGTGCGGCAAAATACCTACCCAGTTGTTCAGCATTTCAAAGCCCTGTACTTCGAATACTGATTTCTCTGTTTGAAAGCATATAACATAAAATAATTTTTTTTTTACATTAAAAAATAGGAAGGGACGAGGAATAGAAAAAAAAAAAGGAAGGTCAACACCGCTCTAAGACCTAAATATCGCTGTCATTTTTAGCATGAGCTTGAATTTTTTTTGGCAGAGATAAACCAAACCCACATTTTTCTGTTTCAAAGATGCAGCAACAGAATGATTTTAAAAACACCTTAGGTATAAAAACATATTTATTACCAACAGCTGTTTGGGATAGAATGTAAATAGAAATTCCAGAAATAATACAAATCCTGGTCCCCTATGGGCCCTAAATTTTTTCAAAAGGAACCTCTTGCATAAGGGTGATCAGTCTGTTCAGTCTTTTACCAATAACAGTTTAGTAGTTTATGTGTGGAAGCAAATACTGTTGTTAACCAACAGTCAGTTTCCCCTGGGCTCAAAAAACTCAAACTTGCTGAATATATATTTCTTGACTTGGGTTATATGTCAATAGTGAGGAAGGACTTTCTTAGTGTGCATTATTAGTATAATGTAAGTGGCCCATGTAGAACCATTGTTGTCCTTTTTTGAGTTCATACTTCGGTGAAATGGATTGTTAATTTTATTGTTGATATATAATTCCATCCAATCCAGACAATTTTCTTCGCTTTTTTCGAGTCTTTTCCGTCCAATAAAGTATAATTCCTTTGTTGAGTAGTTTGTGAGAACCTGGTAAAAAAAAACCTTTTTTGTATTCCAAAAGAAGATTGAAATTTTTCTGCACTGGTTTTTGGATATTTGCATTTCTAATTTGATCAGATTTGTGTCCATATTTTTATTCCATTTATATTTTAAATAAATTCCATTTAAATGTCCATTTATATAGTAATAATGATAAATCCTTTGCAAGAGAAGACTGGTCCCTATTTTTGTGCCATTGCTGACATTTTGTTTATTGTTGTTGTTTGGATCCTTTAAAATCATTTCCAATTTATGGTAAACCAATCAAGGCTGTGAACCCTAAACCGTGGTGCTTTCTGCTGCTAATTTTCCCAAGCATGTGCATGCATCGCCACAGTCCACTCTTATAACATATTTACAATTTTCTTTTCCGCTATGAGGAATGACCCATTCAGATTAAAATTGATTTGTGCCAAATTGCCTTAGTACAGGTTTCAACATGGGAGGAAGCTAGTTTATGGGCCTATAAGAACCAAGGACATAAAGTCCCCCTGAAGATGCCAGCCACAAATGCTTGGCAAAACATCAGGAATAAACCTCCTTCCTGAAACATGGCAAAATAGACCCACACCCCACCAAAACCCCACAAAAATTTATGGGCCCTGAAAGCCTCGACTGTCATACACAAATGTCTATTTATATCCTTCAAAGCCCTAATTCTTCTTCCGCTCGACGGCAAATAACTTTGAGGGGAAGTAACCAAAGAGCGGCCCACTGTTGCCATTTCCTTTCCTGATCCAGGCTTCAAACAAGTCAGAAACAGCAACCATATGAAGAGAAGTCTTGGGTGGACTAAAGCTTTTCGCCTTTCCGCCTTCTAGTCCAGAAGGGGAATGGTTCCTTCTTTGAAAGAGTTAAAGTGTAATATTTACACTGCCCCATGGGAATAAGTCACCCCCAGGGTTTTTGGGGGTCCAATTTTTTTGATTAAAATTTCTATACATGAAGTATACAGCAGTTAAGTGCCATGACCTATCTAAAATCGTTTTTTCTAAGGCCCAAGCAATCTTTAGCCAATGAGCATTTTAGAAAGATCTTGTAGCATCTTTGAACTAACGAAGAAGAAGTTTGGCCGCAATAAGCTTTTCCCCACAGATGCTTAGCAATAGCATGTAACGTTAAGTTTTTTATATCCTTTGGTGAACCTACAAATTCCAGGGAATCTTGATGGTGGGTTGATTTATATTATATTCGTCAAACATTTTTTCTGGACCTGACCGGCAAGTCCTATCCTTTGCCCTTTACTAACTATTACAGATTGCAATCTTGTGGGGATATAGGAAAAGGGGCCAAGGTGGGAAAGAAGGAAATTGGGCTCCAGGAAAGTCAGGGGCCAAAGTGGGGAGGATTGCTAGGTGAATGCTGTTAATGTTTTCTGGTTTATACCCAGAAAGAAAATCCTTTTAAAAATGTTGGGAAAATGAGCCCACTCGAACTCCAAATTGAGATGATGAGAATGTATATGTTTTCTAGTCCACAACACCTTTTCGTTTTTCTCACTGAGCCTTGAAAAGCTACTTTGGGACCATGATTACCAGAAATCCCCACAAGCGTAATCCAAAAAGGAACTTTTTTTCGTGCACTTTTTTACACAACATTGTTCAGCAAGTAGTATCCTGCTTGCTTGGCATCTACACTTGATAAAGGTTTGGGCATTATCTAGAGCTAAGAGGTTAGGTCCATATCTCTGAATCTAGAGGTGGCAACAATTTCCCAGGTTGAAGAGATCATTAAAAGATTTTAGAAACACAACTACAAAACCCTAAAAGGAACAAAAGATATAACCCTTGTTTTGTCATACTGCTCCAACTGTAGGGTAGCGAGCATGAAAAAAGAGGACAGGACCCCTGTACCTTTTGCTTTTGATATTCTGGTAGTGGTCCCAGAGAGAATTTCAATAATTGCTCTTCTAGTAAAGTTACACAGGAAGCTCTGACATGTGGCGCCCTGTCCTTCTACTGCCTCTGCCTTGGCCTCAGGTCCACATCTTGAGCTGCGTCAGGAGCAATATTTTGAACTCGTTTTCATCACCATTTTTGGGGGGAAATTATTAAGAACCTTTTCCAAAGACCACTAGCCACTACCACCACCCCGGTGGCTAGTCTCATATCCTCTGACTGTCCTTTTTTTCCTAAGGTCTAGTGATAGATTGGTGTGTCCCTTGGTGCAAGAAAGTGGGGATAAACCCAGGACAATGTTGCCACTGCTTGCCACTCAGGCATAAAGGGATACCCCAATAAGTGCCTGCAAGCCTTGGAGACACTTGAATTACTCTTTTCTTTGCTGGCTGGGAATCAGTAGCAGCCCCGGTTCAAGTATAATTGGTATGTTTAATGCAAGACCAACCTGACAGGGGATGGGGGGCAGGGACTGGGTGGAAGCCTCTCACTTGCAGGCCCCCCCACATAAAAAGAGGTGCAGAGCAGGCCCTGAACAAGGAATGTAGCCTGGATAACTTTGTTGTGAAAAATGGTCAAACAGAAGCCGAAAAAGCACTATTTTAAAAGCTCTCAGTTAATTTAGTGCAATGGGTTCCCGCTTGAGCACTGACTAAAGAACTGCTGGAGCCTTGGGCGGGTTGTGAAGAGAGAACTCAGTAACAGACTTCAGAATTCAATGCATGCTAGGGGGAAGCCTGCCCAAATGGTTCAAACTTAGCCCTTTTTTTTCATTTTTCCCCATGTGTTTAAAAGAGAAGCAGATTTCCCTGTGTTCCTGTCTCTCATAGACCAGGAATGGGCCTAAGTGCAACCTAAGGCTTATTTTTGTGAACCTTGGCCCTTCCAGACCGAGACCCCCCACCCACCCCCCCCATTCCATTTTTATTTTTTTTTCGGAGAGCAAATTTCCCCTTCTGGGAAACAATCCAACCTTTTAAATAAAAAATGCTGTGGCCCTCACCCTGCACTGCCAGCAATCCAAAAAAGCATCCAAAAACGACCTGGTTTTTTCTGATTTTAGAAGTGGAACCAAAGGCCTCTCTGGTTTGTTTTGGGGGGTTTGGTGGTGAGGGAGAATGAAGTTTTTTGGACCTCTGTGTCCCCCAACCCCCCCCCAAAGAAACGTGCCCCTAAAAAACCTGCTACAATCGCCTTGGTTTGTGTAGACAAATGGACATTTGGTAAATTGTCTGGAGATGTGGGGAAGGGCAAAACACTCCTGGAAAGTGCTCTTAAAGTTACAGGGGCCTTTTACCACTCATTGGGCTTTTCATTATCTTAGCGCTAAAAATGTAATTACTTGACATGTGTTTTTTTTTCTTTTTTTCATGAAAACATTCAAAGTAGATGTTGAACGCTTTTTGGGAGACCATGAAGAACATCCCCCCCCTTTAACATAGAAATCCAAGCAATGGTAATTATAAGTTGTTTGTGGTGCCTTCCAAAATAAGTTTCTGACTTTATATTATGGCAAATCCTAAGGATTGCTATCAATCACACTAAGCAGGGCAAACAGGACTTCAATGAGAGTTAACGAATAGAAAACAAAGAAGGAAATGGTCCCTGAAAGAATTTTATATAATAATAATAATAATAATGTTCTTATATCCTTCCGCCTTTATCCCAAGGTGGCAAACAGCCAATTTAAAATAATAATAATAATAATAATAATACAATATTTTTTTAAAAAGAGTACAAAAAATTTACAATGTATGAACATAATTTAAAAAAAACAATTACACAATCAAAAAAGTTGAAACAGGCATTAAACTGTTAAACGTGTTAATATATATATATACATATACACACACACACCTTCACACAGCATTTCCAACCACACAACCACAGTTTAAGGAACCCCAAAACTACACAGCATTACACTGCCTATAAATAAATTATATTATTATTATTATTATTAATGTCCCCAAATTACACAGCATTTAAAAACACACACAAAAAAGGCCCCACAAACAGCCTGCCTAAACAAAGGAACCCCAAAACCCAGCCTGTCTTTATGATGCTGATGAGGCCCCAAAATGGAGTGCAATAAGGGAGAGGCACCTCCCTTTATGATGCCTGCTCTAGAGCAAGGCTGCCTCTGAGCCAAAGAGACTCACCTCCTCTGCCTTATCGCACCTCTGCAAGGCATGCAAATGAGCCCAACGGTATGCAAATGAGCCCAACAGCACGAGGGGGCGTGGCTTCGCCCACACCTGGGACCGGCCGCTGTCAATAGGGAGATGGAGCACTCTCCATTCCCTTCCTAACCCTCGCCCCCTCCATTCTCCACACATGGTTCCGCCCCCTCTTCCAGGCAGGCAACCAACCTAAGCGGAAAGGGAAGCACCACCTCGACAGAGGGGGGGGGAGGAAAGTCGGCGCTGAAGGCGCGACAGGGAGGGGCCTGTGTGGTTGCTCGGCAACGGAGAGCCCGGCCCAAGCGAGGCCTAGGACGACTGACTAAGCCTCAAATTGTGTTTTTGGACTTCAACTCCCAGAATGCCAGGCTGTGGGCCAATGTGTCCGAGGTTTCTGGGAGCTGAAGTCCAAAAGCCTCTTAAAGGGCACAGAACACATTTAGGGGTAGCTGTGTTGCTGGCCATTTAACAAATTCGTTTAACAAAATGAAAACAAGTACTGTATGGCGGGAATCAAGAAGAAGAAGAAGTAACATATAAAGGACAACAGAATCTGGAAACACAAGAAAGAAGGGAAAAGGGAGAAGAGAAATTGCAGAATAAAATTGACACCATTGGGTTGTTTTTTTAAAAATGTCTGTTAGTATGAATTGTACAGTTGATGAAATGTAAATTGTTGCTGATTGATTTTGCTTAAAAATAAATAACAAATCCAAACAAAAATCCATCAGTGATACCTTTTTATTGGGCAACCAACATGCACAATACACTTGTTTCAAGCTTTCGAAGCTCCATGGCTTCTTCTTTACCAGGCAAGATGTCACAAACCAAACAGGAGAGAAAAACAAACACACAACTGGAAATGTAGAGGGTGTGATGGGGAGGATATCTTTTTGCTGGCAGGCTCCTTCTTCTGGCCATAAATCCTCAAAGTCCATGTGCATTTCAACAAGGACTCCTCTTTTGCAGTCCAATATGTCTCCATTCCAGTTGGACTAAGGGTTAATAGACTAGGGATGGAAATGGCAGGAGCTACGCGAAGGCCTCTAGGTCAGTGATACCCAAACTGTTTTCTTTGAGAGATTTAGGACTTCAGCTCCCAGAAGCCTAAGCCATATTGGCCAACAGTCTGGAATTCTGGGAGCTGAAGTCCAAAATCCCTTAAAGGGCACAGTTTGGGACCACTCCTCCCTACTAGGCTATTAGCCGTTAGCCAGTCACCCTAGGCCAGGCCCTCCTCCGTTGCCTGCGCAGTCCAGTTCCAAGGGGCTTTTATTGGCCTGGTAACACAACAGGATGAATGCAGTTTGGCGCCATTTTAATGGCTGTGGATCCACACTATGCAATCCTGGGAATGTGTAGTCTGTGGTGGATGACTAGGCACTGCAAAATGGAGGACATTTCAAGAAAAAATGGGGGGACATGACCAAAGAAAAGCCTGAAACACTCATAGAAATGTGAATTCATCCTTCATCGTGCTCCAAATGGAGGATATCCTGGAATTCCTCCTAGGCAGAAGGTTGAAATGGGGGGCAGGTCCTGGAAAAGGAGGACCACCTCTGGTCACCCTGTCTCTGACATAAATGGTTCACAAAACTACAAATCCCAGAATTCCATAGCACTGAGCCATGGCAGTAGCAGTGTCAAACTGGGTTCTTTTTACACTTTAGATGCAACCATAGCAGGGCCTGGCAAAGCTGTGCTTGAAGACTTTATTTATTTATTTACAGTACAGTATTTAGACCCCGCTCTTCAGCACTAAAGGCTCTCAGAGCGGCTTACTGATAGTTATTCAGACAGTTCCTTGCCCTCAGGCTTACAATCTAAAAAGACATGACACAAAAGGAGAAGGCAATGGCGATGGGAAGGGGATCAAGTCTGGTGGTTCTTCTCTCCCTCCGATGCCTGGACTGCCAAGTCACCTTGTCATCAACAGTCCTGCTCAGGTCTTGCATATTCAAGGCTGCGGCTTCCTTGGCCTCATTCCCACTACAAAATAAACCATTTTTGAGTCGAATCGATGAAGCAATTTAGCGCCGAATAGATGTTCACACTGTTTGAGCCGTGATCAAACCTACCTGTTTCAATTTAATCCACTTCGCATTCACATTCAGCAATGGATCGATTCAACATGGAGTCGCCTCACGGGTGACTACGCCACAGGAACCGAATCAAATAGTGTGTTCACACTTGCGCTGAATTGATTCATTTCAAAAGAAGTGGGGAATGCTGCAGATCCAAAAGAACTGGTTGAAATGGGTTTAGCGCTGTGCCCCCCCCCCCAACAAACCGCACCAGAAATTCAGCGCAAGTGCGAACAAGGGCCAGTTAAACCAGTTCAGATCATCTTGAAAACCAGTTTATTATGTAGTGGGAACGAGGCCCTTGATCGAGTCCATTCATCTGGAATGCAGTCTTCCTCTTTTCCTGTTGCCTTTTGCCTTATCAAGCATTATTATATTTTCTGGTGAGTCATGTCTTCTCATCATGCAGCCAAAGTACAACAGTCTCAGTTTAGTCATCATGACTTTGAGGAAGAGTTCTGGCTAAATTTGCACTAGAATCCATTTATTTGTCTTATTAGCAGTCCATAGTATCTGTGGAATTCTTCTCCAGCACCACATTTCAAATGAGATTATTTTCTTCCTATCAGTTTTTTT
>NC_056523.1:51691085-51725182 GCF_019175285.1 Sceloporus undulatus
AACTCATAACACTAGCATCCAAAAAGAGGGCATCTGTCTCTGTTTAACGACTCCAAAGAAGGAGGATTCCTGTAGAGAATCTGACAAGAAAATAACTGGGAAATATGGGACGAATAGTTTGGCTTGTTGCAGGATAGGCGGCGATTTGGTCTGTCTGGTTGTTGCTGTTTTTGCTGTCTAGATGTAGTGATATGAGTAATAATTCGGACGTTAGGAAATAAAAGGCGCTTTTAGGTAGTGGTTTGTAGATAATAGTGGTTGATGGAGTGAGGAGAAAAAAACCAAAGGAGGACTCACCCACGTTCCAAAGGAGCTCGTACTGTCAGGAGTTCCGCCGGAGGGGGAGGGGATCTCGTTTCCTGGAGCTTGCATCCATGGTCGGCCGTACGAGCTCTGGGAGCAGCAGAAAAACAAGCTGTTCCCTCCCAAACCGATGACATCCCCCAGAATATTAGAACAGGGCTATCGATCCACCTCTTAACCGTCGCCTTTCCAGGCCGAACATCCCCAGCCGCAGCACGCTCTCCTCAGAGGACATGGTGTCCAGACCTTCACTATGTTAGTTGCCCGTCCTTGGGACCCCCTCCAGTTTTTCAACATCCTTTTTAAATGTGGGGCCCGAAAGGGACCACAAATTGCAGGTGGGCTGACCAGAGCAGAATAGAGTGGGCGCTATTACGTTCCTCACTCTAGACATTATACTTCGATGATGGGAGCCAGAATTAATTTGCCTTTTTAGCTGCTGCCACACGGTAAGTCGACTCGGACTCCTAGATCGCTTTCAAATGTCAGTCTTGTAAAATCGGGAGGTGCCCCATCCTATACGGTGTAGTGTTCATTTTTCTGCCCAAGTATCTTAACATCCGGCCAGTGTTGAAATTTATTGTGTTAGTTATGGCCCCCGCTTTCTAAAGCTATTCCAGTCCGTTTTGAATTTGATCCTGTCCTACTCTCCTAATTAAATGTCATCTGCCAAATTTGATACGCCAGCACTTTTCTTCGTCTAAGGGCATTATACAGAGTCGTTGAATAGCACTGCCCCAGGACAGAACCCTGTGGGACACCAACTGGTTACTTCTCGCCAGGAGAAAGGAGAGCCATTCCTGAGCACCCGTTGGGTTCAGTGGTCAAGCCAATACCAAGCCAGTAACAGTTGTATTGATCGAACCCACCATGTTTTAGCTTGTGTTGCAAGCAGTCACGTCATGGGGGGAATTGTCAAAGGCCTTACGGGAATCAAGATATACTATAGCCACAGCATTCCCTTCATCTACAAGCTGGTAATTTATCAAAGAAGAGATCAGATTGTGCTGGCCGACTTCTTCTCTGAAAACGCATGTTGACTTTTGTGATTATGGCATTGCTCTAGAGTCACAGACGCTCTGTTACTGTCTGTCCAGAATCTTTCTGGGATTGGATGTCAGACGAACTGGGCGATAATGTTGGCGGCCTCTTTTTTCCCCTTTTTGAAGAGGGGACAACGTTTTGCCCTCCTCCAGTCTGCGGGATCTGCCTATTTTCCCGGAGCTCTCAAAGATTATGCCAAGGGCTCCGATAGTACAGTTTGCCGTTCTTTTAATACCCTGGATGCAGTTCATCTGGCACTGGAAACTTAATAGTCATTTATGATTAACCAGGTATCCCGCGTACACAACAAAGTACAAAAGCACGGTTCATAGGATGGAGCCATGCCAGTAAAGGGTGCCTGTGAAACTAAATTAATTCTGCCGTGTGGCAGCGCCCTATTTTGAAGCTGGCACAGTGTACCCCCCACATTTGGGTGGCCTAAAGAATGGTTCATGGATTTTGAAATATACTCGTAAGGAAACAATGGACTGGGCAGGGGTGATGCATTCACTTCCTCACTTTCAACTGGCCATTTGGCATTTCTTCATTTTGTTACCTCCCTCACTCTGAAAAAATCCCTTCTTTTTCTGAGCAACTCATTCCGGTTTTTAGCAAACATGTCAAGTCCCTGCTTCTTGGGGTACGGGGGGGGGAAGGAAAGGCGTCGGGAGACCGTACAGGGGCACGGAGTGGAACAACGTCAGCCAAGGTAGGGAGGGGTGAAAACGGCCACCTCGCCATAATAAGAAGACGAGAAGAAGGGAGATATGTGGGCGAGGGGGCAGTGTGCAATCCGATATCGCGTGACACGGTGCGAATCCTGATGTAGATGGCGTGCGAATGTTAGATGTAGGAGGAGGAGGCTGAGCGAATGGGATGAGATGGAGGTTCGTAGTGAGTAGTATACTCATGTGAGGTGCGCTGGACGGCTGGGTGTGAGTCGGATGCTAAGGTAGGTAGCAGGACAGGCGGAGAGGAGTAGAGTTGGCGAAGAGTGAGGTAGCTGGCTGCCTTTGATAGGAGGATGTATACTATGGGGTGGAGCGGACTCGGCGGGGGATGATTATTAGTATGAGGATGGAAGTGAGGGACGACTGATGACGACGACGATATGAGGAGGCGATGGGGTTAGCTGGATGTCTAGGGAGGTATTGAAGATGGATGACTAGGGAGAAAGGCAGGAGAGAAAGACGGACCGAAGAAGAATGAATAATAATAAGAAGAATAAGGCTGCGGAGATCCGTCCGCCGGGATCCAAGGGGAAAACAGACAATTTAAAAGAATTAATGAATAATCGACACGATTGTTTGTTTAAAAAGAGGACAAAAAATTTACCAAGGATGACATAATTGAAAAAAAAACAAGACACAATCAAAAAAAGTGACAAGGCATAAATGTTAACGTGGCCACTTAATATAATATATTACTAGTAATACAATATACCACCACACACACACCTCACACAGCCGGTTGTCCAACCACCCAACCACAGTTAAGAGACCCAAAACTACACAGCATTACCCCTGCCTAGAATAAATGTATATTATTAGATTATTAGTATATAATGTCCCAAATTACACAGCATTTAAAAACACACACCAAAAAGGCGCCCACCAAACAGCCTGCCAAGCAAGGAACCCCAAAAACCCAGCCGCGCTTATGATGGCTGATGAGGCCCCAAAAATGGAGTGCAATAAGGAGAGGCACCTCCCTTATGATGCCCTGCTCTAGAGCAAGGCTGCCTCTGAGCCAAGAGACGCACCTCCTTGCCTTATCGCACCTCTGCAAGGCATGCAAATGAGCCCAACGGTATGCAAATGGCCACCAGCACGAGGGGGCGTGGTTCGCGCCACACTGGGACCGGCGTGTCAATAGGAGATGGAGCACGCCTCCATTCCCTTCCTAACCCTCGCCCCGCCATTTCTCCACACATGGGTCCGCCCCCTTTCCGGCGGCACACCAACCTAAGCGGAAAGGGAAAGCACCACCTCGACAGAGGGGGGGGGAGGGAAAGTCGGCGCTGAAGGCGCGACGGGAGGGGCCAGGTGGTTGCTCGGCCAACGGAGAGCCGGGCCCAAGCGAGGCCAGGGGCGAAGCAAATTGTGTTTTGGACTTCAACTCCCAGCAATGCCAGGCTGTGGGCCGAATGTGGTCCGAGGTCTGGGAGCTGAAGTCCAAAAGCCTCTTAAAGGGCACAGGAACACATTTGAGGGGTCGCTGTGGTGTTGCGGGCCATTTAACACAATTCGTTAACGAACATGAAAACAAGATGTAGGCGGAATCAAGAAGAGAGAAGAAGTAACCATAAAGGACAAACAGAATCTGGAAACACAAGAACGAGAGGGAAAAAGGGAAGAGAAGAGAAAGTTGCAGAATAAAATGCCACCATTGGGTTGTTTTTTCAACATGGTCTGTTAGTATGATGGTACAGTTGATGAAATGTACATTGTTGCGATTGATTGGCTTACACATAAATAACAAATCCAACAACAAAATCCATCAGTGCACTTTATTGGGGGATGACGAGGCAACTGCAAAAATGGAGGACCGGTCAATAAAATGGGGACATGACCAACGAAACGCCTGAAACACTCATAGAAATGTGATTCATCCTTAGTCGTGCTCCAATGGAGGATATCCTGGATTCCTCCTAGGCAGAAGGTTGAAATGGGGGGGCAGGTCCTGGAAACGGAGGACCACCTCTGGTACCCTGTCTCTGACATAAATGGTTCACAAAAACTACAAATCCCAGGAATCCGCCATAGCACTGAGCCAGGGCGTAGGCCGGTCAAAATGGGTTCCCTTTTACACTGTAGATGCAAACCATCGGCAGGGCCTGGCAAAGCTGGGCTTGACGACTTTATTTATTTTTATTCTATTTACGGACTTCGACCCCGCTCGTCAGCAACTAAAAGGCTCTCGAGCGGCGCTAGTCTGTCGATGGTCCTTGCCCGCAGGCGTACACTAAAAAGACAGGACACAAAAACGGAGAAGGCAAGGCGGATGGGAGGGATCAAGTCGGTGGTTCTGTCTCTCCCTCTGATGCCAGGACTGCCACGTCACCTTGTCATCAACAGTCCTGCTCAGGTCGTGCATAATATCAAGGCTGCGGCTTCCTTGGCCTCATTCCCACACAAAATAAACCATTTTGAGGTGAATCGATGAAGCATTTAGCGGCCGAATAGCTGTTCACACTGTTTGAGCCGTGATCACACCTACCGTTTCCATTAAAACCACGTGCACTTCACATTCAGCAATGGAATCGATTCAAACAGGGAGTCGCCTCCCGGGTGACGACGCCACAGGAACCGAATCAAATCGTGTGGTTCAACTGACGCGCTGAATTGGGATTCATTCAAAGAAGTGGGGGAATGCTGCAGAGATCCAGAAGAACTGGTTGAAAATGGGATTAGCGGCTGTGCCCCCCGCCGAAAACTGCACACAGAGACTTCAGCGCAAGTGCGAACCAAGGCGCAGTTAAACCAGTTCAGATCATCTTGAACACCAGTATTATGCGTGGGACCGCGGCCCTTGATCGAGTCCATCATCTGGAATGCAGTCTTCCTCTGTTCCTGTGCCTTTTGCCTTATCAAGCCATTATATATTTTCTGGGAGCCATGTCATCCATCATGCAGCCAACGTACAACAGTCTCAGTTTAGTCCTCAGACGTTGAGGAAGAGTTCTGGCTAAATTTGTGCACTAGAAGCACGTTTATTGTCTTATTAGCCGTCCATAGTATCTGTGGGAATTCTTCTCAGCACCAGCACCACATTTCAAATGAGATTATTTTCTTCCTATCAGTTTTTTTTTCACTGTCCAGTTTTTACAGTTATACATAGATACAGGGAATATGATAGCATGGACAATTCTAACTTTAGTATTCAATGATACATGTTCACACTTCAGCATCTTGCCTAGTTTCTCCATAGCTGCCCTTCTAAGACCTATTCTTCTGATACCTTGACTGCCTTCTGCATTCTGATTAATGACTGATCCAAAGTATGGAAAGTCTTGAACTATTTGAATGTCTACATCACCTACTTTAAAGTTAGGCAAATCATCTGTGATTATTGTTTTTGTTTTCTGAATGTCCAGCTGTAAACAGCCTTTGCGCTTTCTTCCTAGACATCTGAATATCTTAAACTGTTGATGTTCCTTCCAATTTTCATGCCTCCTTCTTGTGTGTCTGATCCTTCTTTACGTACCATATGTTCAGTATACAAAAGTTAAATAGATAGAGTGATAAAATCCAGCCTCCATGCCCCCTCTGTCAACAAGAAACCATTTGGTTTCTCCATAGTCTATCTTAACATTAGCCTCTTGTCCTGAATACAGGTTATATATCAGGACAATCCAATGCTGTGGCACACCCTTTCTTTTAAGATCAATCCATAGTTTTTCATGATCTTCACTATCAAAGGTTTTGCTATAACCAGCACAGGGTGATTTTCTTTTGAAATTTGTGGTGAGCTTCATTCTCCAATAGTTTTTTGTGTGCTTGCAGTATAATCTTTAGTGCCTCCTCCATTTCTAAACCCAGTTTGGACACCTGGCACTTCTCACTCCATATATGATAAAAGTCTTTGTTTTAGAAATTTGATCATCACTTTGCTTGCACTGGAAATTAATGCAATCATCCTGTTGTCATTGCAATCTATGGTGTCTCCTTTTCTGGAGGTTGGAATGTATAGTGAATGTTTCCAGTCTGTGGGTCATTGTTTTGTTTTCCGTATTTGTTAACAGATTTTAGTTAGAACTACAGAAAATTTTGTCTCTATAGCTTGATTTATTTCATCCAAGTGCTCTGAGTGCACCTTCCGCTTCACTTTCTAAAACTGGAGGCTCATCGTCATATGATTCTTCCTTGAATAAATCTATCATGCTTTCATCTCTTCTATTTAGTTCTTCTGTGCATTATTTCCATCTTCTTTTTATTTCTACTTTATCATGTAATGTGTTCCCCTGCTGGATGCAGTGCATCTCGACTCTTGGTTTAAATCTCCCTTTGATATCCCAGATCTTGTGAAAGAGGTCTCTTGTTCTTCCCTTTTTCTGTCACCATATATTTCTCTGCACTGCTTATTATAGTAGTTCTCCTTGTCCCTGCACACATGTTGCTGAACAGTTGCATTCAGGATTCTGACTCTATTTCAGTCACCTTTTACTTTTGCTGCTCCTCTGTCCTTAACTTCTTGAAGAGTTTCATCTGTCACCCACTGAGGGTTCTCTTTCTTTTTGGCTGCAAATAGTGTCTTTTTGCATGTCTCCCTTTCAATGTCCCTGGCTTCAGTTGAGTTCTTCTGGCTCCTGGTCATTTAGGGTTGATATTGAAAATCTATTTTTCATATTATCTTTGCATTCTATGGGGATGTTCTTCAGATTTTAGTTCAGCATGATGGTTGGGTTAGTGTTCTTTAGCGCTACACTAATTTTTGACATTAGCAGTTCATGGTCTGTGCCACAATCTGTTCCTGGTCTTGTTTTCATAGAGAAAATGAAGCTTCTCCACCTTCTGTTTCCAATTATGTAGCATGTAGTATATTTGATTTCAATATGATCTCCTTGCATACAATTGCTTCTTGGGTTGCTTGAAGAATGTGTTTGTGATGAACAAACTGTTTGCCTTGCAAAATAAAGTCAACTGGTCTCTTGCTTTCTTTCTTGAATGTAGGCGAAATTTTCCTACAATCTTTGCTTCTGTTTTGTTTCTTATTTTTGCATTCCAATTACTTATTAATAACAAGACCTTCTGTTTCGGTGTGTGATCAACTTCTTCCTGGACTCCAGCTTGGAATCTTTCAATTTCTTCTTCTTCTATCTTTATAGTTGAAGCATAAACGTTGATTTACGGCATATTGATGTGTTTCCCCAGAGGTTTTATTGATATAATCCAGTCAGACTTTGCATTATATCCTTTGATTGATTTTGCTACATCTCTCATTATTATTAATGTCACCTCATTTCTTCTCAGATATTCATTTCCTGAGTAACACACTGTGAAATTATCTGGCTCAAAAATGTCCTATTCCTGTCCACTTTAGCTCACTCATCCCAAGTTTTGCAATGTTTATACATTCCATTTCTTGTTTTACTGGTGCTGCATCTGCACTGCAAAAATAATGCATTTTGATATTGCTTTACCTGCCATGGCTCCATGCTATAGAATTCTGGCATTTGTAGTTTTGTGAAATATTTAGCCATCTCTGTTAGAGAGCTCTGGTGCAATATAAAAACCAACATACCCCAGGATTCCATAGCACTGAGTCATGGCAGTTAAAGCAGTGTCAAACTGTTCTGCTGTGTGTTTTGGACCTAGGAGAATGGGTAGTGAGGAAGAGAGGAATGCATGTGGAAGGCAGTTCATATGGTGTTGATATAACCCGTGTTGCTTTTTTACATACCATGTCCCAGAGGTTACCAAACCCTAAGAGAGAGAAATAGGAAAATGAGAGGTTAGAAATTTTAAAACAATATTTTTGTCACTTTTTTTTACATGGAAAAGATAGGTGTTAATTACTTATATTGAAGACTTTCAAGCTAATATATTGGTGCTCCTTAGAACAGAAAATTATACTTATTGTGAATATTCCCTCTGCAATTGTGGGGAGGGAATTCTTCAACTGGGTTGGCTCATCCCTCATGCTTCTTTCGATGGGCTTTTGTTCTTTCAATCATCCTTACCCACACTAAGGGGGAAACCAGTCCCATCTTCTGAGGATGGGAAAAAATTACTGCCAGCACTTAAATGTACAAATTCCACAACTAGGGCGGGAAGGATTTCCTCCCCACAATTGCAAAAAGGAACTTTCAGGTACCAATGTTCCATTTTCCTGCAGTGTGGGAGGGTCATCCTTTATGCTGGGATTCCACACCAGCGGTCACACCACCTGGTCAGCAATAGCCTACTACACATACACAACCTGCTGCAGAAACATGTTCTACCAAAGGAAGTGCTTGCTGAAACACAGTTGTGTTACTTGTAACTGTAGTTCTTTGAGTGGTCATCTGTGAACTCACACAAATCAGTTATCTGTGCCTGCACAATGCCTCTTCGGAACGAGGGGGGGAGGGTATAAAGTGTTTTTAATTGTCATATTTTATATTTTACTGTTGTTAACCGCCTGGATTGGTTGCCAGAGGGCGGTATACAAATAATATTATTTTATATTATTTATTATTATTATTATATTATTATTATTATTCGAACAGTTTTAGGATAGCCCCGCTCCACCTCTGCTGGCCCTATATAATGAGGCTCTTGACAAAACCTGCCAGTTTCTATAGGACGGCCGATATAGTCATCCATGTGAATCAGTAGGACATGATGAGGGGAGGACGGTGGGGGTGTGTAGTTCACAATGACCACTCAAAAACTACAATTACAGGTATACAACCTACCCGCTTCTTGTGGTCTCTGGTGACTCACACAAATGGGAGGACTAGCAAGCTACAAGAAGTAGGAGGTGAAAGGTGGTGCAGATAAGAGCCTTTACTAAAAAACTTCTGTATAGCCACAATCATATGCACAACAAACCCCTGCTCCACTATGCATAAAAACAGAATGACAGAATGTCCAGTTTCAAGGGAAGAGAGAGTCCCTGAAACACACAGCACGATAAGTCAGGATGTGAAGCATTCAACAATATGTTATAAACAGTAAGTAAATTTCAAAGGTATTCAGCCATACAGTACAGACACACTATTCGATCGTTAAGGATGAGTACAGCTTCCCATCCACCTCAGAAGATCCCTATCTGTGTATAATCAGTGTTGCCCCTGGACCTGGAGTCCTCCCAGTTAGTACTGGTATGCACTGCTGCACACAGTCCAAAGGTTACCTAAGCCTCTTGCAAAGACAATTCCCCACCATTTGAAGTAATATGACAGTTGATGGGGACCCACCCCCCCGCCCTCTCCAAACACCTATTCTTGGGTAATGGGAGTCTTTGTTACCAGTATTTGGCCTGGGAAATATGAAAAACATGCTGAGCAAAGAAGAAAACTGGATACTAGAATTAAAATTGCTGTAAGTGTAGAAAACAGTACACAGGGTAATTGGTTAGCATAGGACATTGTAGAAGTTTCTAAATCAAACTGGACACAGAAAAATCTTCAATTTTAATCAGAAGTAGACATACTAGATCATGCAGTCAAGTAAAACCTGTTCCTGAATTATAAAATTATTATACCAACATGCCGCGGCCATAAGCAGACTTAAGGTCAAGTGGATGGAAATCCGTAATATGGTGAGTGGGGCATGCGCCCATGGCATCGCCATGCTGTGCACCATATGGGTGTGCTCGCGTTCAATGAATGGGGCCTTGATCCTATGCAGAAATTTGCCTTATGCGGGGGGGGGGTGTCCAGAACGGATCCCCAGCGTAGGCAAGAGCACACTGTTACTGACTTCATCCTGAAAAATATTAAGTATCAATCAATTTGGTATATGAAACACAATGCTGTTTTGAAAGGCACATATAAACACACTAATTTGCCAATATAATTTATCATTACCTGCCCCTCCCCATGTTTATTAGCTACATATACTCATATATTTGTGAATGGAACAGCCCGAGATACTTGGGTCACAATAGCATAGCTAACATCTTTCTATACTATGGTGAATGATCAGCAGTTCCTCCTACAGTTCTGGAGGGAGGTAGGATTTACTATATAACTCATGTAACAATCTCAGAAATTTTTAACAAAACATGATCCCAAAAAAACCTGAGTTGATTTAGATCCACACCACAGTCAATGTATGTATTGTACTCTTATCAAAAAGAGAACCATCCCCTTCTCTAAGTAGAGAGGAAAAGGCAAGAGCTTAGTCCATCCCTGAGCCCTAACAGATGCATTGCCCCCTGTACTCTCGCGCCTGTGGCACCACTTCTAACTTTTTTGAATGCCTGTGTGGGAAAATGCTGGCAGTGCAGCTCTGGTGCTTCCTCTCAAGGAGTACTGAGAGGGATGAGGCTTTGGAGGATCTCCACGAGCACAAGTCATCACTTCTTTAACCAGTTTCAAAACTGAGGTGAAGACCATCCTGTTCAGAGAAGCGTTCCCAGGCATTGCGTGACTATTATTTGTTAATGACGTTTTTAATTTGTTGCCTGTGTTACTTTAGTGAACCCTTTCCTGTATTGTTATGTATTATTTTATGTATTCTACTATTGTTTCTTAGTTGTATGCCACGGGCAGGTTTACTTTATCTATTTTATTGTTTGTATGTTACAGTGCTGTGTAAAGACATTTGTGTATGTTTGTCAGCTTTGCTGGGTTAAAAGCACTCCAAGTTATCACATTAAAATTAAAGGTTGTAATCTTGCTAACGTAGGCTGCATCTGCATTTCAGAAATAATGTAGTTTGATGACATGTTAACTGCCGTGACTCAAGCTGTGGAAATTCTGGATTGTCGTTTGTTTTGGCACCAAGCTCTCTGACATAGACGACTAAATGTCTCAACAAAACTACAGTTCCAGAATTATATAACATTGAGCCATTGCAGTTAAAGGGCCATTCTCTTTTGCACACTTGCCCCTGGATAGAACCCTGGATGGATGGATGGATGCAGAGTGTCTCTCTATGGGGAAAACCCTTGGAGGAGATCCCTGGCTCGCCTGGTGGAGTTCCTGTGATGCAATTAGCCAAATGGTCTTGTCTTCCCTGTTGCAAGTGAGAGAAAACACTGAAAACACGACTATATATGCCTAAATGCATCACAGGAACTCCAGTGGGGGAAGAGCCAGGGATCTCTCCCCCCCCCAGGGTTTTTCCCACAGGAAGAGATGGAGGACCTTCCTGACTCCTCTCCATCACTCCCTCCCTCCTCCACTCTGATTAGGGCTAGGGGGCCATGTTCTAGCAGAGTTTCTTTCTGACGTTTCACACACAGCATCTGTGGCTGGCATCTTCAGAGAATGCTTTGCCTGGAAATTTGGGTGTTTATATACTGTGTGAGCCTGGAATGCAGGAGTGATTTGCATGTGTATTGTTTCTGTGCTGATGGCTGGCCCTCAGGTGGGAGGCTAATGCAAGAGAGGATTAGCACAGCATCCAATATGTCTTTTCAATATAACACCAGTAATAATATATCATACCTCCGTTCCCAGGGCAGAGATACTTTTTGTCCTGCTGCAGAAAAAGAGAGAGAAAAAGGAACAAAAATTATATATACTACATTATTTTTAGATATTACTTAATGCTACCTAATAGATATCTGACAGGAATTTGATTTCTTGCCTCATTTTCCTTGGGTTAGATCATGACTAATTTAAAGTCTGTTGACTTTAGTGGATATATTCTAACATGACTAATGTGGTATTTCTTATATTTGATAAGAAAAATATTTGTACATGGAGCGTTGGGAAGCAGAACTACATGTAGTCATCAACAGTGATTGTGGGAGTTACTCATGGTACTGGCATTCCTAAGATTAGTCTTGGCTATTATGTCAAAGCCAAATTCGGACCAGCTTAGCCAACCCCAAAACTAGAATGGGGCACATTCTGTATTCACGTGCTTCAAAGTAGTATTAAAACTGGAGCCAGAAGACAACAAGTAGTGTGGTGTGTGTGTGTTATGTTTGTTAAGATAAGACCAGACCACTCTTAAAGCAGAATCAGTGCCTATCAATGGCCTAAATCCAACATCACAGACGTGCCCATCTGCTAGTACAGTAGAAATTCCTTCTTCTCCCCTTCCATGCCACCTGCCTAAACTGTTGCCAAACCAAAATAAAAGAAAAACCTTACTTAGAGAAGATATGACTCAGTAGAAAAGACAATAATGCTTGGTAAGGTAGAAGGCAGCAAGAAAGAAAAAGACTGCACTAAAAATCAATAGATTCAATCACGAAAGCCACCCCCCTGAGTTTGCAAGACCTGAGCAGGGCTAAGGATGACAGTGAAACTTGAAAGTCTCTCACTTATATGGTGCCATATAGTCCAAATCAACTGTGCAAATGGATAAACAACAAAACAAAAACTACTCAGTTTGATTATCCTTCATTGATTCACCTGCTGTCCCTGGAGGATGTTGCAAACTTGTGAGACAGACCTGTGTTTACACAAATGTCTTAACAGGATGTACTTTTATGCTACACACATGGCAAAATTTGGTTTCATGCAGCATGGCATTAATGCATGATGTTGTTAGCTCCCAGAAAAGTAGGGGTTTGTAAAAGGTCTGGTATTCAGAATAATAGAATACCTTCCTAAATCTGGCGGTTATCGAACTAGAGGATTGTACGACTTCAGTCATTATGAGTACCCATTATAGAAGGGAAGGATATAAGGAAAACAGGAAGGCTTCATGCATAAACTAGGTAGGATGTGGTCTTTCGAGATTTAAGTAATATTTCATATATATATATATTATATCTTTCTTCTTCTTTTGCTTTCTTTCGTGAAAGATAAAGGATCTTGATGTTAAACCATGACTGTGTCATGCATATAGTCTCAATATTCTTGATTTCAGGAAAAAGAGGTCTCTAGGAAAAAATGTCAACTACTGAAGACTTGTGGAGCCTTTTTTGCAAAAATTTCATGAAACATATTGTACTGTATAAAATAGTGGGAGTTTGTGCAAAAACAGCATAAACAAAAACAATGATTTTGTGTTAAAATCCTCATTAAGATTCACAAAATAGCCTAATGTAGAAAATAGTGAAAATATACAAAAGTGCATGTAATCGTCTCCAGCAGGTAGAAAATCTCCTGGTATTTCCCTTTTTCACTAAGAAAGAAAGAAGAAAGAAGAAAGTGAATATTTAAGTCCGTATTATTAGTAACTCCTCAAGACTTTCTTTGTTTGGGAAAAGAAGGTAGATAAACGTCCAAAGATAACTAATGTACTAATAAATTAAGATCTGGCCAAATGAGTGACTTTAAGTTATTGGAGAGATATGGTATAAGCTTCTAAATTCTATAAGTCTTATTCCTTATGTGGAGTATCAACATTTCTTTCTTTTCTTCTCTCAGAGCACTCTTAGAGTTACAAGATGTCAAAATAATGCATGACACAAAAGGTATTTCATTACCATGTTAAATTAGTTTTAATTTTGGCGAGTGGCTGCTGCTGCTATGTCCACACCTGCCGTGTGGAAGCATGCTATGATTCACAGAAAGCAAGGAGAACTAGCAAATTATCTCTCTCCTGACAGTAACCAAACTGCTATTTTAGAGACTTCTCCCTTTTCTTGCATACAGCCATGCTTTCCCTCTTCCTCCATTTTCCTTGACATCTAGCCAGAGAAACATTCTGATGAAATTTTTCTGATGCTCTCACGTTCACTCCTTTGGTGATGTTTAGTGATCTTAGTCCAAAACATACTGCAGGAATGAATCAGTTTTGATACAGCGTTAACTGCCCGGCTCATGCTAGGGAATTCTGAGAACTGTAGTTTTGAGACATTTAGTCTTATCCGTTAGAGACCTCTGGTGCCACAAAAAACTACAAGTCCAGATGTCTCTAGCACTGAGCCAGGGCAGTTAAAGCAGCTTGGGACCTTATGAAAGTAGGGAGCCAGCATGGTTGTGGTTGAGCATTGACTAGACTTCTGGGAGCTCTGGGTTTGAGATCTCCACTTAGCCATGAAAACACTGATGACTTGGGCAGGTCACACGCTTTCAGCCTTACAGGAAGGCAATGACAAAACTATGAATGATCTTGCTGAGTAAACCCTAGACAGCATCACCATAAAAGTTGGAGTTGACTTAAATATATCCTACAGTTACATTTCTAGTGGCCCAAATTTCTAGGACTAATAAACAGTCAGCAGGAAGGAGCTTGAATAAAAGAATTAGCATTAGATTTAACCATATTCAAGAAGTAAAGGTTTTCAAAAAATTCATTTTTCAAAAACAGTGCAGCCTGTACTCCACCTACTGGTTAATTAAGGTAACTTTACACAACTGTACACAAAAGCATTTTTCTAAGGCTGAAAGCACTGATGTAATTGACAGTGTAATCAAGTAGGCATGTCAGCAAAATCCAGGACAAAATCTGAAGGTACCAGATTTCCCCCTGTTTCATAAGAACAACATCCTCACAATTCTGGACTGCCTTGTCTGTGACTGATCAGGGAAGATTGAAATTTATGAAGATATTTATGGATATTGCCTGTAGAAAATATTGTTTTAGTTTAGAAAGTAATTGATGATGAAGATGAAAGAGATGCAAATGAAGGAGAAGTGATACATGTTTGTATCTACAAATACATATTACTAGATTTTCATTACTCTGTCTTGTATTACTGTGCATATTATTTTCCACCTAAAAATCTGCTAGTGTGAAAAAATTTATAGAAAGAATATTTGGCAGATACCAGAGCAGATGGATTATGTGTGATTCACATATCAGTATATATATCTATATCTATCACATATATCACCTCTTGCTATCCAACCAGGGCACACAGGGAGTGGTTCCAAACAGTGCACTGCACAGGCACAGTTAACCCATCTGTGTGAGTTCATTGATGACCACTTGAAGACCCATAGTTACAGGTAAATATCATGTTCATTTATAGGATTTAAGCTTATATGGCAAGAGATTTCATGAACTAGGACACACCTGCTGACCAGGGGATCTAGAGTGCATTGGTACCAAAGGAGGCTTAACTGAAGGACAAGAAGCATGTCAGTATCTATGAGATGGGTAATTTCATATATTCATATTGCTGTGCCACTGGCATCTATAGGCTCTAGGTAAAGTAATATTCAGGAGATGATAAGTCAAGAGTACCTGCATGGAGAATCCCAATGATAGTATTGAAGATAAAAATCTTCTCTACCTTTTCTTCTCTATGTTTTAGAGAAGAACCTTCTCTATAAGCATCCTATGTGACTGAGTACCACGTCAACAGTGCTATGACAGCTATAGGACCAAGACTCGGGTGAGCTGGAGGAAAAAGAAAAAGAGGAGGATGAAGGCATTTTCTACAATGGTTTTTTTTAGGAGTTGGAGGATGTTTCTTCATTAGGGGTGGCTTTTGTAGTATAGCTGCTCTTGGAGAAGATGGAAGTGATGGAAGGTTTGGCAGGAATCAGCTACCTGTGGGCTATATCTCAGGAGGTGAAGTAGGATCTCCATCTGAAGCTGTATAAACCATTTCTAGATCATGAGATCCATCTGGTGACAAAGCAACTACAGTGTGTCTCCTGGGGTGTGTTTTCTTTGCTTGAGGCAAAGCAATAACAATTGGAATGAACGCCTCAGATGGTTGGTTAGTATTGGCTCGTTTCCGCTTCTTGGTGTTTCTTCCAAGATCACTGATATTGGTCAGAGACTGATTCAGATACTTCTTCTAGGGATTCGCCTGGAGTTGGTGGAATATGAGCTCAAGCAGGGCAGTGAGCAGGTGTGGATTTGGTTGACATTTTCAGCAATGCTGCCAGTGACAAAGCAACTCTATGCTTGGTTGTTGAATCCAAAGCAAGTCTTTCCACTGAAGGGCACCTTGAAGAGTCAGAAGCTGTTTCCATGAGAATACTTTTCAAGGCAATCTGTGTCAAGTAACTCAGTGTCATCAATACCAACTGTATCTGAGGTAAGGTTTTAAACCGAGGCTTCGTGATTTGATACTGAAGTGACATGAATCACTTTGTTCTGTGCTGATGTATCAGGAACTTTGAGAGCATTGTCCCACAAGAGAACTTACAGGCCCAAGGCACAATTTTGATGGGCCTGTGGAGTGAAGGTCCAACAATGGGAACAGGCAGCCACATTGTGCTCTTTTCCTAAACAAATAAGGCACTTGGAGTGCCCATCTTTCTCTGCTCTTTCCTCTGCAGGGGACGCAACATTTAAATAATGATGAAGAGGTCATAAAATTGTAGACTCCAGCCAGGCAGGATTACTGGGCAAGGGGGAAACCAAGCAAGGAATCGATAGAACGAGGGAGGTCAGACCAGAAAGACAATGACAATATGAACCAAGAAGCCAAACTAAAATGCACAGAAATTTGAAAACGAAGTCCAAATCCAAATCAGTCAAGAGAGGTCAATCAGAAAAACAGCAAGGACACTCAGAAGGCATCTAATTGATACTGCTGCAGCAGAAGACAAAAAGGAAGTGAGGGTTTAGGTGGGAAGCGCACTGTTGGGGTGTGTGGAGAATGGGCTAGGCTACTTCCAAAATATTTACATAATAGATCTAGAAAGTGCAGAATGAGACACTATGCAGGTGCAGTTAACCTGTTTGGATGAATCACAGGGACCATGAAGAAGAAACTTATCTATGTAAAAATAATCATTATTAACCAATAAGTTGAGACCACAGTGAGGTGGTGAAAAGAATCAGGATATTAAGTATGTCTTAATTGCATTATATGATTTTCATAAAATGAAGAAATATTCATTAAATACAATATTCATTTCACAAAGATAATTTCTACTAGTATGAGATTTATTTTATACAGAATATTAATTATTTTTGAAATAAACCTCCTACTTACTTACTATGAAAAATTATTTTTAATGTCCCATTTCCTTATTTTTCCACAAACGAAATTCAATCTAATTTCAAAATAATGATCTTACCAACAGAAATAACTGACTGGGATGATCGAGTATAGGAGGTATACGTGACTTTTCTTGATCGCATAGCACTCTGATAGAAAAAAGGAAAGGAAAGTTATTTTCCTGCAATGAATCTCATGCAACTCAAACCACCAATGGAGTAGACACCACTGGTGGAATAGATTATTCACCCTCTGTAGCCTCCCACATACCACCAAACTGCTCTGGGACCTGGGAGAATTTGTAGAGGAGATGCAGGCATGGGAGTTTCTAGGGAAAAGAAAGGGGAAATTAACTTGTGTGACATCAGATGTATGTCCTTCAGTGCCCCACCACCACCACACAAATCCATTTATTTTCACTAAGAATGATGTAGTAGCATATCTGAATTGGATCTCATTATGCTCCTTTTAATCAGGGTGCGGAAACAGGTTCCAAACGTGAGTTTCAAACAAAAGAAACTGTGGTTCCACACTGCTTGTAACTCCAGTATTTGGAACACAAATGTTCAAGGCACTGGCTAGTCATGCTCCATTCTGTCCTGTAACAACACTAGTTCTATAGCTTCAGGCTTGTGTGCAGTACAAAGACACTTATTATCATTTGCATTGTTCCTTGGTGCAGGAAGCATATGGTTAAGGCATCTGTTCATAATGGCTTCTTTCCCTCAAACTGCAGGTTTCACACCACCCTTTCTTCTTGCATTGATCACAGCTAGATATATAGTCTTGGGATTTTTCAGCATGGAGTCCAATTTGCAATTTGGGGAAGTTGTCAGGTCAGAAGTGGTTAGTACCACAGGCAGCATGAGTACAGCCAGGCCACATTTCTGCACCAAACCTTTCAAAAAATCCATAGCCTGCAGAGTACACAACGTGACTTCATGTGACAGCTTACAATTCCATGCAATAGCATGCAAAATGCCTGCAACCAATGAAATCTGGATTTGTTGTTACTATTAGCTGCCCTCGAGTCAGTTCCGACTCATGGTGACCCTGTGGATGAGACATCTCCAAGAATTGCTATCTTCCACTGCCTTGCCCAGATCCTGCAAACTCCCCTGATTGAGTCTGTCTATTTTTTACTATTATTATTATTATTATTATTATTATTAATCTTTTTATATAGCACTGTAAATTTACAGAGTGCTGTACATACAATCAATTAAAATAGATACAATGAACCTGCTTATGGCATACATTCTACAAAAATAATTAAATATAATACATATTAGTATATGTTAATATTCAATAATGGCAGACAACAAATTAAAAAAAATTTAAATAACAATCATGTAATGTCTGAGAATGCTTCCCTGAACAGTATTGTCTTTAACTCAGTTTTGAAGCTGGCTAAAGAGGTGATGACCCATGCTCATGGGGGAAGGAGGTTCCAGGAGTAAGGGGCAGCAAGTGAAAAGGGACGGATCTGGGATGGGGCTATGAAAATCCTTGGTTGGGACAGCAGACCTTGACTACCAGAACAGAGGGCACAAGTGGGAAGGTAAGGAGAAAGAAGCTCTGATAAATAAGGAGGGACCAGCCCATGCAGGGCTTTAAAAGTCATCAACAGAAGCTTATACCAAATACAGAAAGGGAGGAGGAGCCAGTGGAGGAATGACAATGAGGAGAGATATGACTGAAGTGGTAAGCAGACGTGATAATGCATGCAGATGAATGCTGGACAGAAATAAAAGGATGGGGGTGAAAAAGAGGAAGCTCTGCCAGAAGGAGGTGACAAAAATCCAGTTGCAGGACCACTAGGGCATGGACCAGAATCCTGAAACTGAAAGAAATTGTCGGATTTTAGCAATATTATAGAGAAAGAATCTGCATGCCTTGGCTATGGCCTGAATCTGGAGGCTACATGACAGGGAAGAATAAAAAATGAAACCAAGACTACAGGCTTCCTGCACAAGTCGAACAGAGATGTCATCAACAAGAACAGAAAAGGAACATTGTACGGTAGGCTTTAGTGGAAAAACAAGATCTGGTTTATGGTCTTCCTCTCTTTCTTCTACCCTCTACCTTTCCTAGCATTATTGTTTATTCTAGTGATCCATTGCCTTCTCATTATGTGGCCAAAGTATAACACTTTCAATTTGATCATCTTAGCTTTCAAGGAGAGCCCTGGTCTGAACAATTAAAAAACCCATTTGTTTGTCTTTTTGGCTGTCCATGGTACCCCAAGTACTTTTCTCCAGCATCACATTTCAAATAAGTTGATTTTCTTTCTGTCTGCTTCATTTACTGTCCAGCTCTCACATCCGTACATGGTAATTGGGAACACAATGACCTGGATGATCATAACTCTAATAAATAATAATAAATAATAAAAGCTTTATTTTTACCCTGCCTCTCTGTCAAAGACAATTGAGTGCTCTAGTGCTCAGTTGTTTAGACCAACAAGTCTTTGTTCTTCACTATCTTTTCCAGTTCTTTCATAGCTGCTCCTCCCATTCCTAGTCTTCTTATTTCTTGACTGCAGTATCCATTCTGGTCAGTGTTTGATCCTAGATATGGGAGTTCTTTAACTATTTCAATTTCCTCGTTGTCTAGATTGAATTTGTGTATTTCTTCTGTGGTCTTTATATTTGTTTTCTTTATGTTCAGCATCAGACCTGCCTTTGTACTTTCATCTTTGACCTTCCTTATTAACTGTTTTGATTCCTGCATGTCTTCTGCTAATAATATGGTATCGTCCGCATATATTAGATTGTTAATGCTGCTTCTTCTTAACTCTTTTTTCTGATTCTAATTCTGTTTTTCTTATTATGTTTTCAGCATATATGTTAAACACGTAAGCTGATAGGATGCAGCCTTGCCTGACCCCTTTGCCTATTGGGAACCGCTCTGTTTCCCCGAATTCTTTCTGATGGTGGCCTCTTGTCCTTAGTAGAGATTCTTCATTAGGACTATCACATGTAATGGCACCCCCATGTCTTTGATTGCCTTCCATAGCTTTTCGTGATCTATAAAATCAAATGCTTTGTTGTAGTTTATGAAACACATGCAATTTTTTTTAATTCTTTGGTGCACTCCATTAGCCATCATTTGTTTGCAATATGGTGCCTAGAGCCCCTTCCTTTTCTGAATCCTGCTTGAACCTCTGGGATTTCTCTCTCCATGTATGGTTCAAGTCTATGCTGAAGAATTTTGAGCATTATTTTGCTTTGAGATTAGAGCTATTGTCCTATAGTTGCTGCAGTCTTTTTTCTTGTGAATCGTTATGTATATTGAGTGTTTCCGGTCTCTTGGCCACCGCTTTGTTTTCCATATTTGTTGGCATATTTCAGTTAGCACTGATGTTGCATCTGTCTGTAGGCACTGTAGCAGTTCAATGAATGCAAGAAAACACTAACAGTGACCAAAAAGAATACAAGAAACCATGATGACAGATGAAACACTTCATGCAATAAAAGAAAGAAGAAAAGCAAAAGCAAAGGGAGATAGGAACAAAGCCAGAAGTATAAACATAACTGTCCAACGTCTGACATGGAGCGATAAGGAGAAATACTACAATGACCAATGCAGAGAAATAGAAGACAACAACAGAAAGGGAAGAATGAGAGACCTCTATTAAAAAAAACCTGAGAAATTAAAGCCAAGTTCAAACTGAGGGCAGGAATGTTGTATGGAGAAAAAAAGAACATAATACAAGAAGAGGAAGAAATAAAAAGACGCTGGAGGCAATACACAGAAGAATTATACAACAGAGATGAGGGAATGAATGAATTAGATATGGAATGAGGAAATCTGGGTATATAATGATAAAACCAAACTGAGCCCTCATCTGAATAATCTCCTTCATAAAGGTATCTAGCTAATCAAATATAGTTACATGTCATATTTCAGAGGAAGGCAATGGCAAACCACCTCTGAGAATTCTTTGCCTAAGAAAATCCTAAGAAATTCATGTGGTTGCCATAAATTGACAGGTGACTTGAAGGCTCATACATACCAACACACCCACACACTAAAGCTAAAGCAGCATTAAAGCAAAGTTCTACCTTCACTCTAAATGTGCAAACTCTGAATTCAACCTGTTCCAATTTTGATTCACCTCTACTTAAACATTTCAGTAGAGATCTGGAAAATTCCTTCCTAACACCTGATTTACCTTTCTCTGTATCCCATACTCCCCTGTCTTATCAGTTTCCCTGCTCAGAATTGAGCTAATGATAGAAATGTCTCCACAGAACCTGAAACGTAACAACAGTGGTAAAACAAAAGGAAATTCTCATTGTTAATTTCCAGAAAGAATACTGTGTTTTTGATGTTTCTTCTGCTCAGATACTTTGAAAAAAACATTCTGCCTAATGACTATCAATACATTATGACCCCCCGTATCTGTGTGAGCTATGTTCCCAGATTTACCAAAGATTGTGAAAAATGTAGATAATAGTGAATGCTACATCTCTCCCAGAAGTTGACCATACTAGAGAATCTCCAGATGCCTAGACATTTTTTCCAGACATGGGTAAGTGAAACCGTGGTTATCAATCCCACGGATACAGTGGTGGGACTGTAGCTTTAAGTATCCAGTGACTTAGAGCCAATACCATTGGGATATTATTGCCTACAATGCACATGTTCATTTATGTGTTATAAACTGGTATTTCTGTTGTTGTTTTTAGAGGCAGTACTATAATATCTCACCTTTCCCACTCCAAATTGTCAATGCCTAAAAGCAATGTTAGTGTATTATTTGAAGTACTCAAATCTAGAGGAGATTTTTTTTCATATAAAAGTAATATGGAAATTAAAAAACAAACTTTCTGTTACCTCTAGCCAAACGAGAAACAACTGAAATAAAGTTGTAAAAATCAAGGATACGGTTTTATTTATCAACAGAAAAAGGAGTACCTTTGGCACTGAAATTATTTTTGCATGTTTTGGTGTCCGCATCCTTTTCAGGACCTTCCTTTCCATTCTGAGCTTTTTCCGGATGTGCTCTCTGGATACATGTTTCTAAACATATCACAGATATAATATGTGATATATTATATTGAATAACAACATCTAATGCAAACATATGTCTCTATAGACATTGGTGCAAACTGAGACATTTAGACATTGGTATAGGGACTCTTTAGATGATTAGTTAACTAACAACTAATTTCAATATATTTTAAGCTAGCTGTGCCACATTTGGGAGCCCTCCTGCTCATTCTGCTGAGTGGGATCATGAATTTCTTTCTCAAGTCCTCCCCTGACAAACACCATTGCTTGTAAGAATATTAGAAGTGGCTGTAGCGTTCACTCAGAAACTAGTGTCCACTGAAGCTCATTCCAATTAAAAATAATAATTGTAAGCTGCTCTGAGAGCCTTTAGGGCTGAAGAGCGAAGTATAAATACTGTGAATAAATAAATAGATAGAATCTGGAAAATCAGTCCCAGTAGAAGGCAGTACAGTTTAATAACTGAACATCATTGGGACATTATTATAATCACAGGACAGGAACAAGAAATGGCTTCAGTCACAGGAGACAATTTGCCACAGTAAACAGCAGCATTCATACTGTAAATCTTGCACCAATATCATCCTAAGGGTCAACACCAGGGTTTAGAAGTCAACTGGTGTAAGCATAAAATAACTGCTACTGATGGAAGTGAGTGTATTTAGCCTTCTAAAATATCTAGTACAGGGAAATTTCTCTTCATCTAGGACTGAGATGGACAAATACATAAACATAAATAAACCTCAGAGAATGTCTTTATTTCTTGAACTTCAACTGAGTCCAAGGGTGCAGCTTTTCCTTCAAGACGAGAGCTCCACGTACCAAACTAAATGATCAAAATAGAGAACCAAAAGTCATACTCACATTACAACTGACCATATATATGATAAAATGAATGACGTGTGCCATCAATGATGTTTGCCACCTTAACTGTGTAACCAATAATGATCTATCTACCATAACTGAATGCTCAGAACCACCTCTCCATTGCATGGTTAATTATACAATATGCCAATGCCACAGTTGGGTTAACTGATTTAAAAGTAATACAGAGAAGATAGGACACCCCCCATCATTACATCAGTCAGACTGCAGTAAAATAGACAAATAATAAAATAAGGAAATCCACAGGCCCAGTGGTTCCCAACCTTTGGTATTCCATTTGTTTTAGACTTCAGATCCCAGAAGCCCCAGCCAACTTAATCAACAGTCAGAAATTATGGGAGCTGAAGTCCAAAACATCTGGTGGGCCAAAGGTTGGGCACAGGCCTCTCAAACCTTAGGTAAGGGCTGGATACATTTCCCTACCCATTAGTTTCCCATAGGTGCACATAAAACCTGACCTAGGCCTGAGTGCTTGCTAAGAAGAACCAAGGGATCTACTATTGCTGTGCTACATCAGCTATAGAGGTAGGCACATGGCAGAGCTGTAGTGTTATGGGGATAATTCCATGCACTTCCAGATTTCTGAAGTCAAGATCTGGATATCAGGAGCACAACACACCCATCTCTTGAGTCCATCTAACCTTTTTTCAAAGCAGCATTTTAATTTGATTGTTTCCCTCACATTGCTTCAATTGACTGATCAACAAAGCAAAGGCCATTAAATCAAAGGAGGAGCTGCCTTTCTTTACAATGTGTGTGATCTTATTCCTAGCACTTTTCTGAATGGTGAAACCTGAAGAGTATCTCTTAATTTATTCTGAACAAATCTCACAAATTTGCTTGCCTGTCATAAATTGTTAAAAACATTTTTAAAAAAACTTAAAATAATAAGCCCAGTGTATTCAAGATAAACAACAATTTAGGGCATGCTTTGGCAAAATAAAGCACGTCCAGAATTCATGGATTTCAATGAGAGTTACGGTGTTGAAACTTTCCAGTTCTTTTTCTATGATTCTATGATTCTTTTTGTTTTGATTTTACTTGCAAAGGAGATTATTGCACAGGGATGGGGACAGGAGAGGGTCTGTCTCCCTCCCTTATTCCATCTGTAACCATGATCACACGAAAGAAATTCACACATGTTGCACTCATCCAATCATTGTCCCATCAGTGAAGTGCAATTGTATTAATGGGTTCTTCCATTAATACAAAATGACAGGAAATGAGAGGATAATTCCACTTCACTCATGGGACAATGACAGGATCAGTGCATCATCATATGAAAGTCTTTCGCTTGATTGTTGTCATTTGTGTTTCCCGGATAGGACAATGGCAGGATTGGCACAAAGTCATGTGAAAGTCCTTTCCATGATAATGCAGGAAGGACAGGACAAGGACAAGGAAAGGACAGAGAAAGGACAGGACAAGATGTCCTTTTCACCATCCAATAATCTCATAGTCATTGTTTTGCATACAAACTTTTTTGAAATATCCCAGATTTCCCTCATTCCCTCTCCACTGTTCTTCATCCTCTCCCTCCCACTGATAATGGGTCACATCTACACTCAGGCAATGCTTCAGAAATTGATTTTCACCCATTCCACTGAGCCCTTTTATTCAGAAATTATTGTCAAAGTGTTAAAATAATTTAGCAATAACACACTAGTTAAGCGTTATCATCATTTTCTTCTGTTGCTAGCATTCCTCTTTCCCTTGCTTTATTTCTATTGAATCTGGGTCCTGGGAATAATAACTGTTTTTTGGCAGTGCCAAAAAAACTGTTTCCTGGTATAACACAACCACAGAGAGGTGCATTTCATTTTGGGAAATACTGAGTCAATTTAAACTGACCTTGGGAGTGGGAATGAAAAGTCCTTGATAATGCCCAGAGTTCCCTTGGAATACCTCTGGATTGTAAAAACATCATGGAGCTTTTCAAAATAAAACTGGTTTGTACAGAAACAAAATCTGTAGCTTTCAGAGACTTTTGTCTTGTCTGAAAGCTCTTAGTTATCAAACCAATGAGGTTTAAATATTGTTAACCTCAGTATTAAATAGGATACCTTGACACTCCTGGTTTGTCTTTCTGTACTAGGATACTTTTCTTCTTCATTTTCATAAACATCAGAATCTATAAAAAGATTTTTAAAAGCCTCTCATTTATCATGATTCTGAAAACAAAGGATTAAATCTGTCTATACCACTTCTGTGTTGGTAAGAAGTTATGTACACAGATCTGCTGTTTTCACAGCAGTGCTATTTTATATTTCACATTTACGTACTAAATGAAAAAAATGAAATCAACTTGAAAATGTACTTCCACATGGAACCTTGTGTGCCAATGAAAGTACAAAAACTGCTACCAAACCTACTCACTATGCAGTTAAGCAAACTTTTCCAGTAGTAGCTGTGCAAGCACTCTAAAATAGTGTAGCAGCTATTTTCTTTCTGTTTGTGGTACCAAATTTATTTTCTTAGTGAAAATGGCAAATGAATTTGAAAAAATGATTTTTATAAAATGCAATCTAAATAATTATTACTCTTACCAAGATAAAATATGCTATTACCTGATATGTTGGATTGACATAACATGCTCTATTGCAAAATGTAACGTACACTGAATGATGGTTAACACTAAAGCTTACTTAACTCTATGGAACACATAATGTCTTTTATTTCTGATGTTTAGGCTGTGAACACCAGTTTATATAGACATAATAGCACCACCTATGCACAATGTGGAGAGATCAGCTGGGTTGGGAAACAAAGTATTTGCCGAAGTATAAATAGTACTTTGGAAAATTATCTAAAGAGGGGAGGAGAGCAAGTATCTAAAGAAGGGGACAGAGTTCCAAACAGCCTAGTGAGAGAATTCAAGGACATAGCCGTTTTAGTCTGGATCAGTATGACTCAGGCTTGAAACACACAGGCCAAAAGAAGTAGCTTCTGGCTGCATGGGAGGTGTGCTGTTTATATGACACATGTCTCTAATGCTGGTAGAAGCCACACCAAGGTTGTGCTCTGATCCTTTAGACTAGAATAAAAAGGAGCAGCTCTTGGCAGTGCAGTTTGGGTGTGGTGGAGGCAGTCCACTTTCATAGTGGGACATGCAGTCACCATAGGCCTGCTCACTTTGTACCTTCAAGCCATCTGCTTCACCCAATCTTAAATGTGCTATAAATTCCCTTTGCAACCTAGGCTGCATCCGCACTGCAGAAATAATCTGGTTTGGCACCACTTTAACTGCCATGGCTCCATGCTATGGTATTCTGGGAATTGTAGTTTGTTGTGGCACCAGAACTTTCTGACAGAAGAGATTAACTATCTCACAAAACTATAATTCCAAAAATTCCATAGCGTGGAGCAACGACACTTAAAGTGATGTCAAACCATATTATTTCTGCAGTGCAGATGCAGTTCTAGTGAAGCTCAGTGGTGTCACTAAGGCAGTGTGGGGGTGCAGAGTGCACTGGCTGATACTCCAGGGGGGGTATCACCCAGTGGTGGAGGGACTGGCATGGCTACTAGGCAAGTGAGAAGGACAGGTTACTCATCTGTAACGGCATTTCTTTGAGTGGTCATCTGTGAATACATACAAATGGATTGAACTGCACAGGCGCAGTAGTATCCATTTGTATGATTCGCAGAGACCACGAAGTAGAAAGGGTGCTTTCCCGCTGCCCAGCAGTCACACCAGACTATAAACATATTCTCCAGAAAGCCATACCCCCCCCGCCCCCCCCCCCCCCCCCCCCGGTAGCATCAGCAGTTGGGGGTCAGAGGAATCTATAGAACCCCCTGCTGCAGGCACTTCTCTCTGCTTGGTTCTTTAACAAATGAAGTCAATACAGGCATACTCAGTTACTCAATTTGGAATTGATTTTAGGGTTGTTGTTGTTGTTGTTTTTGCCGAAATTGTGTATTGACTTCAGTTTTGCACTGGAGAACTTGATAACCATGCTGACATCTAGAGGGAAGCTCTGGAAAAGGTTATCCTTCTCCACATATGAAAATCATAAGCCTGGATTCCCACATGTCTGGTTGTGTGTAACTAAAAACCTTGTTGGACACTTACTTCTGAATAGTATGAACAAACTGTTTTGCAGCTTATCTTACATCAGAGGGTTGGAGGTACAGATACAGTGTTGGTCTAAACATCTAATACACATTTCATGTTCTTCATTATCACAACAATTGAGGAAAGAACATGTGTAGGTATGCTAATGGTTGAAAAAAATCAGCATCTGTTTCCAAAAGAATATTTGTAATATTTCAATATATATAATGAAAGTGAAAAATAGAAATAACTTTTTTGAATACCTATGCCTGATAATGGCTCCAAGGTCTTTGTTTTGATTGAAGTGGGGGCATTCTCTGGCATTATTTCTAGTAATTCTGGAGAAATCTCTTCACTGATTTGATGCTGCTTTTCATGGAGACTTTCTGGTAATGGCTCTACAGTGGATGCTTCATTCACTGCCTCAGAAATCTTAACAATCAATAAAGCAATATCATATTTCATGAAGAGAATATAGCACCATCTTTTATTTCAAATACACACACACACACACACACACACACACAGAGAGACTGATTTCTCACTGATAACTTAAAAGATGGCAACCTTAGAATTATTATATAAACCCAATACAAACATATCAAAATAAATAAAAAAAGATGAACTGGATCCAGTGTTTTATAAGAAAATCACTATATAAATGTAAAATGTCTTAACTAATCTAGCCATATCTGCAGCTATGGAAAAGAAAGAGAAGGATAAAAAGTAAGTGTGGGAGGTGAAAAGCAAAAAGAAGCTATAAAGGAGGAAGGAGAAAAAGAGCAAGAAATGTGAGAACAATAAATAGGCTTCTATGGCTACTGTTCTTTGACACAACAAGAAACAACTACTCTAGCAGTCTGTTCAAAATAGTCATATAAGGCCTCATACAAACCTGTTCCTCAGGTTGTGTTTTAATCCTGAGCTCTTCATGGACTAGAGACGAGCATGGTGAAACCCCAAAGAATGGTATTTCGCACTCTGTAGGTAGAGCAGATTTTGGCCCTGGCACATATTTCATGTCCTTTGTTACAATCATTTTTCTAGACACTGAGGGAAGAAAACCACAATCATTTCAATAAGGCCCCTCAATTCTCCACTCCTTCATTTTAATGCACATGAGTAAAACTCCTGTTGGTTTATCCCAACTACAGTAGATCCACTGAATCAATTGCTGAATCACCATCCAACCAGTCAACACATAGGTATAACCAATTGATTCAATGGGTCTAGTCTAGTCAGGATTAACAGGACATAGGCCATCATGAATCAAGGAAATTAGTGGTTGGGGAAAATCAAGCTATGTTAGACTGAAATGAGATAATACACTTCTTGAACAAAGTAAATATTCAACAAAAAGTCTAATGCATTTCTGTTTCCAATAATACCTAACTGTGTTTAATCAACCACTGACCTATATTGTGACTAAGGGGCAGAGCAGACAGGCAGGAAAAAGCGGCTCAATCCTGCTTTTTCCAAAAGTGTGTTAAAACTCTGCTGTCCGCACAGCCCACTCCTAAGGCTGGCTGAATACCCATTGGAAGACCGTTTCATGCCATGTCACTGGGTAAATTTTTTTGTTGCTTCCCCACAATGCATATGCATCGTCACACAAACACATCACCTGTAACGTCCACTTACTTCTCATGTACCGCTCAGATGCCATCCCATTGGCTGGCTGCCCCTTTGATCAGCCACACAGTCATACGTACAATGCTCTGCCAGTACAGGTACAGGGCATCAGTGTGCAAGTGATACATTGGCAAAGCACAACCATGGAGGCCCCCCCCCCCCATGATCCCTTCACCCCATACCCTCTTATTGGACTGTCTGGTTTGTGTATGTTGTAATTACTGTACATCGATTGGATCTATTGCACTTTAATTTTTTTGCTTTGCTGCAGCCCCACACTGGCACTGGATTGTTTATATGCAGGTGCGAAGATGCACATTTTCTGCACTATGTCAGGGAATCCTGGTCTCCTCCAGTTTTGAGCCCTGGAGCATGGCTTCATTTCAGTTTTTACCTCTTCGGGGGCATGCGCCATATAAATGACCTGCCTTCAAACTGGCTGGAAACCGCTTTAATTGCCCATCTGTTTCACTCCTCTTAGAGATGTGGCTAAACAGGAAGCCTGATACATTCTTCAACAAATAGGATAAAAAAAGGCAAATGTTCTAACACCTGTCTCATTCTAGCAGCAGAAGCTGGGCATATTATGAATAAAATTGTTCTTGGCTCACTATTGTGCCAAAATGTAGGATGTGATTTGACCTTATTTGAGCACAGGTATGAATGACTCCTGCACTTGTCATCTGGGAAAAGCCCAGTGATATTGACAGATATTATTGTCAGGGGGCTTGATTTGCCATTTGTTCTTACTCACTGTGATGCTTGGGTGAGGTTGGTTTTCTCTGTCATGAGACTTTATCACATGCTGGGAAAGCCAGGATTAAAAAGGCATTTTCCTAGCAAAGTCCCACGATACCAGCAAGACACTTTGCGATTAGAGAGGACTTATCCTGGGAATAACTAGGGAATAACCAGCAACAAATCATTCATGGGATTTCCCTGTGAATGATTTGTTGCTGATTATTCCCTGGTTATTCCTATGATAGGTCCTCTCTAATTGCGACGTCATCTCAAAATCTTCACCATGATCTCAGGACTTTGCTGGGAAAATGCCTTTTTAATCCTGGCTTTTCCCCGCTTTCCCCCCATGTGATAAAGTCCTAAGACTACAGTCTATTTATTTTGCCCCACAGAATTCAGTGAAGGTCATTAAAAGCTTGTCTGTAGAATTCTACCCTTCCTTGATCACACTAGACTGTTGTAAAACTCTTCAAACAGATTGTACAGGTATGTTTTCCCATTAGAACTTTTAGTGGATAATACATCTTATAACAGTTACCAGATTCAAATAAATGTCAAACACCAGAGGGATCTCAAACAAAATGTTGCATGTCTGGGTGTTTCTGTGCCATACCAAGAAAATGGTGGCAACTTCCCCTGATTACTCTACACCAAACTAATCATGCTTTTTAAAATATACCATTTTCAACTCTTTCAATATCTCTGCCCTGTCATGGACGGATCATTTCTTGGTCGAGGCCAGTATCAAGGCTTCTACCCAGATCCCTCCCGGGGGTGGTGGACCTATTAAGATGGTCCACCCTCGAAGGCTGATGGAAACCAAAAGGTTCCAAGAAGCCCTAGAGGGGTATATGGTTGGCACTGACAGCGATTCTGTTGATGCCCTGACTAACACCTGAGATATAGATCTCTCCAGGGCTATACACAGTATCGCTCCCAAGCGTCCTTTCCGGCCTGCTTCCAATAAAAAGCCCTGGTACACGGAAGATCTCAGGGAAAGGAAGCGGGCTGTGCAACGACTAGAGTGCAACTGGCGAAGACATCATCACTTAGCCGACAAGACACTCCTGGACTCTCTTTTGAAGGCCTACGGAGTGGCAATAAGTGCAGCAAGGAATTCATTCTATGCTGTATGTATTGCGTCCGCGGAGTCGCGTCCGGCAGAGCTGTTCAGGGTAGTGAGGGAGCTTACCCAACTGCCTCCCCCCCTGAACCCTATTTTGGAATCATCCAAAGCCTGCTGTGACGAGTTTAACAACTTCTTCACAGATAAAATCTCTCGGATAAGGGCTGATCTCGACGCCAGTATTAGTTCAGAATCTAGAATAGAGGTGTCCAGAGCTTCCGTGGACTCTGTTGTACTGGATCATTTTGAGTTTGTAAGTACCGAGGATGTGAACAAGATTCTTTGTAGCGTTAGGAAGACGACGTGCTCTCTCGATCCTTGCCCTTCATGGCTGGAAGCTCAGGGGGGAACGGCGGTGACAGAGATGTTACGCCAGATTATTAATTCATCTTTCAGGGAAGGGCAGTTTCCGAGTTTGAAAGTGGCTGTTGTAAAACCTTTATTAAAAAAGCCCTCCCTAGACCCCCTAATTCGGAATAATTATCGGCCTGTCTTGCTGCTGCCGTTTTTAGGGAAGGTGATCAAGAGGGCGGTTGCCTTCCAGCTTCAAGGGATCTTGGAGGAGACGGATTTTCTGGACCCATTTCAAACTGGTTTCCGGGCAGGCTATGGCGTTGCGACTGCCATGGTCGCCCTGATCGATGATCTCCGTCTGGGCATGGACAGGGGTAGCGTGTCCCTGTTAGTGCTTTTGGACATCTCAGCGGCCTTCGATACTATCAACCATGGTATCCTTCTGGAACGCCTGAGGGAGTTAGGTATCGGGGGCACTGCACTCCAGTGGTTCCGTTCCTACCTCTCGGGTAGATTCCAGATGGTGCATCTGGAGGACTGTCGCTTCCATAAGAGGGCCCTTACATCTGGTGTCCCTCAGGGAGCGATTTTGTCCCCCATGCTATTTAACATTTACATGAAGCCGCTGGGAGAGATCATCCGGAGACACGGGGTGCGGTGTTATCAGTACGCTGATGACACCCAAATATGCTTCTCTGCGCCTCCGACTGATGCAGTGACCAGGGATGGCATCTCTCCTCTAAACGCCTGTCTGGAGTCAGTAATGGGCTGGATGAGGGAAAACAGACTCAGCTTGAATCCAGAGAAAACGGAAGTACTCGTGATAGGTTCCCCGGGCCCGGGGATGGATATTTGTCCACCTGTCCTGAATGGGGTCACGCTCCCCTTGAAGGACTCAGTTCACAGTTTGGGGGTGCTTCTGGACTCGTCGCTCCACCTTACATCTCAGGTGGATGCGACGGTCAGGAGCACCTGTTATCAGCTTCGGCTGATACGTCAGCTGCGACCCTACCTGGGCTGGGGGGACCTTGAAACGGTGGTACATGCTCTGGTAACCTCTCGGTTGGATTTCTGCAATGCGCTCTACATGGGGCAACCCTTGTACCAAACCCGGAAGCTACAATTAGTTCAGAATATGGCAGTGAGGCTGGTCACTGGACGTTCCAGGACCAGCCATATAACACCTAAATTGAAAGATCAACATTGGCTGCCTATTCGCTTCCGGGCGCAATACAAGGTGACCTATAAAGCTCTAAATGGCTTGGGCCCAGGGTACTTGGAGGACCGCCTCTCCCCATACAGTCCGCCCCGCAATCTCAGATCGAGCGAAAAATATCTATTAAGAGTTCCCAAGGCAAGGTTTGTGTCTTCATCACAAAGGGCGTTTTCCATCGTGGCCCCTCAGACCTGGAACTCTTTGCCCGACGAGCTCCGCTCAGCAACCTCTCGAGATCTTTTTAGGAAGAATCTGAAGACTTTTCTTTTCCATCAAGCCTTCCCCCATGTGCCTTGATGTTATTCTCTCTCTCCCCTGTGCATTTTGATCAATCCAGCTAATTTGTTATATAGGTTTTTAATTGGTTTTAGATTGAATGATTGTATGGATTGTTTTTAGAATTTTTGTATTGTTTTTAAATGGCATGGGTGGGTTTTTGTATTGTTGGGCTATGGGTCGTCACTTTGTATTGGTTTTGTTGGTGTTTTTGTAAACCACTGTGATCTGCAAGGAATAGCGGTCTAGAAATAAAATTTCATTCATTCATTCATACCAAACAACAAGGTAAAATTTTTCCACTAAATAGCAATGAACCCCAGGGGAAAATGAAAAGAAATAAAACCAGCTCTTTTCTTCTGGGCATGCTAAATCTGTCTACTAAATTTCTTTAGTCAAAAAAATTCCTTTAAAACAATTACTTATCGCTTTATCTTGTTCTTCTAAATTGGGGGTTACAGGTTGGAGCAGAAAATCAAATATCTTCAGGGATCCTTCTGAAGTGCAAGGAGAGCAGTAGACCTCTGAAGGAGCTATCGGTAATCTCCAGGACTCCTATTGGATAAAGAATATGGGGGAAAAGAATATATATATATATTTAAGATTGTAAATTAATGAAATATTTTTAGTTGCTGAATTATCTATTTTTACACTGAATATTCAACAAATTAAATTTAAATAAATCTGGATATAACTTAGTGTTGATACCATTCTGAGCTATTGAAGGAACTGTGGGATATTTGGTTTATTAAATGATACATTATCAGTCACCAAGGAAATGAGCCTTTACTATTTGTTTTTCACTGCCTATCAAGGTAACTTTCAAAAACAGTAGAATTAACATATTTTCAAAACCACAAACAAATATGTAAATTTTCATCCCAAATATGTTTACAGCTGACATGTTTTGATTAAAGAATAATATTTTTAGATTAATATGCCTATAACATTTTGTTTGAGATCCCTCTGGTGTTTGACAATTATTTATTTACCAAATATGCCTAACATAGCCATAACATTTATTAACTATATATCACTTTTGAATTGCATTGTCTCTTCAAGCAACCTGGGACAACATTTAGGGGTTATCCCATGTTCTCTCTACAACAACTATTATTATTATTAAACTTTATTTATAAAGCACTGTAGATTAATTAAAATAAATAAAAACTTGCAGGGAGGCATACATTATAGAAACAATAATTACAAATTCATACAATTTACATTAAAATAATAACTATTAAACAACATAAAATGACAAAGGAACTGAGATTTATGTAATGGCTCTGTGGTTGTCTAAGCATGGGAACTATGTTATCTTTCAATTTAAGGAATGACTGGATTTATGCTATTGGTAAGGCAAAAAGAAAGTATCCATTAACAGAAAAGAAAGGTAAGCACTCCTTTACACATATATTTGTTATATATCTTTTTCTATATGTACAGGTTACATCCACTGTGTAGAACATGTTTCCTTACAGTATGGTAACTATATAGCCTAACCTTTCCTTTCTTCTTTGGCAACACCTGCAACTCTGATGTGAAGTCTTCAGTGAAGGCAAAACCCTTGTAAGGTTCCTAGAGAACAGTAAATATATTCAGGGTGAGATTCAATTTTGAACATACTATGCATGAATTTCTAGCTATAAAGAACATATGTTATAGAACGTAGACTTTTTAAAAAATCATAATCACATTCATTGTATATCTATTCATGTAGATGTTGCATGCCATGCATATGAGCTAGACATTACAGTTCCAAGATAAAATATTGATGTAGACTGGCCCTAATCTAGTTTTAAAAGCCAGCCAGGAATGCGAGAGCAATCCAGCCCCAACGCCAGAAACACCACACACAGCTTCAAGGAGGCAGGGACTGGTGGGAGCGGCATCCCTCAAAGCCAGCTCACTGGTGAAGCCTCCAAGTCAACATGAACTAATATTACAACAGCTGGAGGATATAGTAGTACAAGGTGGTTGTTATAATTTGACAGTATTGTCTGATAGTATTTGAAAGTATTGTCTTAATTGTTATCTAT
>NC_056523.1:51725282-51727736 GCF_019175285.1 Sceloporus undulatus
CCCTCAAAGCCAGCTCACTGGTGAAGCCTCCAAGTCAACATGAACTAATATTACAACAGCTGGAGGATATAGTAGTACAAGGTGGTTGTTATAATTTGACAGTATTGTCTGATAGTATTTGAAAGTATTGTCTTAATTGTTATCTATTTTATATTTGTTTGTATTGTAATGAGTTTTTGCTGCTGTGATTGCATTTGTATATTTGATATTGGGTTGAAGGTATATCTTAATAGACTTTAATGTTATTAATTTAATTGTATCTTGATTAATTTAACTGTATTTAGTTAAGGTAAGGGGATGAATTTTTAGTTGTATATTTGCTAATGTAATTGTTTATGTCATTGTTTATGCATTTTTGTAAACCGCTTTGATCTGTTGGGAAAGCAGTATATAAATTTTAAAAAATTATTTATATAAAATAATGTTGAAATCAGAAATTCCCTGTGGAGTCACTGCATTACCATACATGTAACAGAGGGTGGCAGACTTTGCAGCTGATGTTTGTTGCAATTCATTTTAATACTGTAATTCATGTCTTCAAGAACAAAGTGCTGTGTTCAGCCTTGCTTACTTTGTAAAGAAATGTAATGTCAAGACAGAACATACCAGGTAGGTTGCCATTTCAATTGATTTAGACACATCAATTTTTTCTTGATCATCTTGAGGTTGACTTTCAAAAATATAGGATTCTGGAAAAGAGGTCACAATGTCAGTATTTATATTACATAATTCATATTAAAATATAATATCATGGTGAAAGTTTCATGATAAAATCTACTTAAATTTTATGTGTAATTTTGTATAGAATGTTATCTGTTTAAAAAGAGTCAAAAAAATCATTGTTTTTTTCATGAAATATTACTGGCATTTTCAGTGCTTTCTCAAAATGAACAGCAAACACATAAGTAAACACATTCCTGTTATTTTTAGGATTCCTTATCCCATTAAATACATTACCATTATAAGCTAGTGCATGTTTTGCAACTTGGGAATGAAAAAAGTGCACGTCCTCCTCAACTATGAACCCCCTTTTCTTTTGTTGGTTTCATCTCTAGATTACTGCTAATTGTGAACACTAAAGCAAGATTTGCAAATCCATTTCAGATCTTGGTTAGAATGGAAATCTAAGGAGATTATCACATTACCTTTGCTCCCAGCATAGACACAGGATGTAACTTTAAGAAGACGGATTTTATCACATTCACCTGTTGCCGGGCCACAGGCAACCCGTTTGCAGCCTGGGCTTTTCCAGGATTCTCTCGCATCTTTTAACAACTGGGATTCTTGAAAAGCTTCGGCAGAAGCCTGAATTGCAAATGGGCTGCCTGCTGCCTGGTGACGGCTGAATGCAATAAGATCCATCTTCTTAAAGTAAAATCCTGCAGCTATGCCAGGAGCAAAGATAATGCAATGATTTCCTAATTTGTAGTCAAAATGACTAGTACCATTTCCATTACAAACTACAAGTGGCAAGAAATGTGCTGCTGAGCTGAAGAAGATCAAATATCCATTTCTGAGTGTGCCTCCTCCTTTTCATATTACACAGAAAACATAACAAAACATTACCCAATGAATAATTAACAACTGGAATCTTTAAATATGTGTTTGTAAATCCCAGGTTATCCACACAGAGTATTTGTTATTCTGTAAATGAAGGCAAAGCAGTCTTAATTTTGAAATAATCAGAATTTGTATACAATAGCTACAACAGATTTTTAAATTTATTTTTATTTTGTTAATTTATTTAGAGTATTTATATCCTGCTCTTCAGCTATAATCCTATCTTTCTGCTTGCACAGGAGTCACAGTTATTATTAAATGACATATTTTGTTGAAGCAGTATGCATTGTTCATATGGTGGGACCAGTAATTTTACAGTGAAATAATTTTACAAGGGAGGGGGTGTTCTAATGATAATAAATATTATATTATTTACTTTAAAATATGCTGAGCTGCATTTCATGGCCCTCCTACTCTTCCCACTGAAGAATGGTTGGTGAATTTCTCCTCCCTGGTCCTGTCCTGATGACACCATTTATGATGACCAACTGGAAGCAAATCAAAATTCACTGGGCCATTTATTACACACTCATTCTTTACCCATCACTTCTTATCATATGTTACATGATTATATGTTATATAATAATTTTACACCCAGCTTGACCTCTGCACCAGGTGCTCTTTTCTTCTGCCCAATCTCATGAAATAGAGAGATTGTGAAGATGTTTGTGTGTGGACATGTTCCTGCACCAGAGACATAGAGATGCAGTAAGGTCTGAAGTTGCCCTGAAAATACCTCCTCTAGTATCTCCAATACATGGGCACACTTCAAGTCTTTTAAAGGCAAATCTGATGATAATTTGAAAGGCTGGATACTTTGTTGTTGTGTGCCTTCAATTTATTTTGGACTCATGGCAACTCTAAGCCAACCCTATCAGGGAGTTTTCTTGGCAA
>NC_056523.1:51727761-51738744 GCF_019175285.1 Sceloporus undulatus
TAAAAGAGAGTGGCCTTTGCCTTCTCGAAGCCAAGAGAGTGTAACTTGCTCAATTCACCCAAAGGTTTTCCATGGCTAAGCAGGCATTTGAACCCTGGTCTCCAGAGCTATAGTCCAACGATGAAACACATGACATTGGTTAACATTTTTAAAAAAATAATGTAGCATGTTCTTTGTCCTGTACTCCATGCTTCCCAATCTAACAAACCGCATAAGAGATCTGTCATTTCTGGATTCTGCATATATTGCAGAGCTAAGTGCCTCATCACAAAGCATGTGCCATCACAAATTGCTTTGAAGGCTTTGGGACTTTTTCTCACACAGGTCTCCTCACTTGCCCTGGACTGGGAGATAGCCAATTCATGTGAGAGCTAAAAGAAACATAAAGTGTTGTTTTAAGTGGGAAAGTATAAAGACTTTCACATGCTCATTTCATGAACAGCTTTGTCCATAACATTTTTTGTGAATAATTAATTCAGGACTATTATTTATTTAGTTTATACCCCACCTTTCCCCTGAGATGGGATTCAAGCGGCTTATAAAATATAAACCATTGCAAATCATATTCTACATGAGTTAAAAAAGAATTAAAATGCCATTTCTATTAAACTATGAATAAAACAATTAAGATATATTGAAACATACATTTCAATAAAAAAAATAAAATAAAATACAACGCACAACTTCACACATACTGTCGCTAAGACACTTCCACCACTCAAAAATCTGCCTAAGCAAAGATGTCATCACGTGCCAGCAGAAAGAGAGGAGGGAGGTTGTTTCCACAGCCTGGGAGCAGCTGTGGAGAAGGTCTCTCCCCATAGGATTGAGAGAAGGTTCTCTCTTGCAGATCCAAACTCTCACTGGCTTGTAAGGGAGATACAACCTTTCAGAATGTCCCTTCCATTCCTCTCCCAACCCCTTTCCTGCTCCAGGTATCATTCAGTTAGTCACCTTTGACTACAAAATGCTGAACATATTAGGTCACTTTGAGTTTCCCTGGTTCTTTGTTCTTATTTCTGCACAACAAAAAGGTCTTTATTTCTGCAAAATTTGGAATTATCAGAAGTCTGATGATATCTCCCTGTTATGTACAGATAGCGTATTTTGGTTACTTGGTGCTTGATGAAGTCATTTCTGACTTATGGCAACCCTATCATGGGATTTCTGAGGCGGAGAATGTGTGACTTGCCCAAGATCACCCATAGGATTTCCATGGCCCATGTGAGGATTTAAATCCTGGTCTCCCAGTCATGGTCTACAGCAACTACTAGGGCTACACTGGCTCTTTTAACATAAGTATATTTTATAAGCATATAAACTTATAATATATAAACTAAAGAGAGAGTATATTTTATAAGTGTCATTGGCCTTTGTATCCTCTGGGGTTTGGTTCCAGGACCCCCCCCCCATGGATGCCAAAATCAGTAGATGATGAAGTCCCATTAAATATAAGGGCATACTAAAATGGCTTCCCTTATATAAAATGACAAACAAGGTTTGCATTTTTGGAATTATATATTTATTTCAATATTTTCAAACCGGGATGGTTGTGAATAAAGATTTAGGGATAAGGAGGTCCACCTGTATAAATATAGCATATGCTTAAATATAAGCATATACTTAATAAGCATATATTATATAAATATATTTTGCAAACAAATGGATTCTAAGACCAGATTAAGCCTGAGCTCTCCATGGGAGCCACAATGACGTAACTGAAGCTGTCATACTTTGGCCATATCATGAGATGGCATGAATCATAGAAAGTCAATGATGCTAGGACAGGCATGGGGCACTAGAAAGAGGGGAAGACCACATGCCAGAGAGCATCAGGGAGGCCGCAAGTATGAGCCTGTAGGATCTGAGCAGAGCAGTGGAGGACAGAGGCTTTTAGAGAGGTCTATCTCATCACGATTACCGATTCATGAGCTAAGGTCGACTCGGGGGCACGTAACAACATATTTTGCATACATGGTGAATATTCACTATTAGTATACAGAACAAGCTGCTCTTGATATAAACTAAAAATAATAAGGTTGCAGCTGCCACTGGCTAGATAACTGATTTCAATGTGTTGTCTAGGGCTGCAACCATTGTTATACAGTGGAATATGGTTTCAGATAAAAAGGATGATCACTCCATGAGTCCACTATTTTCAAAGAGCACAGAGAATTAATGTTTTTTAGAACAGGTCCCCAGACACACTAGGGTCTATTTGTGGCCCTGTAAAGATGAGCATTGGACGAGTGCTTACTATCTCTACGTTCTCGTCTCTCCTCTGCTCCACTTCTGTCACTTCTCCCAGGGAGTCTGTCGACCTGCAGGTGCCCCCTGCGTCACAGTCTTCTCCTCTGGCCAGTCAAGTCAGTAGACTGAACCTGACCGCCAGATTGGAGCAGAGTGGGGGAATCCCAAAACGTGGACAGCAAGAGAACATTTCCTCTCTGGTCCTCTAGGGGGAGACGTGTGCCACACTGCCAGCTATTCCGCTATTCACATTTCAGTATTCTTGTCTTCTCCCTGTGGTTATATGCACTGCATTACATGTGGGGGGGGAATCTGTAGCTCTATGCTTGTCTGATTGTCTATGTGAGCCTGTCGAATGTCTATAGTGAGCCTCCCTGGCTCACTCTCTTCTTTCCTCTCTCCTCTCTTTGCCTCCTTCGCTCTCCTTCCTCCTTCCTTCCTTGCCTCCTCCTTCCTTCCTTTCCTTCTCCTTTTATCACACTTTTTGGTAGTTTTAGCACTGGGATAGATCCAGTCGTGGTGAGGAGAGCAGTGTCCTTGTGTGTGTCAATATTCTCCATCTTCTGGAGCTCCCCCTTTAAGGTATCTTGGGGCATACACTTCAAAGGAATACATCCAGGTTGGAGGCGTTGGATCTACTTTCTTTGCCCCTGTGTTGGGGAAATCGTGCAGTGTCCACCATCCATGTGGAAGTCTACTTCCATTATTCTTCCTATTTTCCCATCCGGCACGCTGGGCTACAATATGGTCTATCAAATTGGGTGAGGCCTCTAGCTGCAGCTTTTATGCCATAGTCCCAAATCTCCATGGTTGTAACCAATGAAACTGTGGCCTTTTTTTATTCCAACAAAGTCTCACTATGGTGCTTTGTTTGTTCCCTCACTCTCTCACAACCGTTTCCAGTATCCCACCATCCCTAGGGCTTCATAGCCTACCTGCATATCTGCTGCCTGCGCTGCTGCTGAGACGGTAGCAGTTTCAGTATTTGTTGTTGATATATCAAGTGGCCCTTGCTGTGAGACATGATAAAGATCACCTTTGAAAGCCAATAAAAGTTCACCAGACTATTCAGGAAACAAGCTTGGTGCTTAAAGTGTTATCAAGAGTAATCTCTACGCCAACACGAAACTTCTGAAGATTCCATAGCTTAAACACAGTATCTGAACTAAAAAAAAGGGAAAAGGAGGGAACAACTTGGGAAAACAGTCATAGAATATAATTTAATTCCATATATACAATTGCTTAATTAATTCGAAATCTAAAAGCCATCAATAACACACTACAACTGTAAGTAAACAGGAAAAATCAGAAATATTTCCAGAGGTAATAAATATTTTCCAGAGGGTACTTACATAAAAAAGTGGTCCTGCAATACCTTAAAGACCAAAGAATATAGCATGCACTAGTATGCCAAGTGGAAAAAAATGGTCTGAACAAGTTATTATCTCAGAGTAGTTTATTGGTCTGGCTAAAGGATATATAATTCTCAGAAAAAGAAGAAGACATATGAAAGTAAAATAATAATGGTTAAAATATTATTACAAAAAGCAAAATAGATGAATAAATAAAATAAAACTTTTTCCTTAGAGACACCCTTTTCTGTCTGTTTCCAATGAATTATTTGTCTGATATAGCAAATTTACCTAATAAAAGCACAGCCGTAGTAGCTTTATTGGAACCTTTCTCTACCCTGCTACTACTTATAGGTTTGCCATTTATTTTCAATATACTACTCATACATCAAAGGATGTATAGGCAGCAAGTTGGTCCTACTTAATGAATTTCTGTGTCAAACTGAATTTAAATGTAAAATTTTGAAATGTTTTAGTAAATGTATCTTTTGAACATATGAAAATTGGCTTGCAATCCATTATATGCATTCTTATTTGGTGCTGCATCAATATATCTTTCTAGCTGTGTTCAGAAAAATGAATATTTTCAACATACTCGAAAAAGAAATGTTAAAGCCTCAGTAAGGTGTGAATGCCTCTGCAGCTTGTCTTCACCATTGTGCTACTTGATAGATGAAGGAATGGTGTATGCAGATAATCAGGAATTTCTGGTTCTTGGTATGCAGGTAAAAAACAAAAAACAAAAATGCATATAATTAAATTAATTAGCTAGCTTTATACTTGTTAGTATAGATAATTTGCAAATGCTATACACATTTAGATGTTTCACAATAGTTGGAAACACAAAAACCCTGCATTAGAATTTGTGGGTACATCAGGTTGACCATAATTGGCTTATCGACTGGTGTGAATGCATCCTTTAAAATATTGCTTAGCTATTTTATTTTATTCTGTTTTATGAAATATTCTAATTTGGAGGGAATTCCCATTCTCTTTCTTGAGGAACTGGCTGAGGCAAGAAGTATAATATTTTTAAGGGTGTGTTTCTAGAAATATAGCATGGTTAAAAATACTCCCAGGAAGTTTATGCAGATAACATCTTAATAAAGCAGTGCACAAATTAAAGTTTTTAAATAAGCAGATTGTATGTTTGATATAAAGCTTACGTATTCTATACTTATACTTACTTATACTATACTTATACTGTTAGTTTGTAGCTCTGATGATCACAAGGAAATCTGAGGTTATGCACAAGTTATACAGTAATTTGAACTTTTTTCTTGCATCCTGCCAAGCTTTCAGTCTACCAGTTTTTAATATAGAGCTTTTAAAAATAGATGGCAGTCTGCTAAAGCAGAAGGAATCTTGGTGCACTATCCTCACAACACCTTTCCCATGCCCCTGCATGCAGAGTTGTGCCTGTGGGACAGGATTAGTACAAACTCTGTACTAGTGATTTTCCCACCCTTTATGCTTCTACATGCCTATTTGTAGATTTAAAGCATTTCAATCCACCTACCCTGGAGCCACAGACTACAAGTTACTTCAAGTTAAAGGGAAGTTTTCTATTTATTATTATTTTTTACTATAAATAAATAAATAATATCCTGGGTGCTTCCCGTTTTAGAAAAATACTTTCTTTACAGGGGCATCCCTATATATTACTGTATTTACTCAACCATAAGTCGACCTCATGTATAAGTCGAGGGCAGGTTTTGGGGCCAAAATTATGGATTTTTAAATGACCCGTGGATAAGTCGAGGGTAAAATGTAGGGGCATGTAACAAAGGATCTAAATGATGAAGCAAAAGAAAACAATGCCAAAGAACTTACAAAATTTCAGCAGGCATAACTATGTGCTCACATTAAAGGCTGGATGTATGAGAGAAGAGAAAGAGGTCAGTGCTTCCAGGACAAAATTACACTCTTTCCTTTCACCATGGGATGGTTCCCTTTTTTAAAAAATGAGAGTTAAAGTACAGTACAGTCGGCCCTTCTTATACACGGATTTTTTATACACGGATTCAAGCATACACGGTTTGAAAATGTTGAAAAAAGGTATAAATTTCAAATATCAAACCTTGATTTTCCATTTTTTATTTTTGCTATGCCATTATATTTAATGGAACTTGAGCATACACGGATTTTGTTATACACGGGGGATCTTGGAACCATACCCCAGCGTATAACAAGGGTCCACTGTATCTACACTGACCCATGGATAAGTCAACTCAGATTTTTTGGGTCAATTTTTTGACTTAAATTTCTAGACTTATACATCAGTATCTACAGTAGCTTATGATGTCCTGCTTCCAGTACCATGGTCTGGAAATAAGATGGTCCTGAAATTACTGTGCTTCTGTGAGTATATAGACAGAGTTTTGTATCACATTCCTGATAATATAATTCAGTATAATATAATGATATTTCTTTAAAGGATGGGAGAGTTCTCTTTCTTCATACTTCAATACAGAATTTGGTATATTATGAAATGACAGCTAATAAAGATCCAGTAAGTGCACTTTTCTGACTTTTATTAATGATACTGAAAATGTATATTTCAATGTTAATATAAAATAGAGGTTTTGTAGTACAGCCATTAAAAGGGTAGTTTTCCCCCTCTATACTTCTACATTAATCAGTTGGGGAAATTTGGGGGAATATTTTCTACCTTTGTCTCCTCTGATGGGCTGTACCAGTATGCCCAATGTGACTGCATGGGTTTAGCATATTTTCAACCAATTGGGGGGGGGGGTTAGGCTTTGGGGTATGTGGGCAGCTTGGGAAGGTTCCTGGGGTAATTTATTTATTATTTATTTTTTATTTTATGGTATTTATAATTGACTGATTGGGGCAGTTTTGATATAAAAAGTGCCTGACTTAAAAAAAAAGGGGGGGGGGCTGGGAGCATTTGAAGGCTTCAGATTGGCTTCCGGGAACACAAAGAAGGGACCCAAGGGACACGTGTGGCCCATGGCCTTTCCTTTGCTTATTTTGTACAACAGTATATCAATTTATATTCTGTGTATTTGAATGATGAATATGCAGCTGAAATCATTTAATCCACTATAAGAATAGAAATGGAGCCAGTTTTTAAAACTCTTCAGAATCACAAAAAATTCTAAGTCTTATATTTTTATGACAACAATTTAATATCATTTAATGTTAATATGAAGCTGTTATTGTTACTAAAAAGTGTTTGAGAATGTTATACTACTGTTTCATTTATGAGTTTTTTTATTTTATCAAGTGTGTATCCATTCAGTAATTGCAGTTATTAAAGATAAGTGTCAATTAATATATGAATCAATTAATTTAGGTGATCCATTTGAGACATGATGTAACCTATCGACAACTGATAATCATGTACCAGAGGCCAAAACACAAATTGATACATTTCAGAAACTTGCCTAATCTGGAACTGGTTTTCCAGATAGAAACATCGAATGAAACCACGGTTTTTACAAGGCTTGTGAGTAACAAGAATAACGGAGTAATATTATGAGAACATGACATTCTGACACATTGCTGACAAAACTATTATTATTGTGATTTATAGTTAGCTGGTTTCATCAAACACTTCCTCTGAAGCACCTAGCATGAACTTTCTCTAGTGTTTGACATTTCTAGGTACATTTCTGGATTAATCTTTTAGGACAGAGTATGGTGTTCACTAGTTACTTTTACACTTCTATTAAATTTGACAAAGATTTAGAGAAGCAATTCTGGCAAACACTTATGTTAGCATAAACAAAACATAGAAAGCACTTATAAACATCCAGAGAAGCTGCTGTGGAGTAAATATGAGAAATTCTCTTCCACATTTTAGTACATTGTAAGAATTTCTGGGAACACAGCCATTTGTGTATAGTCTTCCAGGTTACATTCTCATGACTTAATTCATGAAGCATAGCAGTCACAGCCCAAAAATGAGAAATGTTATTAACAGATGTGAGTATGAAACAAAAGTACTAAGTGAAACAGAATAACGGCATTAGGATAAGAGCCCACATTTATGCATTTTATATAACAAATAGGTGGTATCTCATGAACTGCATGTGATAATGATGATTACTGTAGATGTAATTCCACCATCCTTTCTTATAGTCATTGCAGAAATGATGAAAGAGCAAAAAACTGACTGAAAAAGGCTAATTGCTTCATAAAATAAAAAGAATGAATGTTCTATTCAGAACAAGGTGGTAATGTGAACACTTTTCATTTATTAACTATAAATTTAATGTGTAAACAGAAAGGAAAGATAGCTTATGTGTGTCAAACTAAAATTATATGTATATTTCAGAACAGTTCACTATTTATTGGCTTAACATCTGGAATTGTGGATATTTTAAATATTCACAATAAAGAGGAAGGAATCACATTTTCTGGAAAAAGTCTGAATAATAATGGTAAGATTATTAGTAATAATAATTGAATGTCCATGTAATTTGGAGGCTAAGTGGAGCCCTGGTGGCGCAGTGGTTAAATGCCTGTACTGCAGCCATACACTCAAAACCAGAAGGTTGCGAGTTCAAGACCAGCAAAAGGGCCCAAGCTCGACTCAGGCTTGCATCCTTCCAAGGTCGCTAAAATGAGTACCCAGACTGTTGGGGGCAAATTAGCGTACTTGCTAATTAGCTTACTTGCTGTTCACCGCTATGATCTTTGGAATAGCGGTATATAAATAAAACAAATTATTAATTAATTATTATTAAGTATTTCTCTAGTGCAATAATTTTTGATATTTGAGATGGGAATAAATCAGTGCTTAAAATAAGATTAAAAATATATTGTTCTCAAGTTTTACTCAGAATTTTTTTCTGGCTTAGTAACTGGGGTGGGGTGGAGGCATGATCCAAAGTTAAACAAATTTAAATCACTCTGGTGCCAAGGGCATGGTTTAAATCTATCTACTGGAAAAACTGGGATTTTATAAAATCAGTTTTGCCAAAATGAGTTATATTTGGGTGATTTGCTTTAAGGCAAAGGTACACAGTTGCCAAACTGTGGCCTGTTACAGACAGCCAAAATAAAGCTGCTTCAAGTCACAGTGGAGGTATGGTGTTTCAATGATGCATGCGTCCTAAGAGTCCAGAAGCCACACCAAAGCTACACTCCAGTTCTTAGGGCTGGAGCGTGGCTTTGGTGTGACTTCTGGACTCTTAGGACGTATGCATCATTGAAACACCATACCTCCACTGTGACTCAAAGCAGCTTTATTTTGGCTGGCTGTAACTATGTTGAATTTAAAAATACGAACGGGTCGTCCTAGTTAGTCAGTAGCTGTCCGTGATGGGGGGTGTATGGTCGGAGGGCAGGGAACCGCCAAATAAAGTTGGTATGTACAGCGCTGGGTAAATTTACAGCACCTGATAAATAAGGATAATAAGTAATAATATATAATAAGTAAGAATAATAATAATAATAATAATAAGAATTGAAGCCGGCACACTGAGCCCATGGAGATACAGGTCCTTGTCATTCGCCCATGGACGAGACAGGCCTCCAGCCAACTCCGGTAACCCTGGTGCCAAAATGGAAAAAAAAGTTTTTTTCCCCACTCTCTCATCTTCCCAAGCGAATGTCAGACTGTTGGAGTTAGATCCAAAGCACTTGGAGAAGGATAGATTTTTCCAGCCGTGGGTTTTGGTCTGGAAGACTATTCCCCGCCATAAATTCTACTAGCACTAATGAAATACCTTCTTAAAATCCACAAGAACAACCAACCAACTTGTACTCATTTTCTATCTGATTTTTTTTCCTTTTCATCCACCCCAAGGCCCTCAACAACATTTTAGGACATCCAATGCTGTTCCCAAGATTTGCGGGTAAAATTATACAGCTGGGTAGGAATCTCAGTCCAGATTTCCAGATAACTTTACCTGTCAGATTAAAAAAGACATGCCAAGTCCATAGGACATAGCATCATCCCCCAGTACCACCCTCTAGAACTTATTCTTCCAAAAGGGGTGGAGCCATTGTAGCTTGCTCCCAAGCTAATACCAGCTAGATTATCATAGGATACCATGGCCAATGATCCAGCATAATTATGAGATCACCAGGGCATCCAGAATTTACCTAGATTTAATTTGATATCTATGTTTGGATCCAAGATTGGAATGCAACCTAATAATCAGTTTGGCCATCAGAAACCTGGAATTAGCTAGACACCACACACTCAAATAGCTTGTCCAAAAATGATACTAGTTAGGGGACCAGGCAATAGTTTGTAAATCAAAAGGCTAAAGTGATGTCTTGTTTACAAGATGCTCACATCTGCTGCTTTGAAAGGAGCCAGGACCTCACATTCTCTCTATGAGGCATTTACAAAGTCTGTGACCAACAGTCTTTGCCTTGCCCTAGCAGATCTGAGAAGCCATGATGGGCATTGGTTCAATTAATATGTGGTTAACATTTTTTTCAAACTATACCAGTTGGTCACAGTCTAGAGCAGAGAAGGAGAACCTCACCTGTAGTGTTAAAGTAAGCTGTAGAGAATTTAGGGGATGCTCCTCCCTGAATCTCTGTGTTAAGGACATTCTTCCTCTCAAGTCCCCAGTGGAGATTGAGGCCCCATTCTCACTAGTCCATTTGCTCTGGATCTAACTGGGCAGATCTGGTTGGCCCCATACCAAATCTCCCCAGGTAGAAGTTCTGACTACCCTTTAGCTTGGTTGATGCAGTTTGCCCTTCTGATGTTCACATTTGCAGTACCGCTTTAAAATGGAGCCTGCTTTGTTGTCAATCCAATTCACTTCCACTTTCATCAAAGGTGACATATCCTACGGTCAATGGTGCTTTCCCCCCTCCTTTTAAAAAAAACAACTGGTGGCAGTGTTCGCATATTCTGTCAACTTGTCAAATTTAAAAACCTCCAGGTGTGTATGTGTGTGTGTGTTGTGTGTATTTGGGTCATTACAGATAATGACAACCCTAAAACGACTCCATCCTGGGGTTTTCTTGGCAAGATTGGTTCCGAGGAGATTTGCCATTGCCTTTACCCTGAGGCTGAGAGAGTGTGACTCCCCCAAAGTCACCTCATGGGTTTCCACAGCCTTCCCTCTGAATGCCAGCCTCTTGCCTCCCCTTCGCTTCGAGCCCAACATTTCCTCCTCTTTGGAACCTCTCCCCTTCCCTTCTCTTCCAGCCCAAAGCATGCACATAATAATAATAATAACAACAACATCAACTGTTGCTTGGGAGGCCACCTTAGAATGCCATCTCTGCATCCTCTTTCTTTGCTTTCCCTCCAATTGCCACCCCAGAATGCCATCTCTTCTTACATACACATATGTAGCAAAAGCATTCACACATTGTATCAATTTGCCAAATTTAAAAGGGAACACAAGCATTCACATATTCTGTCACACACACACACACA
>NC_056523.1:51738844-51741321 GCF_019175285.1 Sceloporus undulatus
ACTCATGGCAACTCTAAGCCAACCCTATCAGGGAGTTTTCTTGGCAAATTTGTTAAAAGAGGAGTGGCCTTTGCCTTCCTCTGAAGCCAAGAGAGTGTAACTTGCTCACATTCACCCAAAGGTTTTCCATGGCTAAGCAGGCATTTGAACCCTGGTCTCCAGAGCTATAGTCCAACGATGAAACCACATGGCATTGGTTAACATTTAAAAAAAAATAATGTAGCATGTTCTTTGTCCTGTATCTCCATGCCTTCCCAATCCTAACAAACCAGCAATAGATTCTGTCACTTCTGGATTCTGCATATTATTGCAGAGCTAAGTGCCTCATCACAAAGCATGTGCCATCACAATTGCTTTGAAGGCTTTGGGGACTTTTCTCACACAGGTCTCCTCACTTGCCCTTGACAGGGAGATAGACAATTCATGGCTGAGAGCTAAAAGAAACATAAAGTGTTGTTTTAAGTGGGAAAGTATAAGACTTTCACATGCTCATTTCATGAACAGCTTTGTCCATAACATTTTTTTGTGAATATATTAATTCAGGACTATTTATTTATTTAGTTTATACCCCACCTTTCCCCTGAGATGAGATTCAAAGCGGCTTATAAAATATAAACCATTGCAAATCATATTCTACATGAGTTAAAAAAGAATTAAATGCCATTTCTATTAAAACTATGAATAAAACAATTAAGATATATTTGAAACATACATTTCTAATAAAAAAATTAAAATAAAATACAGCGCACAACTTCACACATACTTCTGCTAAGACACTTCACATCTCAAAAATCTGCCTAAGCAAAGATGTCATCACGTGCCAGCAGAAAGAGAGGAGGGAGGTTGTTCCACAGCCTGGGAGCAGCTGTGGAGAAGGCTCTCTCCCATAGGATTGAGAGAAGGTTCTCTCTTGCAGATCCTAAGACTCTCACTGGCTTGTATAGGGAGATACAACCTTTCAGAATGTCCCTTCCATTTCCTCTCCCAACCCCTTTCCTGTTCTCCAGGTATCATTCAGTTAGTCACCTTTGACTACTGAAAATGCTGAACATAATTAGGTCACTTTGAGTTTCCCTGGTATTGTTCTTATTTCTGCACACAAAAAGGTCTTATTTCTGCAAAATTTGGAATTATCAGAAGTCTGATGATATCTCCCTGTTATGTACAGATAGCGTTATTTTTGTTGTTACTTTGTGCTTTGAAGTCATTTCTGACTTATGGCAACCCTATCATGGGATTTTCTGAGGCTGAGAATGTGTGACTTGCCCAAGATCACCCATAGGATTTCCATGGCCCAGTGAGGATTTAAATCCTGGTCTCCCAAGTCATGGTCCTACGATCAAACTACTATGCTACACTGGCTCATTTTTAACATAAGTATATTTTATAAGCATATAAACTTTATAAGTATATAAACTTAAAGAGAGAGTATATTTTTATAAGTGTCATTGGCCTTTGGTATCCTCTGGGGTTTGGTTCCAGGACCCCCCCATGGATGCCAAAATCAGTAGATGATGAAGTCCCATTAAATATAATGGCATACTAAAATGGCTTCCCTTATATAAAATGACAAAATAAAGGTTTGCATTTTGGAATTTATATATTTATTTCAATATTTTCAAACCATGGATGGTTGAATCTGTGAATAAAGAATTTATGGATAAGGAGGTCCAACTGTATATAAATATAAGCATATACTTAAATATAAGCATATACTTAATAAGCATATATTTATATAAATATATTTTGCAAACAAATGGATTCTAAGACAGATTAAGCCTGAGCTCTCCATGGGAGCCACAATGACTGAACTGAAGCTGTCATACTTTGGCCATATCATGAGATGGCATGAATCATTAGAAAAGTCAATGATGCTAGGACAGGCATGGGGCACTAGAAAGAGGGGAAGACCACATGCCAGAGAGCATCAGGGAGGCCGCAAGTATGAGCCCGTAGGATCTGAGCAGAGCAGTGGAGGACAGAGGGTCTTAGAGATGTCTCATCCACAGGATTGTCATGAGCTGAGGTCGACTCGGGGGCACGTAACAACATATTTTGCATACATGGTGAATCAATTCACTATTAGTATACAGAACAATCTGTCTTGATATAAACTAAAAAAAAAAGTTGCACTGCTATATAAACTGATTTCAAATAGTGTGTCTAGGGCTGCAACCATTTGTTGAATACAGTGGAATATGTTTCAGAATAAAAAGGAATGATCACTCCATGAGTACCAACTATTTCAAAGAGCACAGAGAATTAATGTTTTTAGAACAGGTCCCAGACACACTAGGGTCTATTTGTGCCCTGTAAAGATGAGCATTGGACTAGTGCATTACTATCTTCCTCCTGCTCCACACTGTCACTTTCCCAGGAGTCTGTCGACCTGCAGTGGCCCCCTGCGTCACATCTTCTCCTGGCCAGTCAATCAGAGACTGAACCAGCCAGATTGGAGCAGAGTGGGGGAATCCCAA
>NC_056523.1:51741421-51741763 GCF_019175285.1 Sceloporus undulatus
GAAGACCATCCTGTTCAGAGAAGCGTTCCCAGGCATTGCGTGACTATTATTTGTTAATTGACGTTTTTAATTTGTTGCCTGTGTTACTTTAGTGAACCCTTTCCTGTATTGTTATGTATTATTTATATGTATTATACTATTGTTTCTTAGATTGTATGCCATGGGCAGGTTTACTTTATCTATTTTATTGTTTGTATGTACAGTGCTGTGTAAAGACATTTGTGTATGTTTGTCAGCTTTGCTGGGTTAAAAGCACTCCAAGTTATCACATTAAAATTAAAGGTTGTAATTCTTGCTAACGTAGGCTGCATCTGCATTTCAGAAATAATGTAGTTTGATGAC
>NC_056523.1:51741788-51763783 GCF_019175285.1 Sceloporus undulatus
GATGACGTTAACGCCGTGACTCAATGCTGTGGATTCTGGAATTGTCGTCCTTGTTGGCACCAGCGCTCTCTGACATAGAAGACTAACTGTCTCACAAAAACTACAGTTTCCAGAATTCTATAAACATTAAGCCCTGGCAGTTAAAGGGGCCCATTCTCATTTGCACATTTGCCCTGGATTTTAGAACCCTGGATGGATGGATTGCAGTGTTCTTCCTATGGAAAACCTCTTGGAGGAGATCCCTGGCTCTGCCCTGGTGGAGTTCCTGTGATGCAATTAGCATAAATGGTCTGTCTTCCCCCATGTTGAAGTAGGGAAAACACTGAAAAACAAGACTATATAGGCCTAAATGCATCAAGGAACGCCAGTGGACGAGCCAGGGATCCCCCCCCCCCGGTTTTCCACAGGAACGAGATGGAGGACCTTCCTGACTCCTCTCCATTCACTTCCTCCCTCTTCCACTCTGATTTAGGGCTATGGGCCCCATGTTCTCGCAGAGTTTCTTCCTGCCGTTTTGCCCGCATCTGTGGCTGGCCATCTTCAGAGAATGCTTTGCCTGGAAAAATTGGGTGTTCTCAGTTGTACCCCGGGTTTCGAATTTAATTCGTTCGCCGCCGCGTTCGTAACCCGAAAATCTTCGTACAGACGAAAACAGCCATAGGCGCTCATAGCGAAAGCCGCGATTTCGTGAGAAAAGCGCTAGAAAAGCACAAAAAACTTTTTCGTTAACCGAATACACCTTCGTAAACCCGGAAAACCGTTTTTTTTTCAATGGATTTTTTTTCGTAACCCGGAAATTTCCGTAAGCGGCGCCTTCGTATCCCGGGGGTACACTGTCTACGTGTGAGGCCTGGGACTGCAGGAGTGATTTGCCTGTGTTGTCTGTTCTGTGCTGGCTGGCTGGCCTCAGGTGGAGGAAAGGCAAGGAGCGGATGGATGAGCCAGCACCATATTCTTCAAATAAACCAATCTAAAATATTCATACTCAGTTCCCAGGCAGAGGATACTTTTTTTCCTGCTGCCGCGAAAAGCGAGAGAAAAAGGAACAAAATTATATATACTCCCATTATTTTTCGCTATTATTAATGCTCCCTCCTACGATATGACCAGGCCTTTGATTTTGCCTCATTTCCTTGGGTCTAGATTCATGCTACATTTAAAGTTCTGTTTGAATCCTTGTGGATATATTCTAAAGCAGGGACTTAAAGTGGTATTTCAATTATCTTGTCAGAACAATATTTGTCCTGGAGCGTTGTCGAGACACCCGGAAGCCCGAACCTTGCATTGTCGCCCATGCTACCCTGCACCCACCCACACGCTCTCCGATTTGGGGAATTCCTACCGACCTTAGTCCCTCTCCCCTTGCTATTCTTGTTCAAAGCCAATTGACCATTAGCCACCCAACAAAACCTACAATGGGGCACATTCTGTATTTCACAGTCCCGCCTCAAAGTCACCCCCCTCACGCGACCACCTCCCCACCGTTCTTTTCACTGGCGCCCCCACTCGTAGTTCTATCGCCCCCTACCACACATTCACCCCCTCCGTAGGTTTGTGTGTGTGTGTGTGTGGTGTGTTATGTTGTACGATAAAGCCCAAGCCCACTCATCACGCAGACTAGTGCCTCATCAATGGCCTAAATCCAACATCACAGAAGTGCCCATCTGCTAGTGCAGTTAGACAATTCCTTCCTGTATTCCCCACACATGCCCCATCCCTCCGCCCCCTCGAACAACGCTTGTTCCTTATACACTCAAACTCCCAGCACACACTTACTAAGCGAAGGCTGACTCAGTACGACAATACAATATTGCTTGTTACGGTAGAAGGCAGCAAGTAAAAGCCAACCACCTGCACTAACATCAATAGATTCAATCAGAAAGCACCACCCTGAGTTTTGACCGTGAAACTTGAAGTCTCTCACTATATGGTTGCCTTATAGTCCAAATCCACTGATGATCATAACAAACCAAACCAAAAACTATTCAGTTTATCTATTATTCATTTGATTTCCCTGCTTTCCTGAGGAGGCTTGTTGTCAACTTGTGCGGACAGACCTTTGTTTCACACATGTTCCTTAAACTGATTTTTACTTTATGCTACATCACACTGGCAAAATTGTTTCCCTGCCGCCTGGCATTCCTTGCATGCTTGTTGTTCGCTCCCAGCCCCACGTGGGTTTTAACAGAGTCTGGTCTTCCGACTAATAGACAATACTTCCTACATCTGGCAGGTTTCTAGACTAGAGTGAGAGTATGTACTTCGTCATACTGCGTCTACTCCATTTCGCCGGGGGAAGGCTATAAGGGAAAAAACGAAGGGCTTCACTGCATACACTTCGGTCGGGATTGTGGTTCTTTCGAGCTTAAGTACTATTTTATATATTTTTTTTCTTTCTTTCTGAAAAGATCAAGGGTTCTCTTGATGTTAACCATGGGGGTGTGTACTGTTCATGCATCTATTCTCAACTCTCTTTGATTTCAAGGAACAAAAAGAGGTCTCTTCGGAAAAAATGTCAAGACTGAAAACTTGTGGGCCTTTTGCAAAACATTCATGAAGACCTATTTACTGTATATTAATATCGTGGTGATGTTTGTGCCAAAACAGCCTCAGCCTAAACAAAAACCAGCTTTTGTGTTCAAATCCTCTATTAAGATTTCACACACTCGCCCTAACTGTACGAAACTAGTGAACCCCTATACCAACGTGCATGTAATCTTTCCAGCAGGTAGAAACATCCTGTCTTTCCCTTTTTCCCTACGAACGAACGACGCTCAGCAAAGACCGACAGTGCATATTTCAGTCAGTATTATTCGTACAAACTCCTCAAAGAGCTTTCGTTGTTTTGGAAACGCAGGTCGCTAAAGAGTCCAAGATAACTACTGTAGCCTAATACCTTCGGCTCTGGCCACAATGCGTGACTTTAAGTATTGGAGAGATATGGTATCTGCTTCTACACTGGTCCCTATAAGTCTTATTCCTGTATTGTGGATATCCACAATTTCTTCTTTTTCTCCTCTCTCACACGCCCTCTTAGAGTTACCAGATGTCAACATAATGCCTGCCCCCCCTCGGTATTTCTTTCCCTGTTTAACTCGTTTTACTCTTTGGCCGCTGGGCTGTTGCTGCTCTTGTCACACACTGCGTGTGGAAGCCTATTCCTATGATCACAGAACAGCACGGAGAACTAGCAACCTTCTCTCTCTCCCTGACCGTAACCACACTGCTCTTTTCGGCGCCTTCTCCCTTTTCCTTGCGTCCGCATATTGCTTTCTCTTCCTTTCCATTTTTCCTTGACACTTCTCGCCAGCTGCCAACCTTTCTGATGACCTTTTATGCTGCTTCCCTTCCTCTTTGGTGCGTTTAGCTGATCTTCGTCCACACAACATTCCTACAGAATGATCAATTTTGCCACTGCTTTACCTGCCCTGGCTCACGCTAGGGGACTTCTGAGAACTGTCGTTTTGTGAGACTTACTTCCCGTTCGCGACCCTCTGGTGCCACACTCCCCTACAGTTCCCAGGCCTTCTCACTGCGCCAGGGCAGTTTTTAGTTCCCGCCGTCTCCGCTTGGACTTCCTGCCAGTAGTGGGGGAGCCAGCCATGGTGTCGTGTTTTGCCCCCTTCGCCTAGCCTTCGGGAGCTTGGGTTTGATCTTCCACTTAGCCATCGAAAACCCCGACTGCCCTTGGGCGGAAGTTACCCGCTTTTCCGCTTCCAGGCGCCCTGACCCACTAGAATGATTCTGTCGGTCCCCCTATTCCCGCCATCCCTAACAGTTGGAGGTTGGATTAAATAGTATCCTACCGTTACATTTCTCGGGCCCCCCTCTTCGGGACTATCCCCCCGTCCGCCGGCCGGAGTTGCTTGCTTTCCCCTCTTCAGACGTCCCGGTTTTCAAAAATTCATTTTCAAACACACAGTGAGCTGTCCTCCCCTACTGGTTACTTCCGGTCCCTTTACCCCCTGCCCCCCCACGCCTTCTAGCTGCCCGCCCTGCTTGTTACTTGCCAGTGTTCATCCGTCGGCATGTCGCCAATCCAGGACACCTCTGCCGTTCCGCTTTCCCCCCGTCCTACGCCCCCCCTCTCCCCTTCTGGCGCTGTTCTGTTCCTGCTCAGGGATGATTGACCTTTCTGCGCTCTTTCTGGGCTCTTGCCTGTCGAACTCTTTTTTCGTTTCGCCCGTCCTTGCTGGCTGCCGCTGACCGCGCTGCACCTGCCGGCGCCGTGGCCCCGTTCTGTCCTCTCCCCCTACCCTCCTAGATTTTCCTCCTCTGTCTTGTATACTGGCCTTTTTTCCCCCTACACCTTGCTCGTGTGCCCCCCCTTTCTCTATAGTCGGCACACACACGACCTCTTTGGCACGACTTCTATTTTCTTTGTGATTTTTTATTGTGGTTGTTGTGTGTGCCCCTATTTGGTGATTCCATTTTTTTTATCAGAGACTGAACCAGCCAGATTGGAGCAGAGTGGGGGAATCCCAAGACGTGGACAGCAAAGAGAACATTTCCTCTCTGGTCCTCTAGGGGGAGACTGTGCCACACTGCCAGCTATTTCAGTATTCTTGCCATCCTCCCTTGGTTATATACACTTACATGTGGGGAAATCTGTAGCTATGCTTAGATCTGAATATAAGTCTATAGTGAGCCTGTCCCTGGCTCTTTCTTTCTTTCTTTCTTTCTTTCTTTCTTTCTTTCTTTCTTTCTTTCTCCTTATCACAACTTTTGGTAGTTTAGCACTGGGATAGATCCAGTTTGGGGAGGAGAGACAGTGTCCTTGTGTCAATATTCTCCATTCTGGAGCTCCCCTTTAAGGTATCTTAGGCATAACACTTCAAAGGAATACATCCAGGTTGGAGGCAGTTGGATCTACTTTGCCCCATGTGTTGGGGAAATCGTGCAGTGTCTCACATCCATGTGGAAGTCTACTTCCTATTATTCCCTCAGCAGCTGGGCTACAATAGTGGTCTATCAAATTGAGGCCTCTAGCTGCAGCTTTATGCCATACCAAATCTCCATGGTTGTAACCAATGAAACTGTGGCCTTTTTTATTCCAACAAAGTCTCACTATGTTCTTGTTTTCCCTCACTTCACAACCAGTTCCAGTATCCACCACTAAGGCTTCAATATAGCCTACCTGCTGCTGAGACTGTAGCAGTTTCAGTATTTGTTGTTGATATATCAAGTGCCTTGCTGTGAGACATGATATAAAGATCACCTTTGAAAGCCAATAAAATGTCACCAGAACTATTCAGGAAACAAGCTGTGCTTAAAGTGTTATCAAGAGTAATCTCAGCCAACAGAAACTTCTGAAGATTCCATAGCTTTATCACAGTATCTGAACTAGAAAAGGGAAAAGGAGGGAACAACTTGGGAAACAGTCATAGAATATAATTTAATTCACATATATACAATTGCTTAATTCTGAAATCTAAAAGCCATCAATAACACACTACACTGTAAGTAAACAGGAAAGCAATCATAAATATTTCCAGAGGGTAGCTACATAAAGAAAGTGTCCTGCAATACCTTAAAGACCAAGAAATATAGCATGCACTAGTATGCCAAGTGGAGGGAAATTAAATACAGAAAGTACTGACAGTGGCATTTACATTATTAACATTGACATTCACTAAACTGTTGTTGGAAATTCCAGATAACATTTCATGCATCTGATGAAGTGGGTAATAAACCATGAAATTCCAAATTCATTTGTCTTTAAGATGCTGCAGTACTCAATTGTTTAGGAAGGAAATGATGTGCATATGTTCTATGTACCTTAGTTTTGCTATGAGTTTCACTCAGTGATTAGGAATCCATTAGCAACCACAATCACAATAATACTTTCCCATCAAAACTGGCTACATCTGAGATACCTTTCATTAATGTACCCAGTTCTTTTTTTTAAAAAAAGCTGTGAGCTTTTAGGCTCCTATAACTGTTGTTTGGATAATGTGGAGTTTCCACCTAAAACCATTAAAAACCTTCTTATCAATTCCAACTTAAATTTAGTATAATTACAATGTTATGCTCCTTTCTATAAGCATATGTCATGAACTTTATTTTGGCGAGGTTCAGCATACTAATCTATCCATGTTCCAATAATGCATTTATTGTGCAACCATTCTTCCTCATTCATAGAATCTTATGGAAGATCATTTACAACCATCTCATATTTCTCACTGCTTCTCCCATGTTTTTCTTGCCACAGTAAATCCATTTAGAAAGGAAAGAAGGAATAATCAAATGCAATACTAGGAACTGTTCATCTGACAGACCCTATGTCTTGGTATAAGGTTTTATTGTATTTAATTAATTAAAAAGCACTCTAGCTATATCTACTTATATTGTCTTCTGTGAGAAGAAGGCTTTCGATTTTTTTTTAAAAGTGCCATCATATCTTCTCTTTGCTTCCTTTCCTCTTAGCCTCTTTAGGTCTCTGCTTATAAAGACTGCTTGTGTGGACAGAAATTGTTACTTGCTCCACTTCTCAGTTTGAATCTTCTTTTTTTGGTACATGGGTGATACACTTTTCTGAATGCATTCTATACTGGTGCCTTATACAACTGAATTAATAGTTATTAGAAATGTTTATGTAACACACCAAATAAGTTTCTCAAGACTTTTATTTAAACCTTCATTCTGTTAGTGGCTTTGCGTCATTAAGATTGACTAATTTCTGATTATGTCTTTCCTCCTGTCTGCACAAGAGGACTAATGTCTGCTTGATTAGTGCTCATAATGTCAAGCAGACATTAGTCCTCTTGTGCAGACCCTCACACCTTGAGGCCTGCCATTAGCAACCAACAATACACATGCAAATCACTCCTGCCTTTCCAGATCACACAATATATATAGCCAAGTCCTTTCCAGGCAAACATTCTCTGAAGATGTCAGCCACAGATGCTGGAGAAACGTCAGAAAGAAACTCTGCTAGAATATGGCCACATAGCCCGAAAAACCCACAAAAAAATCACAGTTATCTGTTTCCTAAATATCCTGATGGCACAGATCCCATCTGATCTTGGAAACTAAGCAGAGTTAGGCCTAGTTAGTACACAGAAAGGAGACCACCAGGGAATGCCAGGTGCTGTAAGCTATACTTCAGATGAAGACATTGGCAAATACCTCTGAGTATTCATTGCCTAAGAAGACCTTATGAAATTAATGAGGTTGCGATAAGTTGACAGGTGACTTGAAATCACACACCTTACTTATCTTAATCTCTTTAACCATATACAACAGCCATCTCCTTCCTTGAATGAGGCAGAGATCTGAGAAGCTGCAGCTTACATCAGCCAAAATATAAGTCACATTCTATGACATTAATCAGCGTGGAAATCACACAACCTTCCAGATGTTGTTGACTGAACTGTCAGCAGCCCAAGTCAGTATAATAGTGAAGAATGTTGGGAGTTTCAGTTCAATAACATATTGAGAGCCACACGATTCTTGCCTCTGTTTTAAATCCAGCTATGAATTCCATCTAGAGTTGACCCACTGAATCAATAGGATTTTCATAAGAGCTAACTTCCTCTAACCAGGAATTTAGGTTTGATTAATATTTTTATTGTACTGAAGAGACATAATCTGTCTATTATTATTAGTGTATTAGTATTATTCCCCACCTTTTTCAAGATTTAAGATGGCTTACAAAGCTTAAAATAGATACAGTGGTGGGGGGGAGGGGGATAACATCATATAAAAGTTAAAAATATAATTAAACTGAGAATTAAAAGCAACTAAAAGCATAACAAGTAAAAAGACCAAACAAACAATATAGCACATTCTCCCTCCCCTTCCCTCCCCGAAGCAATTAGACCTCAAAAACCTATTAAAACCTAAGCCTTGCCTGTTTATCAAAGGATATCAGGGAGAGTGCCAGTCTAACCTCTGCAGGAAGAGAATTCCAGAGCACTATACCTGGGATCATAGTATAGTTTTATGGATTTAACAATATATGCATCTTCATATTTGTCCTTATATTCTCTATACAAAAATAATATGAATATCTTCACCTACCCACAACTTAAAAAGATAGAAAGATTCTCACAGGAATCAACGGCTACTACAGGGCCATCATGGCAATTGTCCAAGCAGGAGTAATCATATTTTTTTTCACCTTTCCCTTGAAGACAGAAAATTGAAGTAATATGTGAATTATACGTATATTAATATAGGTTTTAAATATACTCTACTCAGGCAGTCACGATGATGTTTGTCAGGATATGTAATTTCCCTAGATTATTTAGAGTACAATGGTTCTCCATTGATAATAGCCGACAAAACACAGCGTTTTATTGTACCTGAGTTTGATTTACAAGGCATGAGCTCTATGAATAGATTACACCATCCCAAATGCTTTCAACCGGCTGAGAGTTTCAGCTATTTCAGATAACATGTATATTAAAAATCTGTTATTTAACAGATCAGGCTAGTGGTTTATTTACCTTAGTTATTGTTTACTCTGACTGGCAGGGGCACGCCAAGTCTCAACCCAGTTATTACCTATCATCTGATCCCTAACTGGGAATGCCACTTGATGAACTTGGTGCATGCCCTCTGCTGTCTTATTGTAAACTACTTAAGAGAATTCTGTTATGGGACAGCATATGAACATTATAAATAAATACCAGGGTAGTAGTAGCTACCCTGTTTCCCCAAAAACAAGACATACCCATAAAATATGCCGTAGCAGGATTTCTAAGCATTTGCACAACATAAGCCATACCCCCAAAATAATACCTAAGTGATAGGCCCGGCACAGACGGAAGGCCGGGAGGGGAGCGGAAAGATTGGGGCCAATGGTTCCAAAGGAAATGGAGTCACAAGAAATTCAGGATGGAATTCCAGGTTTGGAGAGTTATGACCATGTTCCAGAAGAAGACGACTTAAATATATTTGAATAAATGTAGATTGTTTCCATACTTATTAAAAATATAGACATCCCCTGAAAATAAACCATAGTGTGTCTTCTGAGGAAAATAAATATAAGACAGTGTCTTATTTTTGGGGAAAGCGAACCGGAAGAGTGGTGGTTGTTAGGGGATTTGGCCTAAGAAATTGGGAGACCAATGTTTAAAACCCCATCCAGTCATGATAATTGCCTGGACATATTGTAGTTTGTTGGGCAAGTCACACGCTCTCACCTCAGACGATGGCAATGGAAACCACCAAGAAACTTGCCAAGAAAACCCCATCATAGGGTCACCAGTCCACAATGACTTGAAGGCACACAACAATAGCCATGCTGTATCCAACAAATCCTGGATTTGTAGTCTTGTGTGGTATTTATAATTCTCAAGCTGAGAATTCTATTGCCCTGCCACACTATAAATCCGGGTTCTGTAGAAAATAACAATGTCAGCTAAAGTGGTATCAAAATACCACCGTAATATGAGAGACATGTACCTAGGAGAAAATCCTACTGAACTCATTGAACTTACTCTGAGTAGATATTGTACATATTCCATTGGGAGAGATCATCCGGGAACATGGGGCGCGGTGTTATCAGTACGCTGATGACACCCAATAGTCTTCTCTATGTCTCCGACTGATGCAGTGACCGGGATTGGCGTCTCTTCTCTTGTGGCCTGTCTGAGTCGGTAATGGGCTGGATGAGGGACAACAGACTCAGCCTGAATCCCGAGAAGACGGAAGTACTGGTGATAGGTTCCCCCGGTCCGGGGCTGGCGGTGGTTCCACCTGTCCTGACGGAATCACGCTTCCGTGAAGGACTCTGTACGCAGCTTGGGGTGCTCCTGGACTCGTCGCTCCACCTTACATCTCAGGTGGATGCGACGTCGGAGCACCTGTTATGAGCTTCGGCTGATACGCCAACTGCGTCCCTACCTCGACCGGGGAGACCTTGAAACTGTTGTGCACGCCCTGGTAACCTCTAGTTGGATTTCTGCAATGCGCTCTACATGGGGCAACCCTTGTACCATACTCGGAAGCTGCAACTTGTGCAGAATATGGCAGCCCGTCTGGTCACTGCGCCTGCCAGGACCAGTCATATAACACCTGTCCTTAAGACTTACATTGGCTGCCTATTCGCTTCTGGGCGCAATACAAGGTGTTGGTAATCACCTATAAGCCCTAAATGGCTTGGGCCCAGGGTACCTGGAGGACCGCCTCTCTCCGTTCTTCCGCCCCGCGCACTTCGATCTTCAGGGCAGCTACTGTTAAGAGTTCCAGAGGTGAAATAAACCCACCTCTAGGAGGGCCTTTTCCATCTTTAGCCCCAAAACTCTGGAACGCGCTGCCCTTCGAGCTCCGCTCAGTCACCTCCCTAGCCCAATTAGGAAGGGGCTAAAAAACCCATCTATTCGAACAAGCCTACCCCTGACCAGTAATTCTCCCCCCCCCCCCCCCCCCCCCGCATCAGCACTGTATGCCGGCATGATAGTTTTATTATTTTTACTGAACTGTTTTAACGTATTTGTATGGTCTGTTTGCTAACTGTATTGCTATTAATGTTGTTCACCGCCCTGATTTCAGAAGGGCGTGGTATATAAATAAAGTTTATTATATTATTATTATTATTATTATTATTATGTAAATAGACATTGCTATACAGAATAAACCTCTCTCGAAATAAGCAGACAGTAAAAACTTTCCCACTGTACAACAACAAGTTACAATTTTTTTCCCATGGCATTGTGCCAGCCTTAAAACATACAGATGATTTGCAATGAAATGAAAGGGATGGAGAGAAGAAAAAACTAAAAACTAGATCCATTCAACCAGATTGGGGCAGGCTACTGAGTTGAGACGCCCTGTCACCTCCGTCGATGATCTCCTTATGGGCCACGACAGGGGAAGTGGACCCTGCTGGTGCTCTTGGACCTCTCAGCAGCCTTGTACCGTTAACCACGGTATCCTTCTGGACGCCTGGAGAGTTGGGAATCAGAGGCTCTGCTTTGCAGTGGATCTGATCCTACCTCTCGGGTGGATTCCAGATGTGTCACTTGGGGACAGTTATCCGACCAAGGGGAGCTTATGTCAGATGTCTCTCAAGGTGCGATTATGTCCCCAATGCTGTTAACATTTACATGAAGACGCTGGGTGGATCACAGGACATGGTAGGGTGTTATCTTTACGCTGATGGCACCCAATATATTTTAGTCATGCATGACTAAGGATGCATCTCTCCTCTGAATGCCTTTCTTAATGCCGTAATGGACTGGTGAGGAGAAAACAGGTAAGATGGAGGTATTGCCATAGGGACTCCCAATCCGGAAATGAGGTTATGCCCACCGTTCTGAACCTGGTCACACTTCCCCTGAAGGACTCTGTTCCACAGTCTGGTGCTCCTCTCTTGTCTCTCCCTCTGTGGCTCAGTGGACACGCGGTCAGGAGCACTTGCTATCAGCTTTGGCTGATACGCCAGCTGCGCCGCTTCCTGGAGTGGGAGACCTTGAAACATTGGTACATGCACTAGCAACCTCTCGCTCAGACTTTGTATGTTGCTTACATGGGGTACCTTTGTGTCAAGTTCGGAAACTTCAATGTACAGAATATGGCAGCCAGGCTGGTTACTGGCACACCTAGATCTGCCCATATCAAACCAGTTTTAAAATCCCTTCACTGCCTTTAGCTCCAGACCAGATACAAAGTGTTTGGTTTAACCGTTAAAGCCCTACATGGCTTGGGTCCTGACTTCTTGCGGGAAAACCTTCTCCCATATCATCCTCTCCGCACTCTTCACTCCACTGGGAAGAATTTGCTTCAACCGAAGAGGACTAGATTTCTGCAGTGACCACGTGTTCCTTTTCAGCAGCTGCTCCTAGACTCTGGAACGACCTGCTGGATGAGATCTGTCAGATTATCACCTTGGAAACCTTTAAGAAGGCTATTAGAAGGACTCTTTCAGCAGGCCTTCAGACTAGAACATCTTTGTTGACCTGACTCCCTTCCCTCTTTTCTTCATTATCCTCCATCTTTATCTTTTTTACCCGGACCCCACTAGAAACTCTTATTTCATTTTAATTGTTTACTTTATTTAATGTTTTTAATGTCTTTTTTTGATTTAATCTCTTTTTAGCGTTATTAGTTTTTATGTTGGGGGGGGGAGGGATGGGATCTTTGCATTTTTAATGTATTTCTCTTTTAACTGTATTTTGTTTTTACTGTTGTAATCCGCTTGGATTTCTTGTTAAGTGGAATATAAATAAATAAATAAATAATATTATTATTATTATTATTATTAGTTTTAATATAGGTTACAAATCTTAATAACACTACTGATCCTATTTAGGGAAATTAGGGTGTATAAGAAAAACCTGTGTGTTTCTGAGAAGAGAGGGATGGGAAGCATCTGGTACAACCTTTTGGAGATGCTAAAATTCAAAGGCGAGCTCCTCCCTAAGCACCTAGTTGTCAGAGCTACTCCCTTTCCCTGCTTCTTATAAGGTGTATTTATTCCTTTTTCTTACCTCAAGACCAATGAAGCACAGGATGTTATGTTCTGAAGCTAGAGGAGAATGTAGCAATTTGCTTTTGCCTAAGCCTTGGGAGGTGCAAGATTCGACCCCCTCCTCTTGGCCTGCTGAGTTATGGAGTGCAAACTCCTTTATACTTTGAACTTGATTTGTGTTACCCTAGAGGGTGAGGAGGGTGTTGGGGGTCCCAACAGCAGTCTCAGCATCACCTTGAAATTTTTAGGGAATTATAGCTCAAAAGGAACGCTCTGAGAGGAGCCAACTTCAGGGATATTTTTCTAATATATGGAACAGACAAAAAGGATCAGAAGAATTGATGGTTTTGGCACCAGAGTATCAAAACTTGATTAGATTTGAGACAGTCCCTGGATGGTTTGGCCGCAGAGGTGAAGTGAGGTGTGGCCTCTGATTACTTTGTGACAGGACTCCCTTTGTTTCCATTGCAAGAGGAAATGCCAAGAACCAGGACGGTGGTGGGGTAGGTCTCCCACATGTCATCAGGTCAGCATGCTCTTATGCTTGTATCTTTCTATTAATTGTTAATTAATTATGAAACCCCATATCCAGCTTGAGTGGGGTAGGGTATGCTAACATTTGCAGCAACTGAAGTAAGCCTAGATCAGGGCAGGAAAGTGGGGGGAGGAGGAGGAGAGAGAAACTGGGGCATTTAAAGCAGCTGGTGGTGTAGCGCACAAGGAATTATCCGACTGTCCCTGCCAAACTTGGATAGTTGAGTATTTGCTGTATAGAAACACGGCACAACGCGGTGGTTTTTTTTAAATGTTACAGCTGTTGTGTGAAAAAGTGCCTATTTCTGTCAAGCAGGCATTCCAGTGTGAATTAGGATCTGTATTTTAGAACTAACAATGCATAAGCCATTAATCATAACCTACATATAAAAAAACCCACATAAACTTTAACGAAATCAGCATTATGAACCTATTACCCTCTAAAAATTCACTGGATGATGCTAACCAACTAGTAAGCCAACAAGCATGGTACTCATGAGTAAGTGGAGAAATGACATGTATGTGTCAACAGTAAATAAAATAGTACTGGAAGTCTGGCAACAGTACTTCATTTTGACCTTTATTTCCCTTTCACGTGTTCTACTTACAAAATAAACTAGTGAATTCATCAACCAAATCATTTTAATCATATCTATTTTTCAAATTTATTTGCATGTGGTGGGGATATTGTATTTATCTATATAATCTAATTATACTGTATCACAAGTATGAAACACATCTTTAAGAAAAAATAGGAAAATTAAGATCTGATCATACACTCCCAGAGAATGTTCGAGCCGTTCAGTACATCCAAATAATACATTTACTCATAAAACTAAGCGGCTAGATATACTGGTAATTTAAGTATTTTATCACCTAACAATCCACAAGAACTCCCAATGTGATGAACAAATAAAAATCAATAAAAACAATACAAAGATAAAAGAATTTTGAAAGCACATTAAAATACTCTTTAAAGACTCCTAAAAAGCAATTTTAAAACAATCCCAGAATCCATTTTTAAAACAGTTAAAACAGCAATTTCAAGCACTAAATGCCATGTGAAATAACACTGTTTTGGATGTCCACTGAAAGTATGAAAGAGATGGGTCTTCCTTCATTCTACAATTGAGGCACTGATAAAGTGAAACCCCTATTATGTGTACCCACCAACCTAACTTCACAAGGTGTTGGGACATGCAAGAGAGCTTCCTCTAAAGAGGCTGAAATGGAAGGAGATAGTCTTTCAGATATCCTGGCCAAGTTGTTTAGGGCTTTGTAGGTCAACACCAGCACCTTGAATTGAGCTATTCCTCTGGAAGTTACTATGCCCTTCTTAGTTTCTAAAAAATGTGTTTTAAAAATAGTTCAATAAAAAAAAAAGGGGGGGGGGGAACCTAGGTGAACAGAACAGCAAAGAGTGAAAACCAGATTATAGTAGCATATCAATACAAGCTTGGGCCAGGTAAAAATGCATCACATAGAATCCTTTTTTTATTTAAGAAAATAACTTACAAAATTTATCTGTGGAATCATTTAACAAAAGACAACAGAGCTTAAATTAAACTCTTTTACTAATTAATACATATATAGATGGAATTAAATAGGAGTCACACAAGTTCATATTAATCACAGAGGAAACTCTGTGCTGTTGATCATGAAATAGTTACTCAACCTTCTGACATAATCCTAGGCCCAACCCAATCCTTTAGGGTGAGGAGGCAGTTTCAGTATCCAAACATGACAGTGAATTCTTTCTTTCCTTCAGTTGTCAAGAGTACCCAAAACTTATGTATGTACATATCCAAATGTGGAATTTAGGTTGATTTACAGGAAGCTCTGGTAGCTGCAAATAGGTTTAGCATTTGGAGGAAGAGTTAAAATTACTGGCACATCTTCCTTGCAAAAAAACAACAACCCCAAAACAAACAAACTCTTAACACCTACAACCAAAATCTCCAAATCAATCCTGCTCATAATCATTTACTTACATGATGTATAAAAACGGACATGATTAACAATGGAATGTGTGTAGTTGGCTCACAGTGCTTTTACCACATACCGATGTAAAATGTATTGTACAGAAATATAGCAAGAAAATGATTCATGTCCAAGGACTACCTTGCCATGTTGCTAGAGAAGATCAGGTATCTTATCTGTAACTGTGATTCTTCAAGTGGTCATCTGTGCCCTCACATAAATGGGTTCTGTGCCTGCGCAGAGATCACCTATGGAACATTCTAGAGCTCAGTAGCTTGGTAGAAATATCCTACCCCCACTGCCTACCACGCATGCTCCAGCCCACCAAGTTACTATCTCCTCAGTTTTGAAGTCTACCATATATAACAGGGGACATAGGGCAGATTGTGTGAGGGCATAGATCACCACTCGAAGAACCACAGTTATATGTAAGCAACCTGTTCTTCTTCATTGTGATCTCTGTGCCTGGGTGACTGTAAAGCTTACAGCTTAGGTAGGAGGGTCAGGTCTCTGAAGAACAGAAGAAAGGACAGCAAGACCAAAATCAGCAACTGCTCTAGATCTGCAACCCAAGTGGTAATGTTGATTAAAAGTAGAAGGTTGAGATCAAGTAGCAGCTTTACACAAGTCAGGCAAGGAGATTCCTTGTAAAAAAAAAAGCCACTGAGGAGGCAATTGCTCTGGTAGAGTGAGCCTGGAAGTAATCGGAATTGGGTGCTTTGTTATTTCATAAGCCAAGCAAACAACTTGTACAATCCATTTTTTTTGAGAAACCACACTCTTACCTTTCCAGGCACATCCATGGCGAATGAAGAGTCTGTTAAAGAGATGAAACAAATCTGTCCTTTGGATATAAAAGGACAGTGCCCAAAAGACGTCCAAGCAGTGTATTTATTATTATTAGTATTATTAACCTTTGTTTATAAAGCGCTGTAAATTTACACAGCGCTGTACATACAATCTTTTAATTAGGCGGTTCCCTGCCCTCAGGCTTACAATCTAAAAAGACATGACACAAAAGGAGAAGGGAGTGGTGGAGGGGAAGGGGATGAGGGCCAGCAGTTCTTCTCTACCTCCGAGGCCTGGACCAAGGCAGATGGACTGGAGGGAGGGCTTGGTTTCTTAATGGATGGGTTAACTTCTTCCAGGGAGGCCTGTTGGAGTTAGCCTGCCTCTCTAGTAGGATAATACATATAAAGTACATAGCAATACAGGAAATGATTCCAAAAACAGGCAACAAAAGAACATCAAATAGCAAGTGACAGTTATGCAATGCCTGGGAACGCTTCTCTGAACAGGATGGTCTTCAACTCCGTTTTGAAGCTGGTTAAAGAACGGAGTTGAAGACCATCCTGTTCAGAGAACAACTTGTCCAGGGCAGACTGCGGATTAGGGTAAAATGCAAGTAACACAATGCATGGGTTAACTTGGAATTGAGACACTACCTTTGGTAGAAAGGAGACGTCTGGTTGTAACAGTACTTTCTCTTGGTGGAAGATGAGAAAGGATTCATTGTAATGAAGAATAGTAAGCTCAGAGGTTCTCCTTGTGGAGGTAATAGCCACCATAAAGGCTGTCTTCAGGTAAGGAAGAGGCCATTGGTTCAAAGGGTTGGTGTGTCAGTTGAGAAAGGACCAAGGACAGCGACCAAGGTGAGGTTTCAGAGGCCAGCAGTGGGTACAGGAGAGCTAAGCTCTTAAGGAATTTCTTAACAATCGGGTCAATAGAGTTTCAGTCATTTATGATGCTGGATGATGAGCAACAATTGCCGCCAAGTAGATCTTTATAGTTGAAAAGACAAGTCCTCTTTCTACAAGGTGCAAGAGGAAGTACAGGACCATAGATATCTGTGCTAGAGAAGTCGGCTCTAATCTTGAATTAGTGAAGGAATAGAAGTGTTACCATTTGTAATCATAGGCACATTTAATAGAATCCTTTCTAGCAGTGGAAAAGATGCAGAGGAGTTCAGGAGCCATTAGGCAGAAAGTCTGAAGGTCCAATATAGGACTCGACCCTTGCAGTGTGAGAGGAGGTCCATCCATATCGGAAGATTCAGGTACCTCAACTATGACAGATGGAGAAATGGTGTTATTAATATGGCATTGGCCATGTCCCCTGCAAGTCTTACTACCACTTTTGACAGCAGGTAAATAATAATAATAATAATAATAATAATAATAATAATAATAATAATAATGTTTTTATTTAATATACCGCTATTCCAAAGATCATAGCGGTGAACAGCAGTAAGCTAATTTGCCCCCAACAGTCTGGGTACTTCATTTAGCGACTCAGAAGGATGCAAGCCTGAGAGTCGAGCTGGGCCCTTTGCTGGTCTTGAACTCGCACCTTGTGGTTTCGTAGGAATGGCTGCAGTACAGGCATTTAACCACTGCGCCACCAGGGCTCCTAAATGGAGGGAATGTATACAGTAGACACTAGGGCCATAGTAAAAGAAAGGTGTTTCCCAGTGACCCCCTCACCTTGTCCAACCTGTGAGCAGAAATGAGGACACTTTGTGTTGTGTACTTTGGCAAACAGGTCTATCTGAGATAGACTCCCATCTTGATGTGATCTATAAAAAAAATTGTCTGATAGGGTCCACTTGTCCTTGCCTGTCAGATGAACTGCTATCGGATGTATTCTTCACTGCACACATCAATGCCACAGGTGTAGGGCCAGATGGAGTAATGTGGAGGAGTGTGTTCCTCTCTGTTTATGTAGCAAACTACAATTGTGTTGTCCATAATAACCTGAACTGTCCAATTCCCAATTAATTTCTCAAATGCCTTGAGGGCCTTGAACACTGCTAAAAACTCTAAGGCATTGATGTGTAGAAGTGATTCAGCAGAAGACCAAAGCCTTTGCACCATTAGGCCACTGCAATGGGCACACCAACCTTTTTCTGAGGCATCAGTGGTCACCATGCACACTGGGTTTAGGATGTGGAATGGCATGCCTGAAAGAAGACTGTGTTGGGACATCCATCATATCAGTGAGTAGAGGATGTGGTGAGGAATGGTCAACAACATGGTCTGTCTGTTGTGGAGGGATCCAAGTATTGGAGGAACAACTGCTGTAGGATCCTGAAGTTCAGGTGAACTAGATATGTGACTGCAGTAGTACATGAAAGCCAAGAGATGCTGTATTGTGTGTGCTGAGCATCGGGGTTGATGTAGTACCGAGTGCATCTGTCTTATCAAAATACTGGCCCTGTCCACTGGCAGGAAGACTCACACTGAACAGGAGTCCAGAGCGGCACTTATAAAGCCTTTTCTCCTTGTCGGTTTGAGAAGTGACTTCTTTCTATTTACATTCAAGCCCAAATCAGGGAGCACAAGGTGGTATGAACATCTATAAACAGCGTGGTTCAAGAAGATTATGCCAGTATCTAATTGTGGAGGTAAGGGTAGATTTAGAAGCCCTGGGTTCTCAAATGTGAAGCAACTACAGCCATACGTTTGGTGAATACTCTCAGGGCTGTTGAAAGTCCAAAGGGAAGCATCTTGTACTGATAGAGGTTGTTGCCTATTGCAAAGCAAAGGAATCTGTAGTGTTGGGGGCGGATTCTGATGTGAAAATATGCATCTTTCAGGTCTATTGATACATATCAATTGTTCATATGCAGGAAAGGTAGCATGGCATGCAACATGACCATTTTGAATCTCCTGGGTCTGATGTAACTGTTGACTCCTCTGAGACCCAGTACTGGCCAAAGGCCTCCATCCCTTTTGAGAACTATGAAGTACCTGGAGAAGAAGTTGCTCCTCTTGCAATTTGCAGGTATACATTGCACAGCGCCCTATCGAAGGAGTGTGCTGATTTCCTCTACACAGCCTGGTTATGTCGAAACATGTCAACAGGGGAAATATTTCAGAATTCTGTGGCATAGCCCATACCAATGATGGTGACAACCCAAGCATCTATGGTGATGTTCTGTCAGGTGGAGTAATGGCAGCATAACATGGGGACTTGAGAAGACAGTGGGCCTATGATAGAGGGGTTTGGGATTGATTGAACTGGTGTCCTCAGCAAGGAGTCAGAAATGAGATTTGCAGGATGAAGAGGATTTTTTAAAAGGTGGGAGTCTGAAAAGTGGTGGATTTAAAGAAACACCATTGGAAAGAGGAGGTCTGAGATGATGGGCAAGAGAATCCAGACCTTGATCTGGAGAAAGTGGAGGTGGAAGGTTGGCAATGCCAGTAAGGCTTGAACAAGTGTTGCTGGTGTTTTTTGTCCAGAAAGGCCAATCATCCTCACAGTGACTTGCACCTTGCAGAGGTGATACAGGGACTCATCAGTAGCTGAGTTAAAAAGAACACTCAATATTGGGGTTGATACCGATAGAAGCAACATTCAGATTGGTACTGTAACAGTCGGCATCAATAGTAAGGGCATCAGAGGAGGGGAAGGTGGAGGATACAACAAAGTAGCAATAGTACATGGTGGTAGAGAGGGAGAGACCTTGGAGTGCAGAGGAAGGTGCAGGAAAAATGAAGGTGGTGAACATTCCCAACACTGAGGAGAAGGTGGTGAACGACACTGAGGTAAAAGTCAGTACTTCAATGAGTATCTTCCTCTCCTATCAGAAGATGAATGGGGCCAGCTTTCGTACCACTGCAGGGAGTGACGGAATAGTGTTGGAGCCCTCTGGTGGTATCAGTCCTGGTAGTAACATGAGTAGGAACAGTATGATGCAGGGCGTTGCTCCATAGGTCCTCAAGTTAGTATCTATCGAGATACAACAGTGAAGTGTATGGGGAGTCACCTTAATAAGAATAGCCTCATGTTGAAGAAGTAAGTGTCTGATTCTTCATAAAGGGAGATCCGTCCCATCGGTATTGAGGTGAGGAGAACCTTGGTCTTTGGGTCAGCAAGAGAGGATCTGATTCCATAGGAGAATACTGGTCTTGATGCCAGATGGAGAGCCAGGAGGAATGGCAACAGAAAGTCAAGGATGCATGACCTCGGAGGCTGCAAAGCTTCCTGGGAAGTAGCAGCTGTTGATGGCAATAAGACCCCTGAATCCTGTGGAATTGTGGAAGTTGTTTGTACAGTAGGAGGTTTCGAGTTTTTCTTCTTCTACTTCACCTTTCCCACAAAGGCATCCAAGTCACGATGAACATCAAAATGCTGATCAGGTGAATGAGGTCGCTTGTGGCCAGATTTGGACTTCTTGGCTAGTTCTTGAGATGACATCAATATGGATGAAGTGTCTATCGGTATCAAAGTCAGTATCTAAGTCAGTATAGATGTTAGTTCCATAGCAGAGACAGGAATAACTGTCAGTTTCAGAGTGGAGCTGGGATTTTTTGATTTGGAGAGTGGGATGGAAGCCAGCAGTGTAGACTTGCTGGAGACTACGGCTTCAGAAACTATAAAGGACTGTACCCAACAATAAACTTGGAGGCAGAAAGTTGAATAGCATTGAGTCCTATTCTTGAGATCTTGGGCTGTGAATCCCCTGCAAATAGCACAGTGCTCAACAATATGTCCTATGCCCTTCCCCCAAGCAGAAGAGACATTCAGAGTGCATGTTAGAGAAAAATTCGGAGTGGAAAGAGAAACTTTTCAAACACAAGTACATTTAAAGAGAGAAGCTGAGGCCAGAGGAAAAAAAGAGACAACACTTGGGGGGGGGGATGACAAAAAAAACGATAAGAGTGGAGAGAGAGGAGTTTATCACACGTGAGGAATTTCTTTTAATTTTGAATGAAAAGAAAGTGGGGCCAGAACGCATTCACATGAATTCACTAGTTCAGAGAATTTATGTGAATGCGAATTGCATTCAAACTGGCTTCCCATTGCTCTGATAGTCTTGGAGACAGGGAAGGCTGGGCAAGCAGCGAGAGCTGACCAATCCAAGCAGGCTTTGTATACAACAAGTTTTCCTGCTAAGTACCTGCATGTCATAAGCATTTGAATTACCATATTGAAATCAAATCTGATGTTTTTTTATTTTTATTTGGTGTGCATTGGAAAAGGTGTAGTCTTATATAGCGAGTATATCCCAAACTCTATATTTTAACTGGAAAAGTTGGGGGTCATCTTATACACCCAGTCATCTTATGCACCAGAAAATACGGTAATTGTATTACTTTTTGGACAGAGCAGCTTTTTAAAATTTGTGTGTGAAAATGCTAGAGGCAAGCTGTGTTGTTTTGCAATGGTCATGAATGTAGGAACTAAACAAACAAGTGTTTTTTCCTTCTTAAATTCAGGTTTGCAGCATGCCACCTACACAGAAGAGAAATGCCACCATCCTGAGTAAGAAGATACGAATTAGTTGTTGCAAGCAGATAAGGATGAAGTTCTGTACTAAGCAGGCATGCCACACCTTTAAAATATATGAGTCAAACTTTTCCAGTTCCTTAGGAAATCGAGGGTTGTGACACAGATACTACTTACATTTCACCTTTTACATACATACACCAAATCAAACCCTGAACTATAATATTAATATTTCGTGTCATAGCAGATATTATTAGGAAGGTATGAGAAAGAGACAACAAATATTTCCATTGCCTGTGATTGGTCCCTATCATAAACTTAAGGGTTTAAACATAACTAAACAAAATAGGAACTACAAAAGTTTTAATTTTTTGGTTGTTTGTTTAGTCATTAATTTATTAATTATTTTATCTACCAATTTCCAGTCTGATATTGGATAAATTAGATGGTTCTCCCCATTGCTCTATGGATGTTCCCCACAGAGAATTCAAGCAGGGTAGGAGAGAGAGAGGAACACCAGTTGAGAGCCAGGGGAATTCTCCTCAGGCCAGGGACCCCAGCATGATTTCTCCTTCTGCTCACATCACCCATTCCAAGCTTCAGTGGGACAGGGGGAGAAGAGAGCAACACATTTCCCACCTATCCTGTCTACATGCCCCACTGGAAAGGAAATCTCACTGCTCTGCAATCTCAGGGGCCATTCAGACTACCTTGTGTACTGAATTGTAACCCGGATTAAAAGTGGGAAGTTCCCATTGGCACTGGTTTAAACACATCAGGATCAGGGTCTTGCACACCAGATGCAGGGCAAATCCCCCTTAGAGCGTTTTTT
>NC_056523.1:51766783-51793236 GCF_019175285.1 Sceloporus undulatus
TTCCACAACACGGCCACATAGCCAGAAATACCCACAAAAAACTATGTTAGAAGTATTAAATATGTAAAATTTCTTCAATATATGTCCTGTCAGCCTCTAAAATTCTACTGTTCATCACCCCCTACTTGAACAAAGATCACATATGGTGCTCTTGAAATGTTGTAAAATGAAAATTGCAGCAAAGCTTTTTTCAAAATATAATAAACTGACTTTACGTGAAATAAGTGAAGACAGCTTGTTGTAAACAGAACTGAAAAAGTTGTCAAACAATAATATGTAGTAACAGAACAGTCCAAAGGATAGCTTAAAAATGACTTACGAGGCTAAGGGGTGTTTTCTCTGCAAGTGTTGCTGTAGCTCTCCAATAGTCCACACTGCTGCTCTACATGCAGGATCAGTTCTAGAATTAGAACACACTTCAGCTGTGATATCTAGATATCTATATCATTCCTGTAGTGAAATCAAAATATGGCATGTCTGTCTGACACAATACTCTCGTCTGAAATTATAAATCATTTATATTTAAGCTGAATCAAATGATCTACACAGAAGAAATAATTTTAAATGCTCCAACTAAGTAAAAAAGATATAATCTTGTCTTTGTGTACAATGCTAGAATAAGGAGGGACTGGGACAAGTACATTCTTGGGCTCTATTTAAAAATGTCTTCCAACTTCTTTTCCCCTCACCTTAGGATCTCCAGAAGTTGGAAATTACTCAAAGACGCACAACAAAAACAATGGACGTTATCAGACAAGGGAAATTGGAAGTATAATCCAATGGCAATCCGAACGCAATCATGGGGTTTAACGTTATTGCGTGAGAGGTGATCACATGCAATTTAGGGCAATGGCAAGCTATTTTCGGGCAATGGGAAGTCAGTCTGAACACAATTCGAATTCACGTAAATTAGCTGAACTAGCGAATTCACGTGAATGCGGTCTGACCCCACTTTCTTTTCATTTGAAATTAAGAGAAATTCCTCCTGTCTGATAAACTCCAATAAACGTATCTATATATGCCTAGAAGATCAGAAGAAAGGCACTGGATATATTGTTTCCAGGTTAACTGTATTCTCTTTCATTAAATATATTATGACTTCCATAGCAAAATAAAGTCTAACTTAGGCCCGAAACACATGCAAAATACAGCATCTTACAGCTGCTTTGGGCGTTGAGCGATCAGGGAGTTATCAGGGCTGGAGCAGCCTCTGTCCGTTTCAAGCTGACAATCTTGCTTTGCCCAAAAAAATGCTTTATTTTGTATCTAGTTTATTTGAACATATAGTCACTGCAACAGGACTAGTAACAAAAAAAAATACATCTAACTGAAAAAGATAAAAAGAGATCAGACAGATGGAAAACAAAATGAGAAGACAATCTTGGGATAACAGTACAAAGAACTGTATGAGATGCATTATGAGCTGAAGACATAATATCAATAATACTAAGGCAGAATGCCTTAAAAGTTATTATTATTTATTAAAAATATTATTACAGACTTGTGGTATAACAATATCAATGTGCCTGCCAAAGCTTGCCATCCATGGATTTAAGCATCCACTGAAAGCCATGAAAACTGTGAGACTTGAGGTCCTGTGGTTTTTTTCATCCATGGGGAGAAGTGGGGGAAACAAAAACCCCATAGATATTAAGGGCTGACTGAACAAATAGTGGGGAAAATGTAAACAGGAAAATTATACACAGTCATCCGTCCCAATTCGCGATCTTACCGTTCGCATCCTTCGGTCTTTCACGGACGGCAAGCTGGGAGGGACATAATGGTGCACTGTGTGGGGAGCGTGCCCCCAGTGTAAACAATGGGGCTCCAATATTGGTGATTTTACCGATTCACAGGTGTGTCCCCCCAGAACGGATCCCCCACAAATTGGAAGGGACGACTGTATTGATATTTGGTGAACTGAGAGTCAGTGTGGTCTGTTTTGAGTGTGGACTACAACTCTGGAGATCAGGGTTTGATTCCATGCTTGGCCATGGGTGAGTTACCATGATTTGATTCCCTTCTTGGCCACTGAGTGACTTTGGTGAATCATACACTTTCAGCCTGTCAAGAACTGCCTGCTCCATTCAATTCAGTAAACCAGTCTTGTATTTGAATAGCAAGCCTTATTTCAGTAACCAAAGACATTAAGAGTATTACTTCTTCAGACAGAACTACCATAATCTCTAGATATCCACATAGAGTAAGCAGTATACCCATCCCATACATTAGTGGGCTTTATCCCCATTCGTTCACAAACCTAAACATTTCAATAGCCAGAGTTATTCCGACTTTTCTCCACACATCTTTTCCAAACCCTGACAAGCTGCTCACACACCTGGCTTTGGTGTATACTGGTACTATCCCACACACATCTGTTCATTATCTAGCTAAGCAATTATTTCACTTTGCACAAGTACCACAAATCCCATCAGCTTTACCAGGAAACCCCTCTTCCATTCTCATGCAACTGGATAAAGCAGTAGCAGTAGCAGTATACACAATAGTCAAACAGCAAACGGAAGTAAATCAGCAAACAGCATAAAACACCAGCTATTTTCATGGCAGGATCTGTCAAATTCCTGACACAGCCCCAGAAAACCCATTAGGGCAGTCGTTCTCAACCTTTTCTATGCCCCACACCTCTAGGAAATGTTTCATTATTGTTTACACCCCTTACAAAAATAATATCACATTTGAAGATAAAGAAATCTAATTTCAATTGTATTGAATCACATACAATACTGTGGACGAACAAATGAAACTTTAAAAAATAAATAAGTGAATAAAATGAAATTCTAAATTGATTTAATGAATATATGTTAAAATTAGATTCTAATTCATTCAGAAAAAATGTATACAATAAAATGAATCCCAATTGTGAACATAAAATTGAATTATTTCTTTGCTCCTGCTTCTTATTCATGATTTTGTGAAAACATGGAAGAAGTCTGCCTGTGGATTCCGGAGTGTCCTAGATTTTGTCTTGACTGACAAAAGAGGACTGAATCTAGATTCATATAAGCATTGTTATTGCACCCCTGAAATTCCATCTCACACCCCCTGAGGTATGGTTACACCCCCATTGGGAATCCCTGTCTTAGGAGTTCAATTTAGGGTCTCCATAAGTTAGAAACAACTTGTAAGCACACAACATCTGGTAAAGTATATGCTACCACTGGCACTATTATGAAGGCCAGTGTGGCACAGTGGTTTGAGTTTGGGACCAATGACAATGATTTGCCTTCCATGGACACAAGGGCTCTATTCATAAAAAGTGTCCCCATTCAATTTTCATAAGTCTCTTCTCTTCCCACTACAGTTCTTTCTTGAAAAGAAAATAATATTTTCAATATTTTCTCAACTACATCCCTCTATAATTAATACAAAATTTGCATTACACATTGCACAGTGGTCTAAGGCACTTTGCTTCAACTTTTTCAAAATTAAATTTTCTCTGCTCAGCTTCATCATGCAACCTCTCTTTGTGTCAAATTCTCTTTTCTAAAAATCAGACTGAATATGAAGGCTTCAGACAGCTACATTCCTCAGTTTGTTCGAAGTCCACACTAGCAATCTTCATTATATAAAGATTGGATGAACGATTCTGGAGACCAGCATTCAAATCACCACTCAGCCATGGAAACCCACTGGGTGACCTTGGGCAAGTCACTCTCTCTCAGCCTCATAGGAAGGCAAAAACAACCCCCCCCTTAACAAATCTTGCCAAGAAAACCCTATGATAGGTTTGTCTTAAGCTGGAAATGACGTGAAAGCACATATCATCAAGATCATAATCAACAGATACTGTTGTAAATTGTACATTGTTTAGTACTCTGGTTGTAACCCACTTTGATCTCCTTGGAAAAGCGGGCTATAAATAAACAGTATTATTATTATTATTATTATTATTACTAACAACAGCAACAACATGTGTGAATATTTGTATAATAAAAAAATGAAGATCTATGAATTGCCAATATTACTGCAAGAACATCCCAGAGGACACTATGAATGGTTTGGAGCACTGATCCCAGGCAAATCTTTCTTGAAAATAGAAAGAGGCATCTAGGGCAAATGAAAAGGGCAACAAAAGGTGACTGATAATGACCAGTCTTACAGAATGGTTTCCCTTGCTTAAATCTAACCAAGATTTAAGCAAGGTGATCAAACTGGGTGTGTGTTATTGCCAGGTGTGGCATACCCTAGGACAATGATGGTGAACCATTTAGAGGCCGAGTGCCCAAACTACAACCTAAACCCCACTTATTTATTGCAAAGTGCCATATCCCTCTGGCTTTCTAGTAACAAACTCTGGCAAACTCTGTGCTGGGGTGATGGCACATGTGCCCACAGAGAGGGCTCTGGGTGCCACCTCTGGCACGCGTGCCATAGGTTCGCCATCACTGCCCTAGGAGAATGTGACTCTGTGGCTGAATGTATGATCCCTGGATATTCAAAAAAAGAGCTGTCTTATTGCAGTGTCCAATATACATTTCCCTCCTTAGGATCTTTTCTAGTTCTTTCATAGCTGCCCTCCCCATTCCTAGTCTTCTGATTTCTCAGCTGCTGTCTCTGTTTTGATCAATGTTTGATCCAAGGTTCAGAAAGTCTTTTACTATTTCAATTTCCTTTTTGTCTATACTGAATTTATGTAGACCCTCTGTGGACATTATTTTTGTTTTCTTTGTGTTCAGCATTAAGCCTGCTTTTGCACTTTCTTCCTTAACCTTCCTTAGTAGTTGTTCCAAATCTGTGATGTTTTCTGCTAGTATTATGATGTCTTCCGCATATCTTAGATTGTTGATATTCCTTCCTCCTTTCTTCATTCCTTCTTCTTCTGTGTCTAAGCTTTTACTGATCCTTTAAGTCTATGAAGAGCTGCTTCGCTGATATCACCAAGTTGCATCTTGCTCCAGTTGGGTTTCCCCAGATTCTCTGTCCTTTGAGACTGGAATCATCAGTCCTCCCTGTATGAGGCATTTCCCGAGCCTTTATATGCTTCCAAACACATTCACAAAGAGAAAATTGAAGTAGAACATAGGACAGGCTCCTGTAAATGAAAAATCTGTCAACAATCCACAGACTTCTAAGTTTGATAAGAGAGAGAAAAAAACCTACACCTTTAATCAACATTGCTAAACTGTGGACTAAAACGTTACCCTTCTATTTACATGTCTAATCCAGATACCATTGTTTAGAATATTGGTTTGTAAATGGTTTTCAAATGGATAATGGAGACACGTTAATTTAAGCTCAAAGTCTGTGTAGGCAAGCTGCTTGCAAGACCTTTGATTTGGGTAGAAATTTACTGAATTAGCTCTGATCTTTCTTGGATAACATGCAGACAATTCTAAAAGGCTACATGGCACACAGAAAAATTCAGTGCGTTTTCAGATTTTTTTTTACTGATTTAACACTGACTTATTTAATAAAGAATCGCTGTACATCTGCAAGTCTTTCTGGGGCTATATTTCAGGCAGAATCCATTCATATGATACGAAGGCACTTAACAAGGTCTGTTGAGTACTTTCATAACCTGCTTATCATTGTTTTGTACAACACACCCAACTTTCTCCTGCAGTTGTACATTCCAAAAGATCAGTATCAGCACAAAAACTATCATTCATTTGTGCTATCAGTCTTTTATTTCAGGAACCCTTGATGAGCTTCCAAGAAACAGGGCTCCCAGGACCATATGTTTTTAAAGCACTGATCTTTAGGGAATCGCGTCCTTCCATATTATCTGCCCCGTGCACTCTGTATAATCTGCCCATGCTCTCAGATCCTCTGGGAGGAATTTGTTGCAGTCCACAAAGACCAGATTGACGGTGACCTCCCAGAGGGCTTTTTCTGCGATCGCTCCCACTTTATGGAATGGCCTGCCGGACGAGATTCGTCAAATTACCAACCTAGAGTTTCAAGAAAGCTGTCAAGATGGATCTCTTCCGGCAGGCTTTCCCTGAGACATATATAAGTGAAGATTCTGCCCACCATTATTCTATCATTGTACCATTGTTTTTAGATTTTATTGTCTGTAATTTTAATGGTTAGAATTGTTTAATCCTTTTTTAAGGGGTGGTGGTGATATATATTGTTATATTTTTAAAGGTTGTACGCTACTTTAATTGTGGTAACAAAAAGCGGAATATAAATAAAAGTTTTATTTATTTATTATTTATGATCTAGGAAGTACAGTTCAATACATGAACATTTCATTTTAATTGATAATCATAGAATCATAGAATCATAGAATCATAGAGTTGGAAGAGACCGCAAGGGCCATCCAGTCCAACCCCCTGCCATGCAGGAAATCCAGATCAAAGCATCGTCGAATCTTACAAAACCATTACAAAAGTGAAACTCAACAAACACAATGGAAGAAACCTTTTAAAAATCTCAGATGGGACAGAGCAGGAAGGAGGGTTAATCTTGCCCAAAGTAGGGCAGATTATTCCTGAACAAAAGACTGGTGGATTCTCCATTCTAGCTAGCCGGGATGGGAATCAGAAAGTACCATAGTGGATGAGTTAACCCTCTAACATTTTTTAAAACTAGATAAAATCCTCATTTTCTGGAATTTGTTCCTGATAAATCTTCTGAATTATTTTAAAATCATTTAGATGCTGAATATACTGAAAAGAGCTAATTTTTGGAAATATATATGCAAAGAAAGGGGAATGGAAAAAAGAAAAGGAAGAAAAAGGGGAAGGAAAGATAGAAATACATAGGATAATGTGGGCTAGGCATAGACACTAATATAAACTGCATGTATAGCCAAAAATATATTTCCATGCAGCTGATTCTCTAAACTACACACGCATGTGGTGATAAAGCAATAATATCATTGGATGGTTAATGTTTATCTTTCCAATCTCAAAGTATAAGTCTTTTAGCTATAGTAAAAGTGCAAAGGAAACAATTGTTTCTTGTTAACCAATTTTGAGTTGATCTCAACTCATAGCGACTTTGTGGATGAGACATCTCCAAGATTCCCTGTCCTCCACTGCTCTGCTTAGGTCCTGTAAATTCATACCTGCGACCTCCTTAATATAGTCCATCCATCTAGCATTCAGTTATCCTCTCTTTCTACATCCCTCCACCTTACCCAGCATTGTTGTCTTTTCCAGCAAGTCATGATGTGCCAAAATATGACAACCTCAATTTTATCATCTTGGCTTCCAGGGAGAGTTCAGTCTTGATCTGTTCTAAGACCCATTCATTTGTCTTTTTAGCTGTCCACGGTGTCCTCAGCACTCTTCTCTAGCACCACATCTCAAATGAATTTATTTTCCTCTTTTCCTAACTGTCCAGCTCTCATATCCATACTTAGTTATGGGGAATACAGTGGCTTAGATGACTCTAACTTTTTTGCTCAGTTGTATACCTTTACTCTTTAGGGTTTTTTTTTTCTAGATCTGTCATAACTGCACTCCTCATTCCCAATCTTCCTGTGATCTCTTGACTGCAGTCCCCATTCTGATCAATCCAAGGTAAGGGAGTTCTTTTACTATTTTGATTTCTTCATCGTCTAGGCTGAATTTGTGTAAATCCTCCATGGCCATATTTATTTTCTTTATGTTCATGTTATTATATTTATGTTTATGTTATTTTCTTTATGTTTATCAATACACCTGTAATTATCATCTGTTAAAATTCTAAGTGACAGGGAACAAACTTATGTGTCTAAAATATCAAAGATTTTTCAAACAGAAAATTAATTCATTATAATACATCCAGTGAAAAGGGGGTGAACACTGAACATGCTCACATCATATGTATTATATCACCAACATTAAACTGAAACAAACAGTTGCTTTTTCTAAAAAGAAAAAAAGAAAGAAAGAAGAAATAATGGTGTCCAATGTGCTGAACAAAGCATAGTTTTAATCTAGCAGGTTTATATAGTTAAGATTGTGATTAAGATTATAGCTATGAATCATAAAATCATAGAGCTGGAAGAGACTGCAAGGGCCATCCAGTCAAACCCCGTCCTGCTATGCAGGAAATCACAATCAAAGCATCCCCGACAGATGGCCATCCAGTCTCTGTTTAAAGACCTCTAAGGAAGGAGACTCCACTACACTCCGAGGGAGTGTGTTCCACTGTCGGACAGCCCTTACTATCAGGAACTTCCTCCTAATGTTGAGGTGGAATCTCTTTTCCTGCAGCTTGCATCCATTGTTCTGGGTCCTGTTCCCTGGAGCAACAGAAAACAAGCTTGCTCCATCCTCAATGTGACACCCCTTCAAATACTTAAGCAACAACTAACGAAACAAGGGGAGAAGGTGGAAAATGTTGTTGTTTAAACAACAACAACAACAACGAGAGTTCACTTGGAGAACAATCTGTCATACGAGTGTTTGCATGCCATCTGAATTAGTTTACACAGCCTGAGAAGCTGTGTATGAGAACTGGGTCTAACATATCATAGGAATCTGAATGTGATGGATCACTAAGATTAGTGAGTGTGTCATATATCATTTCCTAGCAAAGAAAGAAATATTAGTACTGGTCAAAGGCAATTCATCATACGAGGAAATCTACAAAAGCGAAAGGAGAGATGCATCTATAAATCACATTTAAATTCACTCTTTCTATTGCTGGCTCATCAGCTCATCCCGTTGAACTTAACTTGGATATGGAAATGATAGCTGTCCTTATGCTTTAAGCAGAAACATGCAGTCTTGGCAGAGGACCAGTGCCAAGAACTGGTTTGGTAGAATGCATCCTGTTCTGTTATTAGACCTCTTAGCATCATAGGTTATCCACTGTGGTACCCTTCTGTGGCATTCGCCTAACACAGGCCTCATAATCAACATTTTGTAGTGGTTCTGGTCCTGTTTGGCTAAACATCACCAACTGGAGCTAGAGGATTATCACTTGACTGCTGGCTATGAGGTTTTGAGCACTATTTGTCATCTGTTATTAATATTTAGAAGAAGTTACTGGGAGAGTCATCAGAGATAGGGGTGAATCTGATTATGTTGATGAGATCCAGCTCTACCTCTTCCAAATGATGGATTCCAGGATAATTGCCTGTATGAAGTGATGGAATGAATGTGAGCTGACAACCTGAAGCCCACACCATACAAAAAAGAGTTTCTCTTAGTCAGCTAACAAGTCAATTAAGGACTGGGAGTACAACCTGTTCTGTGTGGTGTTGCACACTCTCTGAAGAACAGGTTTACAGCTTACAGGTGCTTCTAGACCAGCCATTACGCCTGGAGATGATGAGCCTGCTGTAGCCAGCAGGGCCTTTGCCCAGCATTGGCTACAGTAATGGCTGGGCCCTCTTTATTTTATTTTTATTCCATCTTTCTTCTGGCATAGGTGTTACTCCAAGGTCAGGCCCCTGATCACACCTCTCAATTGTGATATCAATTTAATATTAAAAGGGTCGCTGCGGTTGGTAACCTGGAAGGCAACCCCACTGCAGAAACCTGGCCATATTTGAAAATCAGGATGCCTGCAGCATGGGAGGAAGCAAGAGCACCCACCACAATGAGATTTATTTATTTCACTTCACTTCCAAAGACACCAGCAGGGCAATGATGAGGATTCTGGTCAAAGAAAGTGATTGTGCATACACAAAGGACTCTTCTCCAGTAGTAGTTTTCCTTTCTCTGACATAGTCAAGCCAATGGTTCAAACATTTCCCTCCCTTGGGAAAAGGAGGTAATCCATTCACCCCAAAATGGCTGCCCCTGGTACATGATTTTGAGTATATATATATCACTACATAGATACTAGTCTGAAGCAAGACAGAATGTCTTTTCAACTTCTGCTAGATTCCTTGGCAAAGCAGCTATTACTGTAAACCATCTCTATTCCAGATACTCCTTGAGTGGAACCAAGCTTCAAGATCGGTACATTATTACCATCAGTAAGGCCTTCACTTTTCACCCCCCCCCCCCACTTTGCTTTGTTAGCTCTTGTGTGTGTGCATGGGTGTGTAAGTGTGTGCTGATTACTTTGTTAATAAACTACTACAGTAAACCTATTTGGAATTGCGTCTGGAGTTCTGTGTGATTTCAAACCAATATAGAAAGGGGAAAGATCCTGGCTGAATGTTGTCCCAGCCAAGGTATTTTTATCTGAGCTATTAAAATTCACCTGAAACCCACTAATTTGTGGGTGCCCTCCCAGGACCTCAGCATTTTGGGTAACAAAAGCTTCAAGGCCCTTCCTGGACAAAATAATCCATATCTTTATCATCTGGAGTTTAAATTATCACAATGTGCTCTATGTGGGGCTGTCTTTGAAAATTGTTAGAAAATTGCAGCTAGTGCAAAATGCAGCAGCCAGACTGGTTTCTGTGCATTGTGTAGAATACTCCAATAGCAGTAGTGTAAATGGATTCTGGGTATATACTGGCAAACATTTAGGGTTTCTTCATAAATGTCACATTGTATCTGTTAGGAAACTAAGGTTCATGTGGACAAATAATGTTATATTTAATGTGATGTGCACATAATTTTTTCTTTACCTCAGAATGCAAATATTGTATTATGGTTCTCTACATCCAATGTTGTTCTACTTTTTAGCTGTGGCAACATATCAGCCCTAAGCATATGGGCAGGATAGCATGGGCCAAGTCTGTGCTACCCTGCCCTGGATCCTGGGTCAATGTGGCAACAGGCGGGTGTTTACACATGTAAATACTACCACCATGTGTCCCATACCTGCCTCTGCCATTACAACTGCTGAGAAGACCTCTGTCGTAGCCCATAAGAGTGGAAACACGGCACCTGCCTAGACCCAGGCATCACCATGTGATATCATAGGTTGTGGTATGGCTCTTCTCAGCAGCTGCAACAACAGTCAGGCACAGTGCACATGAGGCCATCCAGTTTGCCATCTGTCACCATGGAGTTTCCTAGAAAACAACTGGCCTTTTTAGATTGGGTTAAGGCTCCTTTGAACATGATCAGTCAGGATCCACTGGATCCACATCCAGTCTGCCTGATGCTGGCCCAGGGCTAATGGCCTGCACTGTCCAAACAGGATTATGTGAGGCTGGAGGGAGCATGGGCCTTTTGGCCCATGTGTACAGGCCCATTAACCAAGTTTTGTCCACAGTATATAAGAAAATACAAGTCTGACTTGTCCATCAGCAAATCTGTTTTTTACTTCCATTTGAAAAGTTACCATCTTATTAAAAACCTTCAAGTACAGTGCGATGTGACTGCAAACATAGTTAAAAAATCCAAAATGTCAGTTACTAATCTATCCAAGTAGTCAGAGATAAAACCTTTCAAAAATAAATCCAAACAAATCATTTGGAATTAAGGATGAATAACTCTGATAAAACCACAAGGGCTGAAAATGTTGCAATTCACTGAGCACATTGTATAAGACAATGCCTTTCTGGCAAGAGTTTACAGTGTACAACAAAAAGCCCTAGTTGTACATACAGATATGAGAGCCAACTGGGATGGGATAGGAAGGGGGAAAGTATATGCTATGGTAACAGTGTAAATTGTAGCAGTAAGGTGGCTGGTAGGCCCTAGATCTCTCCTCTGAGGGAGACTGCACTAGCCCCTTTCTTGCTGTCCTTCCATCAGCAAGCACACACATTGTTCCCATAACCTTTCAGGAACTGGCTGTTTTAAAGAAAATGATTTTAATAGTGTTCTCACTTGCTTTTAACCAGTTCCCCCTTTTGTTAAAAAACAACAATATTCTACTAGTTGTTTTAAATTAAACAATCTTAGCAGTAACATTTTGTTTTTATTTAAATCTGTCTATCTAACTATCTATCTATTTATCTATCTATCATCATCTATTTTTGTTCCATATTTTTTTTTGGGGGGGGGGTGATTAAGAAATGGAAAACAAAAATATAATATAAGCAAAATGCTTCAGCTTCTGCCTGCTTCAGTTGTTAAAGATGAAACTGAGCTACATACAAGTTTCCAAATTAGAACATTCTGTCTCCACTATTCTTTAGAGGTTGATGTATTTTCCTCTAAGTTGAAGCCTTCAATCTATAGATCCAAAATTTCTCCCTCTTATCCAAAATGTCTGAGAGAGAAGCCACCTCAGCACGAAAGAAGAACAAATCAGAGAGGCTGTGATGTTGAGTTGAAACTGGCCACTGGTTGCTCTCATTTGATGGTTAGAACTCTAGAGTAGAGTTTGGAAGTTGCACATTGGACATATTATGAGAAGACATGGCTCACTAGAAAAGACAATAATGTTTAGTAAGGTAGAAGGCAGTAGGAAAAGAGAAAGATGCCTGGAAGACCTGTATAATGGCGCAATGGTGGTGCAATAATGGTGGTGCCCTGTGTATATGGGTGCCACCATTATGACATAATGCATAGCGTCCACATGTCGCACCTCACCAGTTACGTCACGGGTGCGCCATTGGTGCACTCACAACATAATTGGCGCAGGGGGGGAAAGAACCCGCTTTTTGCAGGTTCTTTTTCCTCCGCAGGGAAGCTGTGCGGTTTGGCAGCTGTGGCTTCCCTGCGGAGGAAAAACAGGCACCAAAAAACGGTGGTCTGTACTGTGCCATAGCTACCTAGAAAACCTCCATTGTCTGCTGTCAGTATAATGCCATCACATTTTAAACTAGAATAACCATTGTTTTTGTGGGTTTTTCGGCCTATAGAATAATCATTTCATAAGACTCTCCAAACAGAAGATTCAAGTCAAGGAAAATTCCTAGTCTCCATGTTGACCTATACACTATAGAATCAACACAGATGTATTTCCTGACTTCTTTTTTATACATGTCAGCAACGTAAATTCTCGAAATTGCCCTAATTCTCCATCAATAGGAGTATTTTAACATAATGTAAACAGACTGATAGTCAAAGGAGTCATGCACACTAGCAGCTTGGAGCAGCCTCTGGCCACTCCAGCCCCGGTCACCCCAACAAAAGCCCCATGACAACCATATAGCCCAGTCTCGATCCAGGATGCCACCACTGTGGTCCCAAATGGGATACTGGCAAAGAAAAGACTTTCCTGACTCCTTCTTGTGCCAGCTTTTCCCAGCTGGGTGAGCTCTTTGCATGCCTTCCAGCAACTCTGGGGGCATCTGTTATCTGCACACCCCTTCCCCAAAGTGGCCGGAAGCTGCTCTTTCCTGCCCATCTATTTCAGGCCAAAGAGATCTTGTAGCACCTTTGAGACTAACTACAAGAAAGAATGTGTGGCATAAGCTTTCATAGACTGTATTTGCACTGCAGACATAATCCAGTTTTGTGAGATGTTTAGCCTTCTCTGTCAGAGAGTTCTGGTGCCCCAATAAAATACAATTCCCAGAATTCCATAGCATTGAGTCAGTACCACAGCAGTTAAAGTGGTATCAAACTGGATTATTTCTGCACTGTGGAAGCAGCTTTAGACTTATACCACTTCTTTAGATGCATCTTCATTGAATACTGATACTCCAGACAAACACTGCTATGACTTGGAATGTAAATAGACTGAGGTAGACACCATGAAGAGTCATTCTATGGATGTGCAGAGGAGCATTCTAAAATCGTCTGGGTTATGTTCCCTCATGCCATTTATGAATTATACTATTCTATTTGATTATTAAAGTGTTAAATGCCATAATTTCATTACCTTGCTGTATAGACCCATATATCGGTAGGTGTCAAGAGAAGATAAATTGTTCCACTAGCTCGATTATAGGTAAAGCTTAGAAGTGGGTGGAGAACAGAGGGACAAAGAGGTGGCAGAACTGTGCATAACCTTGTCCCGTTATGAAGAGAGAATATCCTTAAGCTTTAAAAAGAAACAGAGAAATAAATATTAAAATTTTTAAGCCTGTGAGTTAGCTATAGCTTACATGAGAGCATTTTTTTAAAAAAACACACCTCTTTTTCATTCTCATAAAAACTGAGCTTGGAAAGGGGGTGGGTTATATTATTATTATTATTATTACTCCCAGAATTCTTCTACCAGAAAGGCCAGTGGTCATGCAAGCTGGGGGTTTCTGAGAGCTGTCATTTAAAAAGCAACCATTCTAAAACTCCATTTTTAAAAGGAGAGTACTATTTGTTTCAGTGAAGTCATGTCTAGATATTGATATCAAAATAGATACAAAGATAACATTACTCTCCCTTTTGAAATGTGGTTCATGTCCAGATATTCTGACTTTTCATTGTTTTATTCATTATACAAAAAATCCAGCTTTTGCTGTTTTTCTTAACATTTCAACATACCTGTTGTCAACACCCATTGCAACTACTCTACTAGATTTTCCATCAGCACCACAGAGGTAGAGATTCCTTACTGGACTACTGACATGACTCCAAAAGCTGGTAAATGAGTTGAGATCATATATATGAAGACCGCGGGCAGAACAGCAGTACAGAAATGTATCTTCCATTATGCCAATCCAAAGTACTCCTTCTTGAAACAGTGATATGCTAGATATGAAAGAATATTATTGTACAGAAAATGAGAAGAAAAGAAAATGAAGGCAGACAGCTGCCTTGTACATACTACAGAAGAGATTGGATTGAAATGCATATCCCCAAAGTTTGTCAAATTCATTAAAACAGTAGTAATGACACACATTTCCCAGCCCAGCTTTATACAGATGTTTTGGACCACAGTCTTTATCATCCATAGCCACTGGCACATACTATCTTAGGATAACAGGAGAAGGTAGATTTCAATTGAACATCAAAAGAAATTTCTTGACAGTAAGAACCGTTTGCCAAAGGAAGCAATCAGAGTGGTGGTGGGGTCTCCTTCTCTGGACATCTTCAAAAAGAGGCTGGATAGCTGGGGATGCTTTTGTTGGAGATCCTGCATTGAGCTTGATGACCCATGAGGCCCTTTCCATAATTCTATAATTCTACATCTGGAGGCGGCCAAACTGTATTGGCCTGAGACATATGTGTATTTACATATTTCCTTCCATACAAAATTGGACCCACAGCAGCTAATAAAACTGAATATAGTAAATACAATGAAAACATTAAAAAAGCAAACACAAACAAATAAAACACACATTGGTAAAAGCATACCTTCTGTTAAAAGCCCCTCCACTAAAACCAATGTGAATTGTCAAACATCTGTGTAAATATAAAGGCCTCTCCCCTTAGTCTACTCCCCAGTGAGTTCTATGAGTTCTGTGAAACCTATTCCCAACCAAGTATGCACGCAATTACACCGACAAGAAATAGTACCACACACTTGTATATAAAGTACTAATTATTTTGGTTGAGAGGGTCTTTCTCCTCTGAAAGAGCACCTCTGCAGCCAAACCTTGTATATTTACAAACTGGACTACACTACCTGTAAAAAATGTCCATTGTTTCAAATGACCAGAGTTTGACTGATCCATCTAGAGATCCAGAGATAAATAAAGTAGTAGTGCTTGGATGGAGCAGCAGCTTTGTGACAGTGTCGGAATGACCTTGAAATACATGTAGCAAGCAGCCTTGGTCATTCCAAGATTTTACTGGGTATAAAAAAGAGAGAGGGGGAAAACAAAAATCATTTAATAATGCTGTGATAATTGAGTTACAAATATTATTGGCTTGGGTTCAAAATGTTTGGAGCGAGTTATAGGGAGCTTTTGTTTTACCAGTTTACAGGCAAGCGTAATGTACTCTCTACCTCTAATTCAAAGGTCTTCTGTGGTTCTTCTACTTGGAGCTCTCTACCATGTATCTGTGGTTATATGCATGATGGAGACAGACAGTCTACTCTCCAGTTTAACATTGCTTTTTCTGTCAAGATCCATAGATATTCTGTGCTTAAATTACTGAAGTGGGGTCATATGGTTCCCTTACTTTATTTGGAGACACTTCCATTTACAGAGTAGTGTTGGTGGAGAGGATAAAATTCAGATAACATTTAGAGGACCCAGGGATAAATTGGTTTGCAGATTAACAGGACTGATTCTTAAGAAGTGTCAGAAGAAACTGAGTGGCAGAAAGGACCCTTTTTGGTGATCCCTCTTTCCTCCTCAACTCACTGCAGCACAATTCACCTTATTTATGTGGGACCCACAGTCTTGAAGAAGGGATTCTGAAGGAAGGCAGGGGAGAGGAAGGCAGAACAGCCACTTCCTTCCATCTCCAATCTGCTGGGACCTCTCAGGGTCCAAGCCAATAGAAATCTTCCTGTTTTCCTGCCTGTAATTTGAACACCGTTTTTCGTGAATAGAAGGACCTTTTCCAAACATTCTTCTGTTCACAGAAAAAAAAATCTGAATCAAACCCATAATCTACAGATTATGGTAGTAGTTTGAGACTCTGGAGACCAAGGTCCCCATTCACACAGACACACACTGGGTGATCCTGGGTAAGTCACATACTTTCAGTCCCAGAGGAAGGCAATGACAAAACCTCTCTGAATAAATCTTGAGAAGAAAACCCCTGGATACTTTCACCTTAGGTCGCTATAAATTGGAAATGACTAGGAGGCACACAACAAAATTAACAACAGCATTCTACCAAAGATACTGTAAATCGTGGAATACTGTATATCTGAAAAGTCCCACTGCCTTCACCAGTGCAAATCCCTTCTCTAAGCCATAACATCAAATAATGCTACTGGTGTGCTCAGTGTTAACTCCTATAGATAGCCACCCCCAATCCCAGAATATCTCCTATAGTAAATCCTTAAAAGAAACATCACACTATCCATTCTTCTGGATATCTCATGATTCTTGTATTGATTTTGTGAAAGAGAATAAATGCTTCCACAACTGACTGAACAATGGCAGTGATGAATAAATCAAAACTGAGGACTTGGGAAGAAGAGAATGAAGAACAAAAATCTAATAGTATAATAGTACCATAATAGTATAATAGTACCCCGCATGATATTATGAGCACTGACACAGCTGGTATGAAGGAGTACAAAGTAAGGTCAACCTTTGCTTGATGCAAAACACAGTACAATTTGATTCTGTTTAGCTTTTCTGCACTCTTGAATACCCCAACCTGATTTTTTTTGTCACAAAACAACAAACGGTACAACTTGCCATTTAAATATAATTTTACAACCACCTCAGATGTCTCAAACGTCCAAAAGGTAATTTTTTTAAAAAATTACTCCTCCCCTCAAAACAAACAAACAAACAAACAAAAAAGGCCCAGGGGGAAAGATTATACTTCAGTTTGCATGCCTTCAGGTGCTTCTGGGGGCAATTGCCATTTTGGGGCTGAAAATATGGGTGGTATGGGGCACATTTATACTTAATAAAATCTGCTATCAAATAAAGAGGTAAGTATGAAGATATGTGTAGGCTAGGGTCTCTTTTTCTGAGTGAACTTACTTTCACTGCCTTTGGAGGAAGTTAGGAAAAGTCTAGTATCAGCTGAGTAAACACAAGAAAGAATAGCAGTTTCATGTGCATTTAATATCTCAAGTAGCATGTTCCCATTGATGTCATAACAGTAGAAGTGGCCATCGGAAAAGCAGTAGTATCTTTGCATAAGGACATCAAAATCCATATTTGTACACCAGCTTCTTCCCATATACGGATATTCTGTGCTGTATTGTACAGTAAAACATTATTGAAACATTGCAATGTGAAAATGCTTTTAAAAACAGACCATGGTCAAAAAGAGATATATAGAGAAAATATGTTTTTGTACTGATTGGTACTGTTGAGTAAGAAACATGGAACTCTCCTGGAATAATTATTTTATTTTGTTCTCCCCCCCCCCCCCCCGACATGATCAAAGGTTAAGAAGATTCCCTAGATCTCTTCAAAGGGATCAGATTTCACAGATGCAACATGCACTAGTAAATGTATAGCAAACTGTATTTACTATATACTAAATTATGAAATCTATATTGGGTAGTTCTATTGGCACTCATAATAATTTGTTTTATTTTGTTTTATTTATATACCGCTATTCCAAAGATCATAGCGGTGATCATACAGAATGATCTAGAGATTAATTGAAGATTTTATTATTTTTCAGCAACTGTGATCATCTAAACATAGATGGATTTCAGCTTTTTACCACAGTATTATAGTTATAACCTAGGCATATATGTTCATATCATTATAACAGTGGAACTTTGAGGTTTACTAGCAACCCTAGTCTGACACACCCATTTTTGAGCTATGGTTATGTTAGAACCATGCATGCATGCATGGATTCTGTCAGAATTCTGAATATGTGGCCAATACATGTGGAATTTCTTGTTCATGTTTTCTTTTCAAATGATAAATTACATTATATGCTACATGCTAGCTTGCTTGGTGCTGATGGGTAGGCTAATAGTTGCTGCAGCTTATGAGTAAATGGATAGCTAGTTGGCATGGGGGGATGGAATAGTTTTGGGAACAATAGGTTTGGAATGTGTAAGATGTGGGCTGAGTTGGGTTGGTGGTGTCTGGTAGTGATGAAAAGTGGGGTGGATGGTAGAAATGCTTGAGCCTGAAAGAGATAGGGTTGGTTAGAAGGTAGAAAAGGGGGACTGGCTAGTAGGGGGAATGAAGCTAAGGGAATAGGAGGTGGGAGCTAGTTTTGGTGCCAGTATGGAGTGCGGGTGTTTAGATTTTTGGGGTTTTAATGTACTGCTTGGTTGTTGGGGGGCAGTTCTGGCTTAAACACTGACTGGTGAATTTCTGACTATGTGTATTCAATAAAGTTCTTTGCTGTTTCAATACACTGGACTCTTTGATGCACATTGGTTCTGAGTTTGCTCAAGTCTGACAGGTGCTCTTGGAAAACTTTATTTTATTTTATTTTATTTAGTTGCAAAACAATTGGAAAATTCTGGCATAGGTTTAGAGTGAATTGCACAACATTAGTTGTCTCTGTGATGATGTGTCTTTATCTCAGTTGTGAGGGTGTTCAAAATGCACTGGAGGGATATTGTTTCAAAACACTGGAAAATAATTGCAAAACTTTAGCACAAGTTTGGAGGGGATTTCAAATTTTGGGGCTCATAATTAACAAAGCTACAAAACTGAAAGTATAGCATCATCAAGAATGGAGAAGTGTTGCACTACACATCTATAGTCAGAATAAATATAATTGAAGGGGAACTAGTAATAAAAAGGATTTAGATACTGTTTTATCAATAAGCATTTCATTAATAGTATTTCAGTACTCTTGATATCAAATCTAAAACGATGTATACAAAATGTATAGTGAAAGGATTGAACCAAAAAGATAAAATTAAGTAGACTTGCCTAAAGCTACCTAGTGAGTTCATAGCTCAGGTGAGTTTTGAACTGGAACCATCCAGTACACTATAATTAACAATCAGTTCAGTATTGCAAAATGAAGGTATTGCTAGTTTAAGTTCCAAATAATAAACAATTAAGAATGCCTTTCTCACAGTCATAATCCCACGTATTTTTTTGTAGTCACATATAAATGTATACAAAATATGTATACTACAGGGAACACACATACATGTATCTAAATTGAAACTATACTCAAGTACCTGGGGAAAAGTCTGTACTTGTACATTGGAACAGGAGCACACTGTTCTGGAAGCTCCGTTTCTTTAAATTTCCAGGTCTAAATAAGAAAAATATATATCTATAAACTAACGTGATAAACTTAAATGTTCTACAGATCACGATGTTTAAGACAGCAATTCTATGCAGGCTACGTGGAACATGTTTATGTTTGTGCAAATAAGCATACAGTATATAGAATTGAGCTCTAAGTGTGAAAGTTTTTTACAGATCAGATCATTCATGATTTTAAATTGCTGTTACAATAATAGTTGACCTATTATGAAATATGTTTTATAGTATTCCTTTTCATTAAATAATTATACATGTTTAGAGAACTGAAACCAACAAAGTTATATGTGTTATAAAATGTAAGTGAACAAAGAAATCTATTTTCAAAAGCAACTGTTTTTGAGCCAAACATCATAAAGGAGAGATGAAGGTTTTATACAACTGCACACTCATGAAGTACAATCAAATTCTTCTTTCTTCAGATTAACCCACTAGTTCAACAATTCAGTGGTAAGAAATTTATATTTCATTAATTCCCTATTATGTTCAATTATACTTGTATGAAATGCAAATCCAGCATGTATCAAATGGCATATTCAAAACAATTCAAGGAAAAGTAATGTTACCCAAATGCTGGAGTCCCAGGAGGGCACCCACAAATTAATAGGTTTTAGGGAAATTTTAATAGCTCAAATTATATTTTTGGCCAGGGAACAGTCAGCCTTGGGATCTTAACCCAATTTATAATGGTTCCAAATCACACAAAACTCCAGAGGCAATTCCAAATAGGTTTTGGACTCATGCACACACATAAGAACTAACAAAGCAAAGGTGGGACAAGGTGAATATTGGAGGCCTTGCTAATGATGATAAGTTACCAATCTTGAATTGTGGTTCAAATTGATGGGCATCTGGAACGGAGACGGCTCAATAGCTGCTGAGGCAAGTGGAATGGCCGGCTTACTGATATACCTAGTAAAAACCAACACAGTGCCTGCCTGGTTACAAACTACACCAAATTGCTAGTGTGCAGGCACTGGTATATATACTCAAAATCAGATATTGGGGCAGTAATCAAGGAATGAATGGATTAACTTGCTGCAAGATGGGTTTCCAGGAGAGAAGAATGGTTAAGAGATGGAGCAAATGTTCCAATGATTGGTGTGAACATCTCAGACAAAGGAAAACCCCTTGCTGCTGGAGAAGCATTCTTTGTCCGTGTATTCACAGTCACCCTCTTTGGCCAGAATCCCATATCCCCCTCCATACACAAAAGGGATTAAGCTGATGCTAACTCCCTTGCTAGAGCCAACTGGATTTCCAAATACTGTATGGCATGGCCACGTTTCCACAGTGGGATGACCTTTCCAGGTCACTCATAGGTTACTCACTTCAGCGTCCTTTAAAATCAAATATGAGGGGCCTGGTCTTGCAGTAACAGTAACATAGATGTTACTGATGAATAAGAATTTCAGTGAGAGACTCATAAGGCAAAATGTTTAAATGTTGTGATTAAAAAGAAAAATCATGGGGCATGTGCTATCTGAATTGCAATAGCTTCATGCTGTGCCTACAAAATTACTGTAGGAAGATACTCCTTCAGTAATAGTAACTAGTATTCACAAAATTAAATTAAATAAGAAACCATGACATACCTTAACTCCTTTAAATCCACCGCTTATGAGTTCATCTTTTACTGGGTTGAATGATATGAATGTTAACCGTCCAGAACCACGATTTTCTACTGAGCAAATCTCAACATAGTTCTTGTTGTAAACCTCAAGAAAACAAATAGTAACTTCAAATAATCTATTAATAATCTTAGAGAAAACAAAACAACCAACAGACACAGGGCACTGACCATGTACTTAATGCAAGCAACACAAATTTGTTTAAAATATACTCAAGCTATATGTGGTATCTGAAAGTAAGACTGTATCCTCCAACAGTATGGATCTGACATTTCTAGGAGTTTGTTCTCGAAGGCAAACTAAAGTTAAAAAAACACTAGTGTAGAGCTACTCAAAGTGGTATCCACAGACTAGTGACAAGACTGACAGTCTATGGTGTATTTCCAAGAAACTATGGTTGTATGATAATATGACAAAGGTATGATGATGGTCTCTGAATGTTGGAAAATAATTTCCAGTCTACTGCATCAGATAGTTTTAGAAGCAGTGCGTTAATGGTTGCCCACCAACATGGCAGGCTACTTTAAAATCCTTGTGTTAAGTTTAAGGAAAGGTATAACGTTATAAGAATTACTTATGATAATTAAATATGTTTAGAAATGGGGAAAGTATACTATAGAACTGAGAGCCAATGCAGTGTAGTGGTTTGAGCACTGGACTAGGACACTGGAGTGGATACTCACTGGGCAAGTCACACTTTCAGCCCCAGAAAACCCCATGATAAGTTCACCTTAGGGTCACCATAAGACTTGAAGGCACAAAACAATGCCATAGTTACTTTTTCCTCAAAAATCTACTGACTCTGTAAGTATGTGGGTCTACTTATATGAATCAGTGACAGTGGTATTCAAATTCTAATGCACACCCCTCTTACATCTAAATACATCTGTAACACTGGGGAAAAACACATTTTGTTCAATATTTATGATAAAACTGATTTTAATATAATAATAATAATAATAATAATAATAATAATAATAATAATAATTTATAGTCCGCCCAATCACAAGGAATCTGGGCGGGTTACAGCAATTAAAATACATAGAAAATACAGTAAAATTCAAAATAGTCCCTTCCCAAACCAATTTATTCAGGTGATGATAGACAGTACACAGTAGAATTAAGAGCAGCATATTGTTCAGTTAAAGAGGCATTTAAAAACCTCCCCCAAGTTTGCAATTAAATGACAGACTGAGGAAAAGGCCAAATAACCCCATGATGTTTTCCCATTCAAAATTCTTGTCTTCCAAATTTTTCTTTTAATGATCATACTCCTGTTACAAGTTAGTCTCATAGGTTCATACTGCTCAAAATTATAGAATTCATTTATCCCAGACAGAAAGTTTTTAAAACTATCTTCTTATTTTTATTGTTTTCTCACAAAAAAGCAGTTGAGATAAAAACAGCAATATATAATTTTACCTTGATCGCAAAATCTTTTTGTAGAACGAAGTAAACATTGAATTTTTCAGAGTAAGTGATTATTCTTGCCATGCTGAAGTGATATTTTGGAAAATTCATCTCTCTTTTGACTAAAATGTTTAGCAGAAAGAAAATTAGAAAACTACACAAAATAATAAAAAAGGTAAATGTTGTCAAGTCACATCTGCCTGTAGGGGGCGGTGCTCATCTCCATTACTAAGCCAAAGAGTCAGCGTTGTCAAAGACGACTTTGTGATTGTGTGGCCAGCATGATTGCACAAAATGCTGTTACCTTCCCACCGAAGTGGTTCCTATTTATCTACTTGGATTTTTACATGCTTTCAGAACAAAAGATGTTTTTTGGAACCAAACCCCAGTACCAAGGGCCTACTGTAAAAAGAAGTGACCTTTTCACTTTTGCATCTGGTGTCCACTGCTGACTTTAACCTGCTACCAACATGCAACCTTTGGCAAGAGTACCTATAGGGAAATATGGCCATCAATAGAGAAAAAAAGAAGATTACTCCGCAAAGGACACCTTGTGGTTTGTGTCAGGCAGCATAAGAAGGGAGGTAGATTTCAGTTTGGTAGAGAACAGAGCAGTAAAACAAATACTTTAAGGGATGCATTTCTTTACTTCAGAAGATATGAACAAAAATATAAATAGTACCCAAAACCAAGAAGAAAATATCAAATATAGCCAGCCATGTACATTTGCAGGGGTTAGCGTTGCAAGAACCTTGTGAAACCATTTGAAAGTAGAAATAATGTGAATATCCATGGAGCCCCTCCATCGCAGGACTCTTTTGGGGGCACTGAGGAAATAGGGAGGAGAGATGCAGCGGCGGTGCTGCCAAAGGGACTCGCCCTGCCTGCCTCTTTCTCTGCCCACTCTCCCTGCCTGCCTTTTTCTCCCATGGTCAGGGAGCACGTGGTGTCAGGCAGAGTACAAGGAAGCAGTCCATTTTCTCTTCCTCTTGCTTTCATCCCTTTCTCCCCTCCCTCTCCTGACAAACTCACGAATAATCAAATCCGTGGATGTTAAACCTATTAATGTTGAAAGCTGACAGTTGTTCCTCATTTTGACAGAAAACAGTAATGTGGAAATTAATATTTTGTTTCCAATGATTCTGTAAAGGGAAAAACTATTCCAATTAAGCACTGAAAACAATTAAAAATATTATTCCAAAGTGCTCAAAGCAGCTTACCAAAAGAAATGTACAATGAAAAACAAAGCTATACAATTATCAGAATAATTTTAAAGGCAATCAAGCAGTCATCAGAGAAGTCAACCAAATGTGAACTGCTACTGAAATATTAACTGTCATCCTGATAAAAGCATTACTTTTTTTGGCAAGACCAGAGTAGGATTGTTGATGACCATGGCACAGGAGGCCTCTCATTCATAACACTGCCACAAGTAAAAGCTGACTTGACAGTAAATTCCCCTATGCTTGTCAATATCTACATGAAGCTACTGGGAAAGGTCATCTGGAGGTTTAGGGCTGGGTGTCCATTTCTCCTTTGCAACTGATGCCAAGGAGCCTGTGGTAGCACTAAGTCATTATCTGGATGTAGTAACGGACTGGACATGGACAAGTACACTGAGGCTTAATCCAGACAAGATGGAATTATTGCTGGTCAGTAGGAAAACCAATCTGGGACTAGGATCACATCCGGTTCTGGATAGGGTAGTTCTCCCTCTGAAAGATCAGTTTTATAACTTATGGGTGTTCTAGGACTCAGCAGTACTCCAGGTTGCTGTGGTGGCCAGGAGGACCTTTGCCTAGCTTCAGCCAGTACACAAGCTACGCCCTTTCTCAGGGAAAGCAGATCTGACCACAGTGATTCATGCCTTAAACCCGTTCCGCACGGGCGTAAAGTACGCAGCAAGCGCATACTAGGGTTAGAAAAGGGCGTCCCTTCCAAACGCCCCTAACCCTAGTACGTGCTCGGCACATACAAAATGGCAGCGCCCATTTTATACGGGCGGCACCATCTTGACGTCGCGGCCACTTAGCGGTCGCACATCACACAACACAAGTGACATTGCGAGTGTGTGACTAGCGACTTGCGCTGCCACTTCCGGGGCACAAAAAGCCGCTTTTTGCTGCATCCGGGAATCATGCGGTTTGTCCGCTACGGTTCCCAGACGCAGCAACCAGTGGCGCCGGCAGAGCGCCCATTTTGGCCGCTCTGTAACGCGCCTTAGTTACCTATCCATTAGACTACTGTAATACACTCTATGTGGGGCTTCCCTTGAAAAGTGTTTGGAAGCTGTAGCTAGTGCAAAATGCAGCAGTCAGACTAATGTCAGGTGTGAGTTTTAGAGACCTTATAACACTAATCCTGCAAGAACTGCACTGGCTTCCAATTTTCTTCCAAGCTCAATTTAAGGTGCTGCTGTTGACATACAAAGCTCTAAACTGGGGGATTTGGGAATCTGAGGTCCTGTACTTCAGTGGTTCCAGTCCTATCTCTTGGGCAGGTTTCAGATGGTGGTGCTTGGGGATAGCTGTTCCTCAAAAAAAGGAGCTGTTATATGCGATACCACAATGTGCTATCCTGTCCCCAATACTTTTCAACATATATGTGAAATTGCTGGGGGAGATCATCTGGCGGCATGGGGTGGGGTGCTATCAGTATGCTGATGACACCGAAAGATATTTCTCCATGGCTTTAAATACAGCCTCAGCTAAGGATAATGTGTCTCCTCTGAATTAATGCCTTGAGGAGGTAATGGGCTGGATGAGGAAAAACAAACTGAAGCTGAATCCAGACAAGACAAATGTGCTTACTATCAAGGGTCCTATCCTAGTTTTGGAGGTGTATCAACCAGTCCTGGATGGCATTACACTCCCCCTGAAAGACTGTGCTCACAGCTTGGCAGTGCTTCTAGATCTATTGCTCCAAATGACAGTTCCAATAGATGCAATAGCCAGGAGTGCTTATTATCAGCTTCGGCTGATATGCCAGCTGTGCCCCTTCCTAGTGTTGGAGGACTTAAAGATGGTACTGCACATGCTGGTAAATTGAAGGCTGGATTTTGCAATGTTCTCTACATTGGGCTACCTCTGCACCAAGTTAGGAAACCTCAGTTAGTGGCAGCCAGGTTGATTACTAGGACATCTAGGAGTGATCATATTACAGCAATATTAAAATCATTCTACTGGCTGCCAATTAGTTTCCAGGCAAGGTGCAAAGTGTTGGTAATTACTTTTAAAGTACTACATGATTTGTGTCCAGATTACCTACAGGATGACCTCCTCTTACATAATCCTCCCTTTACACTCAGGTCCTCTGGTGGACATTTACTCCAGTCAGCCAGGACTAGGTTGGCAACTATGGCCCAGAATAAATGAAGTGGCTTCCATCCACTTTGGAGGTATGCCAATTTGACAACACATGCCTCCAAAGTGGCAGCAAGCTGGCCACACTCCGGCCCTTTGAACTGGAGCAAAAAAGAGCTAGGATAATCCAGTTCCTGGAAGTGCTGGACTGCCTCAGTGAGCACAGCCCACACTGGAACTGGGACATGTGGTCAGTGGCGTCTGTACCCACTTCCGGCAGGAGCAGACTCAAGACACTCTTTCCCATCTATCTGCTCCAGCCATATCTGCCAGAGGACCTTTCCTTCAGCCACCCCTAGACTGTGTAATGACCTGCTAGAAGAGATGCAACAGCTGAATATGCTATCTGAATTTAAAAGAGCATTAAAGACCCGTCTCTTCCAACAGGCTTATCCAGTTGATTTTTAAATTGTGAGTTTTAAATGTGGGTTGCTTTAATATGTGTACATCTTATTTATTCTTTTTCACTGATATGTGTTTTAACTGATGTCTTTTTAACTGATGCTGTTTGTAATAATAATAATAATAATAATAATAATAATAATAATAATAATAATAATA
>NC_056523.1:51793246-51914189 GCF_019175285.1 Sceloporus undulatus
GACTTGGACCAAGCTATCTGAAAGACTGCCTCCTCCCACATGAGTCTGCCAGAAATTTGAGGTCTTCAGAGAAGGCCTTGTTGTGTGATCCAACACCTCATGAACTTAAGTTTGTGGGTACACATGACATTCTCAGTAGCCACACCTTGGCTGTGAAATTAGGCTTCCCCCCTCTCTTTTAAGCTTCCAGTGAGAAGTGAAAACAGTGCTGGTCTACATGGCATTCAGTGTTTAAATTGCTGTTTTAAACTGTTCTAGGATTGTTTTAGACTTCTTTTAGGATTTTTTAAAAAGGATTTTGATGTGTTTTAATGTGTTATCTTTGTGTTGTTTTAATTGGTTTTTATTTGTTTATCACCCTGGGAGCCCTTCTGGGCTGAAAGGTGATACAGAAATACATAAATTAAATTTAAAAAAAAAATTAAAGTAAAATAACAACATAAAGAGTAGATACACTATATACTATTTTGTTTATGTGTTTCTTTCCAGTGACATCTAAACAAATGCAGTACATGAAATAAAATTTTAATCAGATCACAGATACACCTCACCATTTCGACTAGAAGGAAGTAAATCCAAGCTGAAAAATCCTTTACCATCTGCAAGGACCAGTCTTTTACTCCGGCTGTTATAGGTTGCTGAAATAATTTGTGAAGAGGAATGTATTAGGCTATGACTCTAGATGGGGAAAAAGGAAAAGAAATCTGGCCTTCTGTGACTGAAAAGCATTCTGAAATAAAAGTGTGTGTGAGAGGGTGGGGGGTTAGAAATAAAATTTATAGGATTGGATCCAGACCCTCTGAGGGGAGTACTGCTCAGGACCCACCTGCTGTTGGAAAAAAGGAGCAAGACATCTCCCCGTTTTTTTTGCCAGTTACTGCATCCCCAATGTCATCTCTCATTGTATTATTATATTATATATTATTACTTAGACCTCCCTGGAACATATTTAGCAAATTAAAAGTGGCTACACTCTATTTATGAGAGACAAAGTATGGATTCCAACAATAACATTCCATCATATGGTTTGTTTTTAACAGGTTAGAATTTATTTTCTCTTACCTCCCACTATATCTAAACCATGCTGAATGACGCTTTTAATGAAGACAAACCCAAATGTAAGAAAATTGGTGCTCTTCTTTGTAATTCTGCAACAGGGAGAATGATTTCATACTTTAGAGACACAAACAAACAATTCTGTGGACACAAAGAGCATTGGTGAGGGTAAGGGCAGTAAAAATAAATTTTTTATGAAGCATATTTGGAATAGTAATTAATGACTCCTATATGACTGAAATGTATTTTATTTTGTCCCTACCTAATTAATAACTGGAAATCATGTGGAAATATAGGTTGAGTCTTCCTTATTTGGAATTCCCAAACACTCCAAAATATAAAACTTTTTCATCATTGGCCCAGATAGTGACATCTTTGCTTTCTGATGGTTCAACATACACAAACTTTGTTTCATGCACAAAGTTATTTGTAAAGATTGTATATAAAATTACTTTCAGGTTATATGTACAAGATGTACACAAATGAATAAATTATTTTTGCATTTAGACTTGGGTCCAATCTCCAAGTCATATCTCTCTCTCTCTCTCTCTCTCTCTCTCTCTCTCTCTATATATATATATATATATATGTGTGTGTGTGTGTGTGCAAATATTTTAAAATTCCAAAGTCCAAAATATTTCTGGTCCCAATCATTTTGCATAAGGGGGACTCAACCTGTACATAAGAACAAAATAAACTGGACTTTATTCCAAATGATCAAACGTGTAATTAACCTGTTATAACAGCGCCTGTACTAATAATAGCACAGAAGTTGTTTTTTGACAGAAAAAAATATACCACAAGTAAAAGCCTTGTGACTTACTGGGCTCCTGCTGCTCTACTGGGGAGTGAAGTACTGACCAGAAATTATTTTTTCTGAGTGCACTAGCTTTTTATTTTCTAGAAGCCTACATAATTCATAGGCTTCAGGCAAAATAGCAAGAAAACCAGCCAATGTAAATCAACAAGCTGGCTGGTAGGGAAAGGGGTCTTTGTGCTTCATTCAGGTGCACCTGTACTACATATAAGCATACTGGAAATGGGGGTCAGATCCACTTTGAGAAGATGGGGTCAGCAAGTCTATGATAGGTAGTTCAGAGGTCTCTATAAGGGACTTTGGGGTAGAGACAGCCTAGTTCACATCCAGCTTGGGTGTGCAGGGTTTGCTTTACACTCAGGTGGAAGGGGAACCATACAGTGGCCTCTGCCCATGTGGACTCCCATGTTTGTCATATTTGGTTACCCCAGCAGGCAAGTTGAGAAAACCATTCTCCATCAGTTGACAGGAGGGTCACCAGTGTATGGATTAAGTTCTTGAGCTGTAACCAATTAAAGGTGTGTTATGTCTTTTGTCTCCACATTTCTTTAATATGGCCAAACAGAGCTTATCAATGAAGTAGTTTAGCCTATATGCAAAGCTTTCTAACATGCCTTGCATACAAAATTCTATAAGAAAGAAGCATTATTATTATTATTATTATTTATTTATTTATTTATTTATAGAGCGCTGTAGATTTACACCAATCAAAATACAATTAAAATTCTGCCATCGGCTTACAATCTAATAAAAAGTTGCTGCTATCTTCTAAATAAAGCTCCTATTCCAGACATACTTTTATAATTAATACATGTGTGTACTTACACTCGTGTTGTGTCTTTTAGTATTAGATCCTCTTCAGATTTAGCAACATTTACTTCATCTTCGAAAATTAATCTTTAAAATAATAACATACACATTTGAATTATTCAAAATGATGATACAATATATGTTACAATAATACACAGACTAAACAATAACAGAAATTTTTGAGAATACTGAGTCTTTATGTACCGGGGCCTGTGCTAGGTTCTATTAGCTTTAGTGCACACAGTGGTTAGAGATCCTAAGGAGGAAAGCATCAGTGGCCAAGGGAACAAAGTAAAATATTTATTTTAAGAACTCTTTGCTAAGAAAACAGGGAGCTCTTCTAATCTAGCTACAACTCTAGGGAAGAGCTGAGTGAGTTCTGGGAGGAGAAGAGATGGAAACATCCCTGAGGCCTCACACATCTTTTTTTTTTTACCCAAACGATGCAAATAACCTTACTCGTGCATTCCAGGTTTGTTATTCACACCATGGAACAGCATCTTTCCGGGAACAGCATCGCTCTGCATCTCTGAGAGTTTGGTTGCTCATATGTGTGGGCACCATTCTCTTTTCCCCACACCTACTGGCATCCATCAGCCAGACCCAGGATGTTTTTTGGCTGCCCCCCCCCTTAATTGGCTACATTTGGGTTGCATGTGAACAATAAAGATTCATCTCGAAGTCATCCTGGATTATTTTCATCTTGTGAATAATTTCTAAGAGTATCAGTTTTCATTTCAGAGGGGCTCAGGATAGGTAGATCGAGGGGGAACTCATTGTAGGTCACTCAAACTGTCTAAACCTATTGCTACTGCCCACTATGAGGCATTAGCTCTTTCAGCTGCAAAGCAGTGTTGCACTTCCAACAGGATCAGTGTCTCAAACACAATCAGGGGAATTACTGATGCCAGCAGCAAGTGTTTCACTGTAGAGCGGCTCTGTTCAGGATTTTGAACACTCCATTTCATACCCCTTTCCCCTGGTTTTCCATTTCAATCATTTAGTCAGTTAGCACTCCTCAGGCAATAAGCATGCCCACCCATCTGCAGACTTTTAGAGGGCAATTTTTTAAAGGACATATGTTTAGTGGGTAGAAACAGCAAAACCATCTCTATAATTTTACATTTAGTTCAATTAATTGGAAGAAAAATCATTTCATAGCTAGAGGAACACACTCTTAATTGTAGATAATGATGAGTTATTATGGGCCAGACTATAGCGTCACAAAAACCATGTCATCTTTCTCATCATTGTATGTAATAAAACTGATGACTAGTCAGAAGAAGAATAAACACCAGATGACATCTCCAAGGAAGTGCTGACTTTACTATATTGGCAAGTTAGTAATCAAAAAGGACAAGATGAGAAACAATCACAAAAAGTATAAATGCAAAAACAACATGCACATTAACCATGTGGGATTAAGACAGGTTTGAAGATAATCCTTTCGTGTGCTGCAACAAGATATCTCATAAACAGAAACTCCTAATAGAGGAGTCACTATTATAAAGATTAGATAATGGCGAACGCAAATGGAAGACTACTGGTGGCACAGTACGTAGTTAAATGCCTATACTGCAGCCACTCACTCAGAAACCACAAGGTTGTGAGTTGAATACCAGCCAGGGCTCTGGGTCAATTCAGCCTGGCATCCTTCTGTCGTGGCTAAAATGTGTACCTAGCTTGTTGTGGGCAATTAGCTTATACTTTGTATACCGCTTAGTTAGTACATCTGTAAGTGATATTTTTGCTATTGCTATTGTTACTATACGAAAGCTGTGTTAAAGCAAGAAATATATTTGGGAAAGCAAATACAGTACAACTATTCCATGCAAAGAGTAAGACATTATTATATGGAAAGCTCTCGTTCCCCCCCTTGAAGTACTGTATTATAAACACATCTTAGAAGAGACTAGTTTTATTGCTTCTGTGGCATCTAAAAAGTAGTATTATCATAAAAGGAATTTCCAAGACGAAAGATCAGCAGCATAGTCCTACACATATTCACTCAGAAGGTGTGCTATGGGGAACTTGGGAACTTTTTAATGTAGATCTTCATGTGTGTGTTGGGGGGGGGGTTTTCAGGAAGAAAGAAAGTCTTGAGTGTGGGAAAGGGCAGTGGGAGGAGGGAGTTGCTCTTCTCCCAATTCTGCTGACAGAATCACTTCTGACAGTGGAAATACATTGTTGGAACCTGGCCAGAGGTTACTGAGATTCAGCTTTATAACTCATTTTCTTTTTCAGGGTACTGTATTATTAAGGAATGTGATAATTTCAGCACTTGTGATTCACCATGTGAGGGCATACAAGGCCACCTCTCAAACAGTGGTATTCGGGGCTGTTGTGGGGCTCAAAAATGAATGTTTGCTGGAATATGTTACTGTACAAATACAAACAACTTTTGCATATCTATGATTAGCAGAAGGTTTTCAAGCTAGAAAAGGCAAGGATGCATTTGAAATATATTCAGGGTTAAATTCAGATAGACTCATAACAAGAGAAAACAATGCAAACATGTTTTCATTTAATCATTACGGAACCTTAATTCACCTTTTCTTCTTAGCCTTGACACTTCTTCTCTTAGGCTTTTTAAAAGCACTAACAATTGTCTGGCCTACTTCCATTCTAATAAGCACACGATGAATCTGTCGTTAAGTAAAATTCTCTTTGGTGCAGAATGATCCTTTGTATTAGTAACTAAGAAGCATGGATCTGAAATGGGGAAAAAATTAAAAACATTAATTTACATAATGAACTTAAAAATAGAGCTGTAAAATGCATTAGACTGTATATGTATAAAACAGGTTTTGAAACTGATGCTTACTCCCTGATTTGTTACACTGTCTGACTCTTTGCTATGGAATTCTGGGAGATGGAGTTTGTTGTGGGGCCCGCTCCGCTCTGGGCCCACAACAAACTCCATCTCCCAGAATTCCATAGCCTTGAGCCAAACAACAAGTTAAAGCGGTACCAAACAGCGTTATCTATCCAATGTGGATGCATGATGCAGCCCAAGAGGTCGCTTTTGAGCCTCTTCCAAAGGAACGATGGCTGCTTTTTGCAGCTGTGAGTGCTACTGACAACGAGGCCAAGAGGAGACTCGCCTCCTTGCTGGGCTGGAGGGAGGCTCCCTCTCAGGAAGGAAGAAGGCGCTAACCCTCGCGCCTCAGTCCGCCATTTTGAGCAACGGACCTCGCGCGGAGACGGGGTTCCAAGCGCCTCTAGTCTGCGCATGCGCGCCTTGCCCTGGAACTGGGGAGGCTTCTTAGTTCTTAGACGCCTGCTGCTGCTTCCATCCTTTTCCTCTCTGTGTGTGTCTGAGGGATGGAGCCTCTCAAAATAAAGCCTCATTCCCCAACGCCTCAGACGTTGTTGTTGTTATTGTTGGCCTTTCATGACGTCCCTAAGGCAAACCTATCATGGAGTTTTCGTGACAAGATTTGTTCAGAAGTGGTTTGTCATTGCTTTCCACAGAGAAGGCTGAGAGAGTGTGACTTGACTTGGGTCAATCTCCTGTAGTCCAACACTCAAACCACTCTGTAAACATCTCCCCCCCCACACACACACATACAACTGCCAAGGTTTCTTCATAGGCCATTGCTGTTGGGCTGAGAGTATGTGACTTCACCCAGTGGGTTTACATGGCCAAGCCAGGATTCGAGCCCTGGTCTCCAGAGTCCTAGTCCGACGTTAGGCTCTCACCAATGCCTCTGTGTGCATTCAGTCAAAAAGAAACCTGCTCATGCTTTTCATTAGGCCTGCTCTATAAGTGTTTACTATTTCATCAGTTCCTTCCAAAACAGCCCTGGCGGTGATGTGCCTTCAAGTCCATTCTGATTTATGGTAAAGGGTTTTTCTTGGCAAGACAAGAGGTTTGCCATTGTTTTCCTCCTAAGGCTTAGCCCTTTAAAAGATTTTGGACTTCAGCTCCCAGAAGCCTCAGCCATGTTGGCCAATAGTCTGGGATTCTGGGAGCTGAAGTCCAAAATCCCTTAAAGAGCACAGTTTGGAGACCACTGGCTTAGAGAGTGTGACCTGTCCAGGTCGCCCAATGGGTTTCCATGGCCAAGTGGGGATTTCAGCCCTTGTCTCCTGGAGTCTTAGACCAACCTTAAAACCACTGTACAGTACACTGCCCAACATGATGGTTTCATCAAAATCTTTTTCTGAGGCACTGGATAATTATTTGAAGAGCTTGTCTACTTTCATTAACAGTTCTCAGTGACGAGACTTTTGCAATACAGACCGGAGTGGAAATTTATTCCAGAATAACTTTAATTAATTTAATTATAATGCAGGCTGAAACCAAAGTGCTGGCACAAATTAACAAAGGGCCCTTTGACAGGCTTCAAAGTGCATGATGCTTACGTACAATACCACATGCTTGACTTCAATAGTATGTAGCACTGCTTTTTGTTACAGTACTGGAGTCATTAAAGCATTAAATTGGAATTGTGTGCTTCTCCAGATGTTCTCGAATTGCAACTGTCATCAGCCTGAGGCAGTATTGCCAAAGATGTTGGGAGGTGCAGTCCAACTACCACTGGAGAGCCACATGATTTCCACCCCAGCATTAAAGGCTTGGAGCATCTCTGCACTTTAAAGATGCAATGAATGTGAAGTTTCAAGTAACTGCACAGAAATCTGCAGTAGCAGCATTGGAAGCCCCCCCCCCCCAAGTTACATTTTATATTACTTTCCACATCCCAAACTGCTTCTTACTCTTGAAGAAACTCCAATTTTTAATGTCTTCATCTATGTATAGTCAACCTCCACTAACTTTTAACCTATGGATTGAAATGTTCACAGCTTGAAAATATTCAGAAAATACGTAAATTCCAAAAAGCAAACCTTGACTTTGCCATTTTATGTAAGAGACACCATTTTATGATCCATTGTATTTAATGAGACTTTAGCACCCATGGATTTTGGTATCCTGGATCCAAACCAAGGGCCCACCCTATTATGTTCCATATAACAGTTCTTTTCTTAAGTTACAGAACTTAAGTAAGAAACATCTGATTCTATGACTTGTGAACCCATTAACATTTAATGTAATTACATCCCCATTATGTTCATTGTAAAGAAACCAGTTGAACTGCATAGGTTTGTCCTGAAGACACTTTTCTCATTCAGCTGGAATAGCAGCTATTAGCATTTCATAGAGTTGGAAGAGACCACATGGGCCATCCAGTCCAACCCCTGCCATGCAGGAAATCACATTCAAAGCATCCCCGACAGGTGGCCATCTGGTCTGTTTAAAGACCTCTAAGGAAGGAGACTTCACCACTTTCCGAGGGAGTTTGTTTCACTGTCGAACAGCCTTTACTGTCAGGAAGTTCCTCCTAATGTTGAGGTAGAACCTCTTTTCCTGGAGCTTGCATCCATTGTTCTGGGTCCTGTTCCCTGGAGCAGCAGAAAACAAGCTTGCTCCATCCTCAGTGTGACACCCCTTCAAATACTTAAGCAACAACTAATGAAACAAAGGGGGAGAAGGTGGAAAATGTTGTTATTTAAACAACAGCAACAAAACAAGGAGAGTTCACTTGGAGAACAATCTGTCATACGAGTGTTTGCATGCCATCTGAATTAGTCCACACAGCCTGAGCAGCTGTGTATGAGAACTGGGTATAACATATCATAGGAATCTGAATGTGATGGATCACTAAGATTAGTGACTGTGTCATATGTCATTTCCTAGCAAGGAAAGAAATATTAGTACTGGTCAAAGGCAATTCATCATAAGAGGAAATCTACAAAAGCAAAAGGAGAGATGCATCTATAAATCACATTTAAATTCACTCTTTCTATTGCTGGCTCATCAGCTCATCCCCTGTTGAACTTAACTTGGATATGGAAATGATAGATGTCCTTATGCTCTATGCCCTTACTGTCAGGAAGTTCTTCCTAATGTTGAGGTGGAATCTCTTTTCTTGTAACTTGCATCCATTGTTCGGAGTCCTGTTCTCTGGATCAGCAGAAAACATGCTTGCTCCCTCCTCAATATGACATCCCTTCAAATATTTAAACAGGGCTATCATATCACCTCTTAACCTTCTCTTCTCCAGGCTAAACATCCCCAGCTCCCTAAGTCGCTCCTCAGCATCCTCTTTGAATTGTGGTGCCCAGAATTGGACACAATATTCCAGGTGGGGCCTGACCAAAGCAGAATAGTGGCACTATTACTTCTCTTGATCTAGACACTATACTTCTACTGATGCATCCTTAAATCGCATTGGCCTTGTTAGCTGCCTCATCACACTGTTGACTCATGTTCAATTAGTGGTCTACTTGGACTCCCAGATCCCTTTCACACGTAGTTTCATTCAGCCAGGTGTCCTCCATCCTACATCTGTCCATTTCATTTTTCTGCCCTAAGTGCAGTACCTTACATTTCTCCCTGTTGAAGTTCATTTTAATAATAATAATAATAAAATTTTATTTGTATACCGCCCTTCTGAAAATCAGGGCGATGAACAGCATCTTGTTAGTTTTGGCCCAGCTTTCTAGTTTATTCAGATCATTTTGAATTTTGATCCTGTCCTCTGGAGTATTAGCTACTCCTCCTAGTTTGGTGTCATCTGCAAATTTGATGAGTATGCCCACAATTCTGTCCAAGTCATTGATAAAGATGTTGAATAGCACTGGGCCCAGGACAGAACCTTGTTGGACCCCACTGGTCACTTCTCTCCAGGATGCAAAGGAGACATTGTTGAGCACCCTTTGAGATCGGCCGGTCAACCAATCACAAATCCATGTAAGTTATCTTATCTAGCTCACATTTTCCCAGTGTGTTTGCAAAAATGTCATGGGGAACCTTACTGAAGGCCTTACTGAAATCAAGATACAGCAGAGTCTTGATTATCTGTCCTTCGGTAATGTGACATACCGGATTATCTGACGCCGCGGCTACTTGGGGGTGGGGCTGTAGGCATTTCTGCGCCTGACACGGCCCCAAACACGACAGGCAAGGAGAGAATGTATTGACAAACCTTCATTTTTCTTAAGAACGTGACACTGTATATCATGTGACATTACTCATTTATTGAACTTGAGATTCCATGATGCATCATAAATAGTTTTTAAAAACTGTTATTATGATACAGCTTTTGAAAAAGCATTTCAGAAGACATATTTAGACAAAACAAAACAAACCCAACACAAAATTCTTCAAAGCAAATGTCCTGCCAGAGACGTTTCAAGGTACTGGGAATTTTTATGAAGCAAAATGAATTGATGCTTGCTGCTATACCATTGTTCAAGCAAAGTACTTGCATACAAGTGATCTAAACCAAATACATTCCATGTTATGAAAACTATTTGGTTATAGTATAAATGGGAACAAGATTAAGTTATTATTAGCAGATTTCAATTGAACGTGGAATATTTTTCTTCACTTGTGAAATATGACAGAGGAATCTGAAGATGACAGAAAATCACTCCAGCAAAAAGAAGTTGTATCTTTTTCTGCTAAAATAAATTTATGCTACAAAATCTGTAAAAATGGTAATTGTCCTGGGAGCTATGTAGACAGCATATTAAAAATAAATTTACCATATTATGTGCCCTGTGAGCTCTGATGCATATACAGAATAATGCTTTAGCTTTGTTCGCTTATTTTCTAATTTATGACTATTTAAAGAGAGATATTTATAAACACTGCAAACAGACCTCACCATTCATGTTAACAACAGATAAAACACAATGGTGACTCAAGGGAGTTAAGAGGAGTTGCTAGCATAGGTTACCAACTATACATTCATCTGTTCCTGACACATTCATACAAAAGTACTAAAACTAAGAACATTAAACTTCATTTGTGCGACTCAAGAATTTCCTCTGGAAGGAAACTAATTGTTTGACTGGACGAACTGGTTTTCCCAACTTTGCATAGAAATCATCCGTCATGACTCGCCTCCAAACGGGGTTCAGAGCCAAAACTTCAAAAATGCACTTCTGTGCCATTCTAAGCAAGTCAAGATGAAAGTTAACCCTGCTGTTGTAAACTGTTTCCTGTAGACACCGCTACCTTTAAATAGAGGTTTAAGAAATGTACTATGTAGAAACAGCAATATACTGCTGTCTGATACCATTTGTTCACCCATGTATGTTTGTATGCATCTTAAAACCTTCAATACAGGTAACTGGAGCGAAGGGAAACAGTTAAAACAGCAGGGTTTAACCTCAGCAGCCACTCTGACCAATATCTTTCCCTGAAGCCTTCGTAATTTCCATGGTAGTGAACACCTGAAAAAGAATGAAACAAATATTTTTAAGATTAATACTTTTAAGAATCTACAAACCACACAATACCATTCTGTTTGCATGACTGACACTAAAGCCCAACAGTGAGATTTTTAACAAAAATTAACCTATGCATTAACCTATCACATAGCATTAACCTATGCTTTACAAGAAAATGAGGAGGGAAAAATCTAAAGTGGTGGGTTTGGCACTTAAACACATAGTTCCAAAATATTAAAATTTGACCAATGAAGGATGTTTTACTGCACAGGAAACATGTATCCCAGCTACCTCAAGTGATACAACTGCTCTAGAGCAATAAACATTAAAGAGAGGGGGAGCAGAAGGAAACAAGTACAGCAGGACATAGTTGTAACAGGACAAGGAGGGTGTTTAATTAAAGAAACAGATCTTTAGGAGATAGTTACAATGAAGAGAAAAACATTTCTAGATGCAGCAAAACAGGTAATGTAAGTTACAAAAGTATGATGAGAATGTAATTACTCTTACCTCTGCACATGTTGGATGTATACCGATTGTTTCATCAAGTAACTCCTTTGTGATACCACATTTCATTGCTGCCCCAAAACCTTGGGTAATCTCCCCAGCATTGGGCCCAAGAACATGAAATCCTATTACACGGTTCTTTGTTTAAAAGGAGTTGGGGTTGCAAAACAGATAAAAAACAATCCAGTTAGTATATTCCCTTCCCCTCTGCAGGCAACTGCTTACTTTTCAGGAGCTTCTGTCTGTTTTTGGTGCATTGCAGAAAACACTACCATTCTGGGCATTTCAGTTGGTTTCACCTAAGTAAGGATAGTTAGTCAAAATTGTGAGCATACCAAGACTTGACTTGGTGAAGCCAACAACAATGTGTTCATTTTGTTCTTTTATGTCCTAACTCATTATGTAAACTGCTTGAGTGAAGTGTCATGTGACAATTGCTAGACTGAATTAATGAGATTTTAAAGCATTTGGCTTCTGGAGGAAAAAAAATACACCCACACAAACACAAAACCAGCCAAGTTCTGCTTTCATGACAAGCTGGTTAGGAGCAGCTAATTAAGGGAGAGACCACAAGGCTTTATTAATTAAAAAGTTAGCTTTACTAAGCATGGGTTTTCACACATTCTATAATTAATCAGAGTATGTGAAGAAAGTAGGAAATAAGATAACCTAACACTACAAATATAGACTGAAGGGAAAGCATGGAAAAGACAGGAGGTCAGAGTAAATCTGTTCACACCTCTTTAAACCTAGCTACATAAGAGTGATGCTGGCTTCCACAAACTAAGCTTTACCCCAGACTCCTGCTTCTAATATGACACAGTGGTGCTTGTCTCCAGGACCTACATAAATAAATACATACGAAACCATGTACACTTGCATTGGAAGTGTATCACTAGTGTATAGACCATGGTTACATGCTATCATGGGAGAGAATTTTTTTACTTGAGCCTAAGTTGGGAATCACCAGTGCATTTTTCAAGGAGATGCCTCAGACGCTGAGCTGCCATTTTGGCTTCAATAAGCAGCTCCTATATGTCAAGAAAAAGCATGGAAGCATCAAATACAAAGCAAGATTGGTAGCTAAGGGATTTGCTCAACAGCAGTATGAGAATTTTGATAAGACTTATTCTCCAACAGCAAAGCCAGAAAGTTTAAGAATGGTGTTAGCTGTAGCAGCAAGAAGGAATTTAATTGTAGAGCATTTTGATTTTGAAACGGCTTATCTAAATGCAAATTTAGATGAAGAGATTTTCATGGAACAGCCACAAGGGTTTGAGGAGAATGGAAGTCAGAAAGTTTATAGATTGAAGAAGGCATTGTATGGTTTAAAACAAAGTGCCAGAGCTTGGAATTTGTGTATCAATGACGAGTTAGTTAAGTTAGGTTATAAGAGAAGCGTGGCAGATGCTTGTGTTTTTACGAAAGGAGACATAGTGCTAGTGATTTATGTAGATGACTTGTGCGTGGCAGCAAAGTCAGAACAGGAAATAGAGTCAGTCAAAAGAGAACTATCAGAAAAGTTTGTGTTGAAAGATTCAGGTTTGTTGAGTTCTTATTTAGGCATTAATGTTGAGTGGACACAAGACGGACATAGTTTGTTAAGCCAGAGAAGGAAGATTGAGAACTTGATAGAAAAGTGTGGACTACAGAGTGCCAAGATAGTTAAAGCTCCTATGACAACAGGTTTCATTTCTGAACCAACAACAAAAGATTTTGAGGACAAGATGTTTTTCAGGAGCATAATAGCATCACTACAGTTTATTTCTTGCCACACTAGACCAGACATTGCTTATGCTGTGAATGTTTTATCTAGAAGAGTTTGCAATCCTAAGGTTGAGGATTGGACAGCTGTGAAACATTTGTTGAGATACTTGAAAGGAACTTTAGACAAGAAGTTAATCATTAGAAGCAGTAATGCAGATTTAGATTGTTTTGTTGATAGTTCATTTGCATCAGAATTAGGAGACAAAAGTCAGTAACAGGAATGATAATCAAATACAGTGAGAGTCCCATAGTATGGAGAAGTAGAAAACAAACAAACGTAGCGCTAAGCACATCTGAAGCAGAATTTGCAGCACTGAACGAAATGGTGAACGAGGTACAATGGGTAGAACAATTGTTAAATGACTTAAATGAAAATTTCAAAGTACCAGTAAAAATTCAAGAAGATTCACAATCTTGTATAGCAATGGCTGAATCAGAAAATTTGAAAAACAGAACCAAATATGTGGGTGTAAGGTACCAAAATGTAAGAGACATGGTTCAAAAAGGAGAAATAGAGTTGAAATACATAGAGACACAAAATAACATAGCAGATTTGTTTACAAAAGCACTAACAGTGGAAAAACATGAAAGGTTGACAGAAATGGTTGGAATGACATTGTAAGCCACATACAGTGCTCCCTCGGGTTACGAAATTAATTCGTTCCGCCGCCGCTTTCGTAACCCGAAAAGCATTCGCAAGCCGAAATGCCATAGGCGCTAATGGGGAAAAGCCGCGATTTCGTGCGAAAAAGTGCCGAAAAGCACCAAAAATTTTTTCGTAACCCGAAATAACCTTCGTAACCCGGAACAATTATTTTCAATGGATTTTTTTCGTAACCCGGAAATTTCGTAACGTGGGTATTTCGTATCCCGGGGTACCACTGTACAATATTTTATTTCGGAGGGGATTGTCAAGAAAAAGCAACATGGGATATACAATATATGAAATAAAACATGTATGTGTGAGTCAGGGTGACTCAGCAGAAGCCAATTGAGAACCACACAGGTGTAAATGGTAATGGAATTAACAAGTCCTGAATGCCAAGGACAAGAAATGCATAGTGAATAATTGGACACACCTGAATATTGTTAAGTGGTCAAGGCTGAGATGATGAAATCACTAATTGTAGGATGAACTAAGAGAACCAATGAGAATGGTGTACACGCCTACTGGGTGGAAACAGACAACAGTGGGTGGTACCATGCATTGACTATAATAATGACTATAGATCCCAATGTATTTTGTGGGTTGTAGTAGTGGATAGTAGAGTGGGTTGTAGTAGTAGTGGAGAGTGAGGAGTAGAGTATTGTTGTGTTGGATAGTTTGGAGCTGTATATAGTAGAATAAAGTAGATCTTTTATATAAGACTACTGAGTTGTCTGGTGTCTTGGGTGAAGCTACAAGAACCAGCTGGATCCTGAAGAAGGGTGAAGACTTCTGTGGAAGCAAGAGTGAGAAGGCTTGGAGAATTTGTCAGGGTCTTCAGCCTATTCTCTGTAACTCTGCTAAGCTATAACCACTGGCCAAAACTGGTCAGCGCGGTGCACAACCAGGTGGTGAGTTCCAGGCCAGAGGTGAAGAGCCACAACTCCCATCATCCCTGACACTATAAACCATTGAACTGGAGCCTAGCATCCTTCCAAGGTCACTAAAATGACTACTTAGCTTTTAGTTCACACATTGCTTTTAGTTCAAATTTAAAACAAATTTATTGGCCCCAATAAGTTGGGTACTCATTTTAGCAACCTTGGAAGGATGCTAGGCTGTCAACCCTGAGCCCCTGGCTGGGATTGAACTCACAACATTGTGGTTTGTGCATGAATGGCTGCAGTATCAGCATTTAACCACTACGCCACCAGGGCTCCAGGAATCATACTGAGCAACGGTAGTATGATTCATACATAGTTAAGTTATACAGTCCACCCTCTGTATTTGCGGATCCGCAAATGGCAAGGGCCCATTTTTCTTAATGGTAGCGAGCGCACACGGCTGTGCTAGTGAGCAGTTGCATGCTGCAGTGCCGTTATTAAAAACTGGACTTGAGTGTACATGGATTATAGTATCCATGGGGGATCCAGAGGCTCGATTGTATGCCATCTGGTTTTTTATGCTTTGAAAATATGAATTAATAAGAAAAGTTTAAATCAGAATACATACATTGTCAAACTTCTTGCAGATTACTTTTGCATAGCAGGTATTGTTGTCTCTGTTAGGTATTGTCCATTCAAGTGGCCAGAAGAGATTGTGATATACCTAAAGAAAAAAAAATTAATTTGATAAGCCAGTTTAAGCCTCCTAAGAAAATACAAAATTAGCAAAAATCTTCACAAAACTTTACTGGAAGCAATGGACAAATCAGATTTCCAAAACCAGTTAAGATATGCTCAAATGGAGGTTTAGCACAACCTAACTTATTTTATTATGAGGCCTTAAAACAAACTCTTCAATTCACTAGACATGATGAGACATCTCTAGCGACAAATATCAATCATAATGATGGAGATTGTCACATAAACTCACAATTATTATCAGCCCCTCTAAACAGAGAATTTGTAATAGCATGAATTCATATCTCAAAAAATTATTAGAATATGGAATTAATGGAGGCTGGTTATGGTTCCACTACAATTTCCAGTATGTCCTTTTTGGCTACATCCTTGGTTAAAGAAGCTTAAACAGATGAACATTTTCAAAACTGGGCAGAAAGGTGCTTATCTAAAAATTTATTTTTTTTAATAATTTTTACTGTTATATTTACAATTTAAAAAAGACATTCTTTCAACATAATAGTTTTACAATACAGTTGGCCCTTCTTATACACGGATTCAAGCATCCACAGTTTGAAAATGTTTTACAAAAGTATAAATTTCAAATATAAAACCTTGATTTTCCATTTTTTATAAGGGAACCATTTTGCTATGTCATTACATTTAATGGGACTTGAGCATACACGGATTTTGTTATACACGTGGGATCTTGGAACCAAACCCCAGCGTATAATATTGCCAAAATCCGACCATATCTCTCCACCTCTACTGCCAAGATCCTGGTCCATGCCCTAGTGATCTCACGACTTGATTACTGTAACGTCCTCCTGGCTGGGCTTCCTCTTTCTCACCTCCGTCCTTTAATTTCTGTCCAGCATTCAGCTGCACGCATTATCACTTCCACCCACCGCGCTGACCACATCTCTCCTGTGTTGGCATCCCTTCACTGGCTCCCCCTACCTTTCCGCATTCAGTACAAGCTCCTGCTGTCGACATTTAAAGACCTCCATGGACTGGCCCCTCCTTACTTATCAGACCTTCTTTCTCCTCACCTTCCCACCAGGGCCCTCCGTCCTGGTAGTCAAGGTCTGCTGTCTCAGCCCAGGATTTCCTCTGCCCCATCCCGGATTCGCCCCTTTTCACTTGCTGCCCCTCACTCCTGGAACCTTCTTCCCCCACAAGCAAGAGCCATCACTTCTTTAACCAGCTTCAAAACGGAGTTGAAAACCATCCTTTTCAGAGAAGCCTTCCCAGGCATTGCATAATTGTCACTTACTACTTGATGTTCTTTTGATGCCTGTTTATCAAACCATTTCCTGTATTGCTATGTACTGTATATGCATTATCCTACTCTCAAGTATGTATTTTCCCTGGAAAATGATTAACCATCCATTATGAAGCCAAGCCCTCCCTCCAGTCCATCTGCCTTGGTCCAGGCCTTGGAGGTAGAGAGGAACTGGTGGACCTCTTACCCTTTCCCTCCACCACTCCCTTCTCCTTCTGTGTCATGTCTTTTTAGATTGTAAGCCCGAGGGCAGGGAACCATCTAACTAAAAAGATTGCATGTACAGCGCTGTGTAAATTTACAGCGCTTCATAAATAAAGGTTAATAATAATAATAATAATAATAATAATAATAATAATAATAATAATAAGTATAACAAGGATCCACTGTATTTCTTTCCCTCTCTCCCACCCTATCCAACTTGTTTGATGTAATTGTTACTGAACAATATTTACAGCTAACCCTTATATATTCCTCTATTTTTTTTCTCTTATCTTCTTTATCTCACATTTCAATATATTGTTCTGGCTGGTGATAAGACTATGTATTTTCTCATATTCTTTTTGCTTACAAAAACCTTTTGAAATATTCTTATAAATTAAGTTAAATTAACCATCTTTTTTTTTTGCAATGCTTGATTAAAGGATCTCATATTTGTTCTTCTTCTTTAACTACCTTAACTATCATTCCCAATGTTATTTTATCCATCTTGATTATATCCAATGATTTTATCAGCCATTCACCAATATTCAGCATTTCTTTTTCTCTCCAATGTTTTGCTAATACCATTCTGGCGGTTGTTACTAAATACAATATTGGTTTCAATTTCTTCCTTACATTTTCCTTATCAGCCATGTTTAATAAACATAATTCAGGTTCTAAACTAAATTCTATTTGACCTATTTCTTGTATTGTTTTATGTACCTCTTTCCAGTATTTTTTAACCCTTGGGCAAGTCCACCACATATGGTAAAATGAATCTATTTGTTCATTTCATTTCCAACATAACCCATTATTATTTTTGTAAATTTTTGACAGTCTGTATGGAGTTAGGTACCATCTATGTAACATTTTAATAAAATTTTCTTCGAGATCTTCTCGAGTTTGCATTATACATTTACCATTTTTTTACTTTTAAAATCTCTTTGTATTTTAACCAGCCTTTTCCTTTTAGTTTTTCTCTTTTCATAAATGCTTCATGTGGGGATGCCCAATCCGGTATTTGTCTGTATATTTTTGTTTTGTACATTTTCCAAATTCATCATAGTTCTCTATCTAAAATTTTAAAGAAGTGTTCCATTAACAATTGGACAGATACATTCTATACTGTGACAATGAAGAGTCACAGTTAAGAATGCTTCAAACTCTTCCTTCAGTAAAAAGAACAGTACGTATGGAAACTAGCAAAGAGCTAGCATTTTTTTGGAGGATTATTGTAATGCCTCATCAAGTACAATGAGGAGTTTAGGACCCACAATAGATAATGCTTTTCTTGAAAATGAATACCTATAATACTGTATAATTCTATACAAGAAGTGTAAATTGCTTAGGAAACATATCTAAATACTTCCATCTCAGATAGAGATGGAATAGAATTTGGTCCTGTGCTTCCTTTAAAGCTACTTCAACATTTTTGAATATATATATATATATATATATATACACACAGTAGAGAGAGAGAGAGAGAGAGAGAGAGAGATAAAACCAGAGAGAGAGAGAGAGATAACATTTTATTTCCTCAGTTATCATTAAATAATAAATATTATCTTCTTGTTGGAAAAGAATTGTGAACAAAGAGGAACTATTCATATATGGTTATACTTTCCACAAATAAGAGAAATGTATGAACAGGTAATGGATGTAATAGTGGTTTAAGTGCTGGACTATGACTCTGGAGACCAGGATTTGATTTCAGCTCTGCCATGAAACCCACTGGATGACTGGGTGACCTTGGGCAAGTCACACCCTCAGGTTCAGGGGAAGACTATAACAAATCTCCTCTGAATAATTCTTGCCAAGAAAACCCCACAATAGATTTACCTTAGGGTTGCCATAAATAAGAAATGACCTGAAGGCACACATCAACAATAAATTTGACGTAATAGATAAAATCACATCTCAGCACATTTACAGTGATGACAGACTACTATTACTATTTATTTTTTACAAACAATAACAAAAACTTTCATCACCTGTTGTATCTATTTTATTATCAGTGTCTAGAATAATTATAGCAAAGGGATAGAAACATCCCTAGGAAGTGGATTTTCTTGCCTGGTAGGAGGCATCTGGCATTTAATGAAAATTTAACAACTAAGTGCTAAAGTTTTTTTTTAGTTTGCATGATCTTTATGTACTTCTTATGCACTGTATAAAAGGTGTAATTGCTCCCTAAAGTTAGATGTTTATTTGGAGAACAAAGCATAGCAAGAGCAAGGATACACTGCCTCCAACCAGGTAAAAGAAGTCGGAGCATTTACATAAGCATGCTGCCAAGAAATATCCTAGGGCCTAAGCCAGTGATAGTGAACCTTTTTGAGGCCAAGTGCCCAAACTGCAACCCAAAACCCACTTATTTATTGCAAAGTGCCATGTCCCTCTGGCTTTCTAGTAACAAACTCTGGCAAACTCTGTGCTGGGACGATGGCACATGTGCCCACAGAGAGGGCTCTGAGTGCCACCTCTGGCACGCGTGCCATAGGTTTGCCATCACTGGCCTAGGCAGTGTACCATGTCATCATTTAACATCTAGTAGGACATTGCTAGGAAATTTTCCTGAAATGAGTGGAGTTCCTTTTTCATCAATGAAAACATAAAGATTGCAAAGTCACCATTCCTTCAGCTTTCTGGTGCTTATTTCCTCTCAAAAGGTAAAATGACCAATCAGTTACTGGTGACACATATATAATTCATCTAAAGCAAAAGTTTTAAAACATGATGTGGCTGCACTTATATAAATAAGCACTTATGCTGGATTAGTTTTATAATTTTCCTCTCACCTCTATGTTCTCTTGCCCAAATTGTTCAATGGCACGTTCTTCTGATAGTCCACAACACCCATATTCCAAAGGTGTGAACACTGTAGTTGAAACATTGACGTAGTCACACTAAAATTGAAAGCATAATCTGAGAAGTGGGAAATGCCAAAAAGTCTATCCTATAGAAGCCATTTATTTGGCTATAACACAAAAAGGGCATATCCTTCAACAGAGAAGCAACCCTAGATGTAATACATACTAGAAGGGCACAGGTAGACAGATACTGTATGTATGTTTCATATTTCAAATCAACTCTAGCAGTCCTAGGGATGCCTGGGACTTGTCACTGTCATTATATTAGTCCTTTCCTCAGGTTAAATTACATCCTGTCTAGTATTTCCCATCCTTTTTATGAGCAGGTGATAGTTACCAGTGCCATTAGAAACAGTAAGTGCTGCTGTATCAGCAGTTGGACCAGAAATTATGGTCAGAATACTAGTTGTACCATTCACTGAATGCCTGAAACCAGTCCTAGAAGCAGCTGAGTCTGGAAACAGTTCATCAACTTGGACTAAATCACATTTTAGCTATGATTAAAATTTGAAAAAAATTATGAGCACTTTAATCTATTTCAAAATTTCAGAAAAGCAAACAACCCTCAATCCTAACAGAATGATACCCCGCTCTTTGTCCAAATGTACAATTATGAATATTGCTATAAGTTGCAGGTTTACCTTTATGGAGCTCCCTCCAAAAAGTCTGCGGGCTAAGAGCTTGCCTGCCTGTATGGCAACTGGTGTAAGTTCAAGCTTTCCATCTAAAATATCTCCAACAGCATATACATAAGGCACATTTGTTTGTTCTTCATCATTTACAGGTATTTTTCCATTCCTTTTTATGGAAGAAAAAAAGTTATCATTCCAAAGTTACAGCTTCATGATTTAATTGCATCTAAGAGTATACATGAAGATATACATCATGCTATTTTTTAATCTAGAAAATACCATAAACCTTGTGGCTCTTAGCATGCCAGACTTCTCTTTATAATGGCAGTTTCAAACTGCCTAAAGACTGAGGTTGGATGTAATAACTTCAAAAGCTCCTCCAGAAAACCAATTTTGATTGTTTTAACTATTCCATGTCCTTGGATTAAAGGACATGGAATCCTCCGTTTAGTTCATAATGCTAAATGAAACTAGTTAAACAAAAACTTTCAAAAATTTCAAAACTGAAATGCAATAATATTAAATCCTAAGCACGGATGACAGTGAACCTTAAATGTACACTGGTGCCTCGGGTTACGAAATTAATTTGTTCCGCCATTCCTTTCGTAACCCGAAAATTTCGTAACCTGAAACACTTTTCCGTTAGCACTGGAAAGCCTATAGCTGCACTTTGCAGCATTTGAATTTCGCGCCGAAATGAATTTCGTAACCCGAAACAGTTTTTGCCAATCCAACTTTTTCGTATCCCGGAAATTTCGTAACCCGATCATTTCGTATCCCGAGGCACCAGTGTATACAGTTGGAAAACCTAGTTTCAAATGAAATTTGCTTACAATAATCACCTTCAATATTAAGAAGTCAGCAATTTTTATTCCTAATTAATAGTTTTTTTAACTGAATTCTGAAAATACATGCATTTCAGGGGGAAATGGGAGGAAAGATTTGTTAATGACCAAGGTGGACATCCAGAAAAAAATATTAGTTGGACTGCTAGAGAAATCAAAACTTTAGAACACTTACTTTTCATTAATTTTCACACCAATTTTGTCCAGGCCAATATTTCCCGTACAAGCATCACGACCCACAGCTATCAAAACCTGCACAAAGTGAATAATATGTAACAGGGCAGCCTTGTATGCAGGGCCGGCTCTAGGTATTTGGCCACTCTAGGCGAGAAATATTTTGACACCCCCTGTTGCCCCTCATAACTATTTTCACGCTTGATTTCTGCTGTTTCATTTGTGAAACACTATTGCATGATCACTACCAAAAATGCAAAACAGGAAAACAGACTAGTTTGTTTGTTGTAAACAGTAAACTCAAGACGACTGGCGTTCCGTGTTGTGGCACCAAGGGTAAGGTGGGTGGGCGGTGAGAGGAGAGGGAGCTATTGACCTTGACGTTACATTCAAGGCGCATGCGGAAGGCGGATGATGTACCATGTGAATGTACCTTGTGATGTACCATGTGACTGTCATATGGTAGCTTGCTTTTATGTCGCTCGCTGTATCAAGTTTTCACTTTAATATTGTTTAATTATGCAAAAAAATATACAAAAAAGCCACCAAGGCACCCCTAAATTTTGCCACACTAGGTGGCTGCCTTGTTCACCTATATGGATGAGCCGGCCCTGCTTGCATGCAAAGTTTCTCTTAAGCATTTATTTTGTTTATAAATAATTTTTAACACTTATTTAATCATTAATCATTTCAAAATGATCAAAAATCCCCCTGAGCCAACCCTCCAGTACCATTTGTTGGATGATCCAAATATATGGACAAAAGGTAGCATAAATCTGTTGCACAAATTTATTTGGATGGGTCTTGCATCAGGCTATGATGCAATTCTTGCTCAGGTTTTAACTGAGTTGTAAAGGTTGCCATTTAACAGAACAGCCAGCTTTACCATCCACACCCAGAAAACTATACAAGACTACAGCGTTGTTTTCTCCTTACAGTGTTATAGTCTCCTTCAATAATATCTGGTCCATTTGTGGATTGTGCAATCACTTTGAGTCTTCCAGGCATGCCATCTTCCAACTTTATGACCTACACAAACAATCATAAGCACAGAAAATTTTATCTCACCGCACAAGACTATTCCTGTCACATTTTTCATCATGACCTATATACTAGCGCTAGTAGATCACATCACACTGTTTACATTTATATGCAGCATTACTCAGCATTGCAAAGAAAAAATGTCAATCATCAACACTCCTCTTTTTGACTTAAGAAGTAAAGACACTTGCCTCAATGGGAACAAACTTCCTGATGAATTTTATACCATGAGTTTCCATGTAAGCACCTGCTCTCTCTGCCATTTCCTGATCAAAGCCACGGAGAAGGATAGAGCGAACCATAACAGTGACATCTAAACCCAGGCCAGCAAGAAATCCTGCACATTCCAGAGCTACGTAAGAAGCTCCCACAATCAATGTCTTTCCAGGGCAGTAGGGCAGTGAGAAGAGGTCATCACTGAAAACAATATTAGTACAAATTGTTAAAGATTCAGAAAACGTTTTAATTTATTGAGAAATCTTTTCATTTCAGCTCACCTTGTAATACAGTATTCTTTGTCTCCTGGAATACCTAAATATCGAGGTCTTTCTCCTGTAGCAATAACAAATGTCTGAGCTGTGTGGAAAGTTTCTTGTCCTTTTCTATTGACTGCCTAGTAAACAAATAAAAGGGTTGAACTGGTTGGTGTCTTTTCTAGATGTCACAAGATACTGCCAGAAATAAACTTTAACTTAGTAGTCACTACTGTAAAAATAGCACATACAACAGAACAACATAATATATTTACTTAAATATGAATAAATTTAATAAGTTCATAGAGGGCAATTATTTTACTTATTTTTCACTCTTATAGGTACATGATGGAAAAAACTAACTGCAACACTCTAATCATAAGAAAATGCCGAGAAATCTTGAGAACTATCTGTTGCCAGACATACCCTTTGGAGAAACAGTTCATTGAAATTGCTGCATGTTCATTTTCAAATTGCTTTATAAAATATTTAGAGAGTACAGTTCCATCTGGTTGAATGTATTACGGCTGGCCCTCCAGATTTGCGGTTTTGGGATTCGTGAATTCGATTATTCGTGAGTCCGTAGCTGTGTGCACGTGCACTCCTCCCTCTCTGTCCCTCCCAGGCTTTTCCCCTGTGAGTGACGAAAAAGCCAGGAGGGTGCACTCGCAAATAATTGAGCTCCCTGAAGCCTTGGGACTGAAGGAGGAAGCAGCAGGCTGCTTCCTTCCCTCCCAAGGGCTGAGAAAAGTCCCCGGATGTCTCCCAAGCCTTCAGAGGGAAGGGAGAAGCCGCCAAAGTGCCCTCATTCCTTCCCTCCCAAGATCTGAGAGAGGTCTCCAGACTTCTCCCAAGCCTTCAAAGGAAGGGAGCAGCAGCTAGCATGCGCTCCCATGCCCTTCCAGCATCTCAAACAGCTTGCTAGAGCTGTTTGAGGCTTTGGAGAGGGAAAGGGCGTGCGCGTGCACTGGTCTCCACCCATTATTCATGAATTTTTCATATTCGCAAGGGTCCTCCACCCCTAACCCCCGTAAATCTGTATTTCTTTATGACTGTAATTTTTATGCAATCTGATGAGGCATAAATGAAAATAAATTTACTGAGGTCCTTCTGTCTATGCCTTCCTTATAATTACTAATGCATATGTACTATCCTCTCTTCTCTTTTCCTGGCCAATGCCATTCAAGCACTTTTGGCAGAAATATGTTTATTTGAAAAATAAAACCATTCAGTCTTTCAACCACATTTGAATCACTGGATGTTGCCCATTTCCTTCTGTTTATGTACCACTCATTACAATAATTCTTTATATACAGCATTAACCATACATGCAAAACAATGAATACACTAAAAGGCAATGAGGACAGTTCTTCAGATACCTTGATCTTGTGCGGCCCGACAAACTCCCCATATGCATTGAAGTACGTTACAGTCTTCTCACGTAAGGCCACCCGATAACCCCAATTCAAGGATCCTATATAATTTTGAATTGCTTCAACCATGCTCTCCCAGTTGTGTTTAACTAAGTGAGAAAGAATAATAATTTGCAGAACAGTTTATTGGATCCAACTAATTAAATATAAAGACAGAGCAAATTCAGATATAGCTTAGAATCATCTCATTTGGACAGCAAAGTTTGCCAATAAAGAGCTCCAAATATTTGTAATAAAGGGGGTGGGGGAGCTAACATTTAAAAAAATTGTGACATCTCACTGCCTACAAGTTCTGTTCGTCATTAAATGTGACAAAAGCAAGTCAATGTAGAAGCAGCATTCAGTCACATTCGTGAGGCTGAGAAGGCAGGATGAAATGAGAAAAGAAAGGCATTACAAATTCTTTACATTTCTTTTAAGACATACAAATTGTTTATCTAATTTTACTAGTTGCAGGGCTTTGCTCCCAACCATCAAAATGTATCAATTCCTTTACTTTCCCATCAATGAATTCTTAGTTTTCACAAACCTTGCTCATCATATTCCCAGCCAAACTTCCTTGAATCTTGCAAGGCCTGTCCTAACAGAGCTGACTGATGCATCAGCTTCTTAGGAATGCAGCCAACATTTACACAAGTGCCACCTAGTCCTGAAATGCAAAGTATATATTTAATTAAGCAGCATCTTGTTTAGTATTAATATTATTTAATAAAGGTAATCCATGATACACAAAGATCACATGCTTAGCATCTTTGTTGCTCTTTCATATTCCTATACACTTACTCCATTTCAACTTTTTATTGTGTATCAGTACAACTTTACAACCTTCCCTCTATAAACCTCCGCACTGCCTAAAAGACTGCTTTGGAAGATTCCCCATACAATTTCTCATGTAAGACAAATACTTTACATAATCCATGTATTTTACTTTAATATTTTACAACTCTAAAATAGATAGATAGATAGATAGATAGATAGATAGATAGATAGATAGAATTGTAACATACATACATATATACCGTACACATATATATTGGAAAAAAATCTGTGTTTGCAGAGAACTGTTTCAAATAACTATGAGTCCCTATTTCTCATACAACACAGAACTACAGGTTTGTTGAGTAATTACGCCAGAAACCATGGGAAAAAAGGTGAAATCCAGAATAACCAGAAAATTTGCAAGTTCCCTTCCTCACTGCAACCCCCTATATACGCCTAGTACTGGTTCCAGTGGGCTTGTAAGTCCTTCAGAGACAATTTGGGTGCCGTGAAAGGCTACCGGGGAAGAGGAAGGGAGTTCTGTTGAAAACATCACTACTGCCACACCAAAAGTTAGGTTTAATTGTTGAACACAACTTGTATTTTTATTCTGGGAACCATGCGGATCACCATTACTTTCTCATCAAACATCAAGAGCCAATCACACGCAGCAAGACATTGAAAACACATGAATAAAAAGAAGAGAATGTAAGTGAATTTAATAAGTAATAACATTGCAACTTATTAAAAACATACCCCATGTAGTACCCATTGGTGATGGTACAACATAGTCAAGCACCATGACTTTCTTTCCTAAAGTTGCAGCTTCCTGTAACGAACAATGTAGACGTAAGACAAATTGTCTTCAAATGAACAATTTATAGGTTAATTCATGAAATCTATCTTACTTTAAGACAGCTGTACTTAAACTTTTTTGTTGAGCCACAGACCCTTTTGAGAATCTCAGGAAAGCTATGGATCCCCTCCCCAGTAAAATATATTTAACCATTCAAAAATATAATTTCCCTAACTGATTAACAGAGCAAGGATAATGCAAACTTTGAACATTTGTTTTCCTGATAGTTCTTAGAACCTCATTTAAAGAAAAACTGGTTTTTTTAACACAGTAAATAAAGTTTCATAATATGTTCTAATCACCTGTGCTGGACATACAACATGTAAAGGATAATTCAGAGGGGGCAAAAAGGTTTATAGGATGCTACATACAATTATTCTTTTAACTTAAAAAGCAGTATTCTGACCACCCAGTTCTGTGAATGTTTACTCAGTATTAAATTTCATTCTATTCCGCCAAACCTACTTCCATGTAACTTCTGAAGACTGCAGTCTGAATCTTTCTTAGAAGCAACATCACCTTTTCCCAAGCTTCTGCAGCCCTTTTTGCTTTAAAAAGAAAAGATTAAACAAGAAGCTTTTTCCTGCGGTGCAATTACTACTGGTATATGATGGCGGTTTACAGACCGCCAAATAGTACGTCATCAATACGTACTAGAGTTAGGAAGGGGCGGTGCTTCCGCACCCCCCTAACCCTAGTACGTATTGAATACGTACAAGATGGCGGCGCCCTGTTCATATGGGCGCCGCCATCTTTACGTATCGGACGCTGAGCGTCCGTACGCGTCGCGGGCGTTGTGACGTAGTGAGTGCGCCCCTGGCGCCTCGCTACGTCGCAAATGCGACTTAAAAAGAAGCTCCATTTTGGAGCTTCTTTTTCGGTCTGCGCAGGAGTCGGGCCGTGTGAAGGCTCCGGCTCCCCCGCGGACCTACTGGCGGCGGCGGCAGAGCGCCGCAAAGCGGAGGTATGTACCCCGCTGATAAATTGGACAAAAACATTAAAGGCAGTTTTAAAACAAACTGCAACAAATGTTCAGTGTGCTCAACACTTATTAGCAGAAATCATACCTTGGAACATGCGAGTCCACCAGAACCACCACCAATAACAATTAGGTCATAGTCATAGACTTCCATTTCTTCGCCCTTGCCTTCCCCTAAAAGCTTCTGCAATAACCCACTATGGTAAGCCTATAATAAGAATATAAGATACAAAGATTAGTGTATTTCATTAGTCTCATGAAGCCAAACTCATGGCACTGAATTGCACCCAATGCTCTTCTTCCATTCATGGAAGGTATTTTGTTCAAGAAACTGCCTTTGAAAGTGTAAGAGGGCAAATCTTAATGGACTTTTCTTTTGCCCTACAGCTCCCTGCACATGTTACCATTCTCTTCAGAGGATTGGGGGATGCTCTGAAACATGAAGGGGAATACAGGGGAAAGAGTGTCCACTACCAAGTTCTGATGTCTCCACTTGTTCTTCCTGTTATCCTCCTTTGTCGCCCTGCTGGATTACCATTATGGAGAGAGGTAAACGAACTGGTTGCTCTTGTTTGATTTGTCTGTGGCTACTGATACGATTGACTATTGACTGTATCCTTTGTGGACTGGGAGCACTGTGGTTTTGCTCCTACCTACACTGTAGGTTCTAAAAATTGGCATTCAGAGACTGTTCCCTAGACCCCTCGCAACTGTGCAATAGGTGTTAGTTACAGGTTTCTAATGTATCCCCCATGGCTATTTAGTAATTATATAATTATCATGACCATTATGAATATGAACAATCTTCAAGAGATTTGGAGCAAAATATCATCAGTGGGCTGACAACATCCAGCAATATTTCTCTATCACATCTGAATGAGATGCAGTCATGCAGATCCTGGACCAGTGTGTGATGTAGTTGTGAATAAACTGAGACTGAATCCTGGCAATCCTTGTGAATGGGGTTCCACCCCCTCTGAAAACTCAGATATACAGCCTGGGCATAGTCCTGGATCAGTCTTTCTTTCTGGAAGCTTAGGTGATATCGATGGTTCAGAGTGCCTTTTACCAACATTGACTGGTACACCAGGTGCAGCAGTTCTTGGATAGGTAGCTTGGGTACAGTAGTCTATATATTCGTAAGCTATATATGAGGCTGCCCTTATAAAGGTGATCCAGAAGCTACAGCTTGTACAGAATGCTTTGGACTAGGTTTATCAGTGTTGTACATACCAAGAGTACAAACTTCTCTACTAAAGGAATTTTACTAGCTGTATTTGCTGCCTTATTAAAAAGAAACCTCATACTGAAACACAGTGGTAGATAGATACATAATTAAGTTAGAACAGTTCAGCACTACATTGTATAATTAAGAGGTTGCAAAAGTGCTATTGATTGGAGAAGCTAGTTATAAAAGCAGAGTTATGATCTTATTACAATGCCAAAGAGGAGGAAGTGCAAGATTACCTGAAAAGTCTGATCACATCCACCCACATGAGTTCCATTTACAAACACATTGGGAACAGTTCTTTGGCCGGTCAATTCTAGTAACATTTCCTGGATGCTGGGTCCTTCATCTGGAGACAATAAAGGGAAAATTATGTTTACAATGATAATGTTCACTAAAATGCAACTCACAATAAAGATTAACAATAAATCAAGGAGCAGAAACAGTTGCAATCACTACAATGATTCAAATGGATTCAACCCAGCATTTCCTTAAATTGCAACGGAAGCTTTTATGTTTCTTAACTAAATGTAGAGAACTGACTTTACTTATACAAAGGCCAAATACAAGAGAATTTGGGAAAATAACAAATACCAAAATACAAAATATCATGTGGAACATCTTCAGACCGGTTGCATTTGGATCTAATGCTACACCTTCAGCTTGCATACTCCCGCCTCTGGCACAGCCATGAAGAAGAAATGAGATTAAATACTGCATAACATTTTACTAAATTCCTAAGACTGCAACATGCTAAATCATAAATTACTTTATGCTTAGTTTTCTGAATAAAGCAGATTCTTAAATCATATCTATGTCCCTGTAGCCCTTGCTAAAGGTGAAGGAAACTGGGAACTGCAGTGCCAACAAAACCAGGCAGCCAAGGATTTTCCAGTCCTGTATTAACCATCATTAGGATTCAGAACAACTTACCTTAATTTGAAAGGCATGAATCTAAAACATGTTATTCTGTGCAGCAAAATGTTGTGTGGCTACTTAAGAATAAGTATACTTTATTTGTCAAAAATTTTCATGGACCACAGGTTACTTTGTAAAAAGAATGCGAAGAACTGACTACAGTCCATCAAAGATTATCACAAATAAAATGTGTTCATCTTCCTGGGTCACAAGGTCCTTTAAGAAACTATAGAAGCAATGGAATCCCCTCCACAGAAAGTCAAAGAACATTTTTTTTCCGCATCTGGTTCATCTGATTCCCTGGAGCTTATCAATGAACATCCTCAAGCAGAAGTGGGAAACGTGAAATCCTGGGGCCACATTCAGGTTGTAAGGATGCTTTACCACCCTTGACCCTCCAGAACCATGCCTCCAGGAATAGGAAATTGCTTTTTAAATAACTGCCAGGCCCTTTCTGCACCATTTAAATCACCTATTTTTCAGAACTATAAGGGGACTTCCAATCACATCCACATGTGTGCGTATATGTATGTCTTTTTTGGCAGCCAATGCTGCCCATAGAGGGCTGCAGAGACAGAAAATTGGTCTTTGAATCTACTGTAGCAGCCCATCCCTAGCCCAGGAATCCACTGACCCACAATTAAGAATTCTTGCCCTTAAAAAAGGCAGTAACTCCCACTGTGAGTGTCATAATAAGCTAGGAATCTGTAAATGTTCCCACATAGTAGTTATGAAGCACTATGCTTTGCTGTTGTTGGCCTTCAAGTCATTTTTGATTTAGGATGACCTTATTGTGAATCTATCACTGGGTTTTCTTGGCAAGATTTGTTCAGAGGGGATTTGCCTTTGCCTTCCTCTGAGGCTGGCTTTTCCAAGGTCCTGAGGTAGGTTTCCATGGCTGAGTAGGGATTTAAAAACTTGTCTCCCAGGGTCCTAGTTCAACATTCAAACCACTACAGCACTCTCAAAATGCTTCATTGATAAATAAATCTTATTGAGAAAACTAGTATGGTATAGTAATTTGAGTACTGGACACAGAAGTCATCCCTTCATATCCACAGATTCTTTATTCACGGATTCAACTATCCACAACTTGAAAATAGACCAAAAATATATATAAATGCCAAAAAGCAAACCCTGATTTTATATAAGGGGCACCATTTTACTATGCCACTGTGTATATAATGGGACTTGAATATCCATGAATTTTGGTATCCACAGGAAGTTCTCGAACCAAACCCCAACAGATACCAAGGGCCCACTGTAAATGTGTTGTTCTGGGATAATACCTATTAAAACAGACTACTTATTAACCAATACAGTATCTTTTGGGGCTGAAGTCTTAATTCAACACAAAATAATCTAATTATGAGTTGACAGAAACCAAAGCCTAAGGGCAGATAAATGTAGTTCAAGTGGATTTTTGCTAAGCCTCATGGTTAGTCACAACACTGGGAATTTATATAAAAGACAAGATCATGCTTGTTCTGACAGCTTGGCTTTTTAACTTCTGTTAAGGAGTACATAATTTTAATTCTGTAGTTGAAACATCAATTGTAGACTTTTCATCCAAATATAACCTCATTTTAAAAATTCAAGCCTGCATTTTGACCCAAGTTCGCCAAGGGGGGGGGGGGGGCGGCTAGAAATAAGAAACAAAAAACCATCATAAATGAAAGTACAGAAACAAACAAACAAAAAATCTCAGTACACATCAAATCGCACCATTGCCTTTGGTTACTTATTGCTAATTTTCTTTTTGTCCTATTCTTTCCTTTTAACACCATGAAATTACAGGTAAAAGACAATGTGTTCATCTCTGCCCTGAGGGCCTTCCCACAATGGTTGGCCATTATGTGACCAGAATACCTTAAATTCTATGTGACAGCTCTGTACAATCAAAAATGTAGTCACATTATGGACATGTTCCCCAAAGAACACAGTGGAATTTACTTCTAAATAAGCACACAAAGAAATAAGTTGTAAATTTTAATAATCTCACCAAATAAACAAGTTCAATACAGAACAGGCTAAGAACACACAGAATGTTCTAACAAATTTCCAGGACTGGCCATCAGTAGTACTGGTTTGAAATACTTGCCACTTAATTCAGTATTTATTTCCCTATTAATCTTAAAATGCCTGTTTCAGGATTCTATGCATCCTTCTGTATCAGAATTCTGTATTCTTTCCAATGCCTCAGCAATTTCCTCATGAAGTTTTGTGACATATTAGGTCACTTACCAGTCTTGTCAAGTTCTAGAACACTATATTCGACTGCCAAAGAATGAAAGAGATCTTGTACCTGCAAAAAGATTAAAAAACAAACAAAAAGCTTCATTTATATAGCGCTTCATACTGAACTAACGGTATCTAAGCGGTTTACAACTGTAAGCTAATTGCCCCCAACAATCTGGGTACTCATAAAGACATAAAAATGGAACTTTTATGGCTCTTAAAGATCAAAGGTGCACTTTTATTCCTTATGATATAATTTTACTTTGTTGAAAATGGTAAATATGAGATCTTAAGATACATTGTGTAGGGGACTACAACTTTATTTTCTTTCCCTTTTAGGAATGTCAGACCAAATACTATTTTGCACAAATTTAAAATAGGAACGTATCCTTTTATTTGTTTGCTATGGTCTATGCAAAAATAACTAAATTTGCAATATTACCCTCAAAGGGGGTAATAAAGTCATACTGTTTAACTCTGACTCCAGTCAATAGAAATTACTTCTGAGTAGACATTTACTAGGTTACACTGTAAATCAAATACATTCAAGCCTTTATTTATTATACTACAACTAACAACAACAACAACAACAACAACAACAACTATTATTATTATTATTATTATTATTATTATTATTTGTATTCTACTTTTTTACAAAGAAATCAAAGTGGATTCCAACAGTATAAATAAAACATCAAACAATTAAAAATTACAATTAAAAAACCCCAAAACCCCAACCCTCCCCCCAGTGATAAAAACAGTGATCAACCTATAAAAAAAGATTAAACATAAAATTAAAACTATCTAGTAGGAATTTGGAGGGAACTATTTGTTCACCCTCACAGGCACTGGTATCACTACAGCTTCCTACAGCAGTTTGTGTGTCACATTTTAGCAAAGATATGCTATGACTACCTTTCCTCAGATTGAGTCCCATTAGAGATTTTTGTCTAAATATCTTCTCAGCCAGCGTACATGAGCAACAGTCAGGGAATCCCAACTCAGAAAGGCATGAACCTAGAGATATATAGGCACTATTCCTCGCATCGCAGTTGACTCATGTTCAAATTTGCCAATGACATCAAATTAGGAAGAGTAGCTAATACTCCAGAGGACAGGATCAAAATTCAGAATGACCTGAATAGACTAGAAAGCTGGGCCAAAGCTAACAAAATGAAATTCAACACGGAGAAATGTAAGGTACTACACTTAGGACGGAAAAATGAAATGCACATATATAGGATGGGGGACACCCAGCTGAATGAAACTACATGTGAAAGGGATCTAGGAGTCCAAGTTGACCACAAATTGAACATGAGTCAACAATGTGATGCGGCAGCTAAAAGGGCTAATGCAATTTTAGGCTGCATCAATAGACGTAAGTAGGGAAGTAATAGTGCCACTCTATTCTGCTTTGGTCAGGCCCCACCTGAAATACTGTCTCCAGTTCTGGGCACCACAATTCAAAAAGGGCGCTGAGAAACTGGAGCGTGTCCAAAGGAGGGTGACTAAAATGGTGAAGGGCCTGGAAACCATGCCCTATGAGGAACGACTTATGGAACTGGGGATGTTTAGCCTGGAGAGGAGAAGGTTAAGAGGTGATATGATAGCCCTGTTTAAATATATGAAGGGATGTCATACTGAAGAGGGAACAAGCTTGTTTTCTGCTGTTCCAGAGACTTCCGGAGGAAGCAATGGCACACACACCGCAGACATGAGCCCCATTGTTTTTAATGGAGCTCCACCATACATGGTATCTCCCTTGTGCAGTGGGGAGGGTCTGGAATGGATCCCCCACGCAAGAGAAGGGCCCACTGTACTTGGCTGGGAGATTACCAATGAATACCAGGTGCTGTTCAGAGAAATAAACAGGCAAAAACACCTCTGAGTATTGCTAGCCTAAGAAAACCCTATGAAATTCATGGGGTTGCCATGAGTCAACAAGCCACTTGACAGCAATATACACATAAACACCCCATGAATATAATATTTTTAATTGGATTTATAAACCACCTTTCCCCTGGGATGGGATCCAAGGCAGCTTTACAATCCTTGTTTTATCTATTCTCATTGGCACAGAAAATGTCACAGTAACAGAGGTGGAAAAGAAAGCTAAATATCAAGTAAACTAGAACATTAGTTTATTACCACATCCAAAAATGTATGTCAGTGCAGTACAGCATATACCTCTCTGTAATGGGAGTTCCAGAGCCTGGGAACAGCCACTAAGTAGCTCTCTCTTGTACGAAATTACCAGTAACAGCTAATGTTAAATGGCAATCATTTATTTAAAACAAACAAACAAATGCTACAAGACAGGAGTTATGTAAAAAGAAATACATAAGCATATACATAAGATTTAAGAGTTACTCTAAATAAGTCGAGAATCACTTTTTGTACCATTGGCAGTACTTTTCCAAGACCCTGGAAGTGAACAAATTTAGTTTGTTATGTTAAGATCAAGAAAAAGCTAATTTGGCTTTATTACACAGATGTTGCATAAATCATCCTAGGGTCTCAACAGATGGCCCCAAAAGGGCGGCTTCTACCCGCCCTTCTCCTACCCGGATTGGAACTGTGGCAACCTCACACTGCAGCCCCAATCTGGTCTTTCAAGGGTGCAGAAAGGAGCTGCAAAAAACGGCTCCTTTTGAGCCCTCGAAAGGGTGCCATAACCACGACGGCCAGTTATATGGCACTTCTTCAGCGCTGCATCATCTAGATGCAGTGCCGGAGGTGGGCCATGATGCCCAGCACTGTCCCGAGTGGTGCGTAATATCAGGGCGCCCGGGGAGCAGGGGCAGTCAGGTATGTTTCGTGAGGACACTAGGTCCCGACTCTGCATCCATGCCTGCCTCTCAAGCCCCTAATGGATTTTTTTAAAAACTGCCTGAAAATTGCTGTGAAAACACCTTGCAACATGGAAGCATGTGGAAAGAAGCCCCATACCCCTCTGCTTTTGTGAGAGAGCATGTACAGACTGGCACTTTGTGCCGGCCTGCAGGCAAACTAGGGCTGAACTAGGACTGAGCATTCACATGCTCCAAGCCCTAGTTCTGTCGCCTGGGGGCCATCTTGGCACGCACTCATACACATAGGGCATGCCATGATGATGTCCTTTGGGTGCAGTGCCCAAACGGCGCTATGCACAAGGAGCATCATCATGGCATGCAAACACACCAATGGCACCCCTTTGGGGGACACAGAAAGTGTTCCTTTTCATTATTCCGGAAGCCGCGGCATCTGGTTGCCACAGCCTCCACCTGGGGCAAAACGGGCAGCATTGAGCCACCCGTCTATCGAGCCCCAGAGTGCCTCTCAAAACAGCAATAATCTCCTACTTCAAATCAAAACCTAGTTCTCAGTTCCTGTTATAGCCAGTGTACCTGTCTCTTAATTACATAAATCTTCAGGGATGAAACTCAAGATGATACCAAAATATCTTCATGTGTGCTCTATGAAGAAGAAAACCCATCATGTAAGGTATGCAAGTAGAATAAATTGTCAAAACAGAGAAGCTACTACCACGATAAAATGTTTGCTAGCTGGAGGGAGAGGGATTAATTTTAAAACTCTGAATAATTGTAACCCAATATTTCTAGCACAAGATAAATAAGCAGAAAAACAAAGTAGAGCAAAGATACATGCCAAAGGATATGAGCTATCTATGAACCTTGTGGTAGTTTTGCTCACTGATGTATGGTAACTGATGAAAAACTAACAGTGATCAAGATTACTGTACTTTTCACAAGTCAATGTAATCTTTTCCTTCAACAGAAGGATGGTAGAGTTCATTAACATATAAACCAACATTATTTTATGAAGGAAAGATTCCCTGGAGATTTGTTTGGCAATAGAGCAGAACAAAGATGTTTGAAAAGTGAGAATATTATTGAATGTTATGATGTGTTGCTCAATTTTCAAATTTCTTTTTGTTATGCTGAATGATTTACCAGTTGTTACTTTCCTCTGGGGCACTGCAAGATAATATTCAAAGCTGTCTTAGATATTTTAACAAGTGTATTTATTTTGAAGTGATTTTTAAAAAGTGATGTTAAAGGTGTTCTGCTATAAATTTCTCAGTACCCTAATCTGACACTACTGTGTCATGTAGCATGGAAAGGGTTAGATGCTAACAAAACTGGAGCTAAACCTGGTGGCATACTCCCATCAACACTGTGAAACCACAGTACACACAGCCATGGTTTAGCTTCAGTCATATGCTCTAGTTCACAAGCAGTCAAAGTGCAAGCCTCCAAATGTTGTTGGCCTGCAGTCCAACATCATCTGGAGGGCCAATCTTGCTCAGCCTTGCTCTAGCAACTTCCCTTTTCTTCTCAACTCTTCTCAGGGTGGTAACAAATGTGTGATGCCCACTAAATGGATGGGAACTTCCTTCAATTCTTCAGTACAACTTGGACTACAAACTCAAGGTCAGCATTAAGTAATAGCTGTATTGTGGACATGTTCCAAGGACTCATTTGACCGTTGAACTGTACAACCCTAATCTGTAAAACATTATTTAACAGAGCCAGAAGTGACAACCTATCTTCTAAAACAGTTCTTGTACACTGTTGCTTCTCCAAACCAGTTAATCTACCTTTAGAAAGTGAAGCAAACTAGCTGGCTCCCATTTCTGATATTTCATTAAATCCATTAGGATTTTGTAACAAACGTTAAACTGGCCTGGTATTTTATTATGTTTACATATGCATATTTATATGCAGATATGCAATATTCTATGTAAAAGCATACTAAAAGACTGCTGTCAAATGTCATGTACATTTTTGGGAATTTTTCCGCAGACTTAAAGCATTTCAATTGTAAGTGTCCTTTTTCCTGACCATTTCTATCTCAGACAATAAGAATGCAGTGGTCATTAGAATAAGCAGCTTGCCCTTTATGACTTCTTTATTTTTTGGGGAAAAAATGAAACAGGTTTTTCCAGTTTGTAGATTTTCAGCAACTGAGCACAGAAGCTAAATCCCAGCACTACCTTCCCATCAAGATGCACAGCTTACAAACAAATGTGCCAAATGGCTTAGGATGTTGAGCTGTGAAGTCCTGCTACTGCCTATAATATTACTGCTCAAAGTGTAAAAAAAATTCTGATATCGAAGCCAACCCTTCTTGAAGGCCAGCCATAACAATCTCCCAATCAACCTACACAATCCAGTGTTTTTACAATATACATACAATATACAGCCAAGCCAACGGAGCCAAGTAACTCAATCAAGCTAGATATTTTCCTTAATTGAAATCAAGATAAATCTCATATCTTTTAAATTCTAAAGATAGTGTATCATTTATTCAAAGCTATGCTTGAACAGCTTTGCAAAGGAAGTTTAAATAGTGTCCATTATCCACATGTCAACACTGTGCTCTCTGTCAACACCCTGCCTTTAGTTGCAGCAGTTTTTAGATTAAGAGGATAGGAAGAATCACAATGAAACTTGAAAAGACCGGAGAAAGATTTGCCATTTGAAGGCTGGAAAGCACATTAACCATTAGAAATATAAAACTGTATCCAGTCTTAAATCATGCTTAGAATAAAACATATTTTAAAAAATGGATTTAAGTGAATCCTGTTAATTTCAATGGGGTTCCTCTGAGCATGAGTTAGTCTGAATCCAACTCATTGTTTTATTTATTCTACACTGAATATTAACTCCATTCAAATGGAATGATGTTCTAATTATATCCTCCCTCAAAGGTAACTATACCTACAAAATATCTTATTTTCTATCATTCTTTCAGGCTTTATATGATTAATGTTATTATTCAGTGAATTCACTTTTTATTTATCTTCAGACACAATGGAGACATGTGGCACTGAAATAAGTATTAAAATATTTGTAAGTATTCTGATAATACATTTGTTTGTGTAACTTTAAAAAGACCCTGAGGCTACAGTCTTACACACATCTACCTGAAAGTAAGTACCACTGAAGTAAGTGGGGCTTATTTCTGGGAAGACCTAAAGAGCACTGCATTGCAAATGTACTTCCCTCCCAATTCTTAAAAAAGTCTGCAATCTCCTTCTGACGGGCCTTCCTCTTTCTCACCTCTGTCCTTTAATTTCTGTTCAGCATTCAGCTGCACGTATCCTCATGTCTGCTCACTGCTTTGATCACATTTTTCCTTTATTGTCATCCCTTCATTTGCTCCCCCTCCCTTTCTGTATTCATTATAAACTTTTGATGGTGACTTTTAAAGTTCTGCACGGTCTGGGCCCTCTTTATTTGCTGGAGCTAGTTTCTCCTTACCATCCCAATCGCAGCCTCCTATTTGGTAATGAAGGACTGCTGTCCCAGACAAAGGTTTTTCCCTTTTCACTTGCTGCCCCCCACTTGTGGAATCTCTTTCCCGCACAAGCATGGTTCATCACCTTTTTAACCAGCTTTAAACAGAGTTGAAGACAAACTGTTTAGAGAAGCATTCCCAGACATTACATGATTGCTATCTTATGCTTATTTTCATTTGATTGTTAGCTATATTTTATTGCTTTGAACTTTCAATATATATTAATATATATTACTTTTAATTGTTTTTCTTAAAATGTATGCCACTGGCAGGTTTATTTTACTTTTTATCAATTTTTAATTGATTATATGTACAGTGCTGTGTAAATCTGCAGAGCTTTATAAATAAAGCTTAGTAATAAGAACAAAGCAAATAAAATCACTATGTACTTTTTATAAATAAACAAAAAAGGGGCTAAATTCTGATTGGTACTGGAATCAAATCTGATCTCAAGTTTTCCAGGAAGCCCATGTAGCTGAATGGACAAAGAGCTTAATTTGCAGCTCAAGTAACAGTGGGAAGGATATATTTAGATCGATGCGACTGAAAGTGGTAGTCTGTGGATGGTGCTGGTCCCTAAGTCATTGCTTGCTCTTCTATGACAAGTTTCCAGGAAAGAAAGAACTATTGTGAAAAGGTGATGCAGGAGGAGGTTCGGGTTGAGCGGGCGAGGGAGAAGGCAGGTGGGCAGGAAGACCCGGGGAGGCACCAGAGAGAGGAAGGAGAGGGGGGAGAAAAGGCAACACAGATGGAAAGATGAGAGGGAGAGTCAACCACAGAGGTGAGGACCTCAGGGCCCTTATAAGGAAGGAGGAGGAGGCATTCGAGAGGAGGAGAGCACGCGGAGGATGGGGGTGTGGAGAGACGGATGGGAAAGGGAGAGCGCAGGTCATTAGAAGCTCCCTACGGGTCGGGTGCCCTATAAGCCTGTCGTCTGCCCACGGGCGCCCTCAGGTTGTGCCTCATCAAGCGGTGGAATTTGCTGACCCCCGGTGGGAAGGCAGCTTGGGTGACGACTATGGGAGCTCTGGTTGGGGCCTGGTAGACTGCAGCTGACCAATCTGGAAGGGACCTGATGGGACCGACAAGGAGAAAGGTGGGAGCACAGACTGCACCCTACGGAGAGGGAAAAAGTGGAGCTCGTACTAGCAGAGAAAGCCTTCATGTAGGAGAAGAGACATGGTGAGGGAATGCAGCCTCTCCTTTCGGCTGCTGGTGAAGGACATAGAGTTGGACCAGTGCTGCAACTTGGCCCAAACCGAGACGGACATTTTCCTTTGTGAAGAGGAGTGAAGTTTACTACCTCATTAAAGTTTGGTTGAAGTGCACTGCACCTTGTTGGTCTGCGTGTCTGTTTATGTTCAACTGGAAGTCATCATGGATCCAAAAAGCCTTAACCACACTGCAGGAGCGCCGGCCCCCTCCACAACTACATATAGCCAATGGACAGAAATGGGATACTGGTCTCTGGCTTTTATTATTAATTGCCCTTGAGCCAACCTTGACTCATGGTGACACTGTGAATGAGCCTTTCCCAAAAACCCCTTTCCTCAACTGCTCTGTTTAGGTCCTGCAAGTTCAGGTCCATTACCTCCCTGATTCAGTCTAACCACCTGGCACCTTCCACTTTTCCTAGCATTATTGTCTTTTCTAGTGAGTCCGGGAACAAATGCTGGTTTTCACACATCGGAAAGCTTGAGAGGCAGTCATTCAGTTATCTTTTGAGTTGTTCTAAGCCCCCTCTCCCCAATGCTGGGAATATGGAGAAGAGAAGGGTAAGAGGTGATATGATAGCCTTGTTTAAATATTTGAAAGGATGTCATATTGAGGAGGGAGCAAGCTTGTTTTCTGCTGTTCCAGAGTACAGGACCCGGAACAATGGATGCAAGCTACAGGAAAAGAGATTCCACCTCAACATTAGGAAGAACTTCCTGACAGTAAGGGCTGTTCGACAGTGGAACAAACACCCCTGGAGTGTAGTGGAGTCTCCTTCTTTGGAGGTCTTTAAGCAGAGGCTGGATGGCCATCTGCTGGGGATGCTTTGATTTGAATTTCCTGCATGGCAGGGGGTTGGACTGGATGGCCCTTGTGGTCTCTTCCAACTCTATGATTCTATGATATGAGATTGAAACTACTTTGGATATTACTTATGCAGAATCTACTTTACCTTCCTCAGGTCCCAACTTGCTTGCTTTCCATCTTTCCAACAGCAGAAAGGTAAGGACACAAGGGCAGGGAGGAGATACCAAGATCAGTGTTCCTGCTCCAGGGTCACACCTCTGCTTTGAAATGGCAGGAGACAAAATGTAATCTATCATATGGCACCATTCCAGGGAACAAGAGATTACAACTTTGAGTAACTAATAATGCCCCCTTTCCCCCTATATAAATTAATTCCTTTTTTCTTCCACATCTTTAAATAGGTACTGTCATGTTTTCTTTTGTGGTGACATGAGGGGAATTCAGCATACTCCAGTTAATACTTTTCCATATTCAAGTCTGTCATCTGGTCAAGAACACATCACATTTAACGTCTACAAATCTCTCTCTCTGCCATGACTCATTTTTGCTGTGAGCTCCCTCCCTAGTGTGGGCCTGCTATGACTCCTTATGCAGAGTTGGGCAGCTTATGAGCAAGAGTTATACAAGACCAGAAATGAGCACTTACTCAAGACACCTAGTTTCCTTCTTTTTTCCCCCTATGCTTTCCCTTTGTGTAACAGTATTAGTGCAAAAAGTAGCCACACCTGAAAGCTCAGTGGCAACAAACAGGCAGCATTTCTGACTGTTTAAAATCCCTAGGTCCTGAATTTCTTTAACACAGCAGAACTTCTATCTCCATCAGCAAAACAGAAAGCGTAAAAGCCACATCAGAGAAGAAATCTAACATCTTATCTAACTGATTTGTTGCTCTGCACAACACTTTTATGCAAGGTGTTCTTAATCACATGCTTATTTGCTTCAATTAAAAGCATGCCTATTAGTTGCAGCCACAAGCATGTGATGAGATATCAAGAGACATTCTGGAACCATAATTGATTGCTCAGCTCTTAATTGCCCTATTTCCATCAAGGAAGCCTCTATTCCAGCAGCTCCAGTGTGGGTGGTTCACGAGTGACACAGCAAACGAAACATTAACAGAGGGGGAAAACTCAATTCATACATAATCCCCATTATCTTTACCTCTTTCCTCACAATTACTGCACCTTCTCATCCGCCGCCACCCTGCACCGCAAACATTTTACATGGCTTCTAAAGATACAAACACATTGCCAATGAGTAGCAGATTGGTTAAATGCCTAGCACAACTAGTTTATACCCATGATCATAAGCCGCTCTGGGAGTTTTTGTGGCCGAAGAGTGAGGTATAAATACAGTAAATGAACAATAAAATCATAACTGTCTAATTAAATATAATAATTGTAAGCCGCTCTGATAGCCTTTAGGGCTGAAGAGTGGGGTATAAATACCATAAAATAAATAAATAAATACTGAATTGAGATTTTTATTCATCAGGGGCCCAGATGTCTTGTAAAACAAATCTGGAAGTGTTTAATTTCTAAAGTTTTTTGTGGGTTTTTTGGACTATGTGGTCATGTTCTATAATTTTTTAATTAAAATTTTATTAATACATTCCAAAACAAAACATGACAACAAACAGTACACCAAATCAACAATAAATACAGGCAATAACCCAGGTAAGGCCCTGAAAGTTATAGATAAAAGGTGTGTTCAGGGATCCTGAAAGACATCTTTCCATAAAAAATTAGCTAAAATTGGGGGGTGTCTAAAGACTAAATCTTGCTGGATGTATTCAATAAATGGGTGCCAAATCTTATGAAAGGTCAATCCAAAGTGTAAGCCTCTTGCTCTGTTGTTATTATCTGCCATTTTCTCCATTAACCACAAGTCCTAGAGTCAAGTCCACCATGTTCTATAATTTTATGATTAATGTTTAATTTCTGTTTCCTAGATATGGGCTTCAGTCACATTTCATTTCCACAAAATGCTTCCAGATAGAAAACTCCTACTATTCATAATTTAAAGGCATTATGCAAGTATTCTGTTGTTTTTCTTTAACAGTTTTCCTCTGGTAAAAAAGAAAAGAAAAGATGGAAGAAACCAAACAAAAAATTGGGAGACTGCAAACTGAGAAAAAACAACAACAACAACAACCTGGAATTCCTATAAGCTTCTATGAAGAAAGCAATCTGACAGCACACCAAAGTTTTGTCCTGGAAGTGACTTTTCTGATAACTAAATCCTAACAAAAGCTCTAAGAGAAACATCTGTCAATACTGATTTCCACACAAAGAACTTGATGAGAAGTAGATTTATAGACTGCCATACAATTGCCATAAAGAGAATGCAACATGTAAGATATTAACTGTTAAGTAATCCAGCAGTGAAGTCACTCACAGGCGATGGGATAAATTTATTTATATGCTGCCTTTGTCCCAGAGTGGGACCAAAGGCGGCTCACAGAAGGAAAGCAATTAAAATACTACTCAGCTTAGGGAAAAATCCTTTCCCCCAGGCTTGCCTCTGAACTCCAACCCTGCCATTATTTTCCCCCTTAATCCCTTCCTGGAGTGGATATTTGGGCCTCAGGGTGGCACCCTTAAATGTGGACCTGTGGCTGGATTACTGTGGTGGGCTTGTACTGGTACATATGGACTGGCTCCTTATCAGGCTTTGCGAGACTGCCAGAGACAATTTTTTAAAAACAGCAATAATAAGTATAGGTTTGTTGAATGTTGAACTTTTGAGCATTCAATTCCCAAAACCAGAGTCAGTTCTCTCTTATGACTGGCTACCTTGTCTCTCTTCAATCCAAACTCTGGCTGCAGAATTACAGTGGGCCCTCCATATTGGTTGGGGTTAGGGGCACAGGACCCCTGTGAAAGTGGGAAAACTGCAAATAAAAACAAAACAAAACAAATGTATAAACCCAAGATGAGAGATCTGGAAAGTGAAGCATGCCGACAGAAAGAAAATCAACTCATTTGAGATGTGGTGCTGGAGAGGATTGCTGAGGATACCATGAAGACAAACAAGAAGATAAACAAATGGGTCCTTGAACAGATCAAGCCAGAAATCTCCCTGGAAGCCAAGATGGCAAAACTAAGGTTGTTTTACTTTGGAGACATCTTGAGAAGACATGAATCAATGGAAAGAACAGTAATGTTAGGAAAGGTGGAGGGAAGTAGAAAGAGAGGAAAGCCGCATGTAGATGGATGGACTCTGTTAGGGAGATCATGGGTATGAATTTACAGGGCCTAAGCAGAGCAGTGGAGGACAGGGGGTCTTGGAGATGTCTCATCCGCATGGTCCCCATGGGTCCAGATCGACTCAAGGGTGGTTAACAACAACAACAACTGTTCTAGGCTCCACAGATTACCATGTTTCTGAAAATGTTTTTCAAAACTAGAAGTGGATTTATCTAGTTTTGTTTTTCTTATTTTCTCTATCTCTTTTTCCTGGTCCAGCTCCAGAGGGGCAAGGGTCTGTGAGGCAGAATATACTTGGCCACATCCTGAGAAGGCATGGCCCACTAGAAGAGACAATAATGCTGGGAAAAGTGGAGGGCTGTAGAAAGAGAGGAAGACTGAGCGCTTGATGGCTTTACTCAATCAGGGAGACCACAGGACCTGAGAAGAGACCTTGGAGATGTCTCATCCACAGGGCCGCCATGCACTGGGATTGACTCAAGGGAAGTTAAAAACAGCAATAACACTTCTCTAGGCATTTGTAGGTCCTCCAGCACAAGTCTGTGGTCAACACTGGCCTGTGGAGGGCCTCCAAATGCCTCAAGAAGTGTCCCTTCCAGGAATCTCCAGGTCCTTCAGTGCAGAGAAAAACATATTAATCTATTCCGTGAATAACCAAACCCTTAAAATCAAATTTGCAAGAGCAGAGGGCCTTCTGTAATTCAATTTGACATCACTTTAACAGCCATGGCTCCATCCTGCGGCATTCTGGGATCTGTAGGTTTGATGCAGAAACAAAAAATGCAAGCCTATGACTAACATCTTCAATTCCTTTCTCCTGTTTCCCTGATCAAGAAGCTGGTGTAACTTTGAAAGCTTGTGACATGTACTTGTGCATTTTGGTCATGGCCCAATAAAGGCATCATTGTTTGGATGTTACTGGGTTTGCTATATGGCCAACAACACATTGCTACCCCTAGACATCTCCCCAAACGACACACACACAGCCTGGAGCCATGGCCATTAAAGTGGTATCGGACTGGAGAAGAGAAGGTTAAGAGGTGATATGATAGCCCTGTTTAAATATTTGAAGGGATGTTATATTGAAGAGGGAGCAAGCTTGTTTTCTGCTGCTCCAGAGAACAGAACCCGGAACAATGGATGCAAGCTGCAGGAAAAGAGATTCCACCTGAACATTAGGAAGAACTTCCTGACAGTAAGGGCTGTTTGACAGTGGAACACACTCCTTCCTCGGAGAGTCATGGAGTCTCCCTCCTTGGAGGCCTTTAAGCAGAGGCTGGATGGCCTTCTGTCGGGGATGCTTTGATTGAGAGTTCCTGCATGTCAGAATGGGGTTGGACTGGATGCCCTTGCGGTCTCTTCCAACTCTATGGCTGCATTAGCTTTCTCTCTCCCTCTCTCTCGGAATCTCTCTGCGGCGCCTTTCCCTTTCCGAAGCCACTCATTCTGTTGTCGAAGCTTCTTTACAAAGTTTGGCCCCTCTCGGCTTCCATACCAAGAGGGCAAATCTGGGTACCCAACCTCCAAATGGACGCAAAACGTCCCCATCGGGTCCGGGGGTGTCGGAAATGAGACCCTGCTGGAGAGGAGGCTCCAGGCCCTCGGGGAGGGGGAGAATGCGGGGCCAAAGAGGCCTAGAAAGCGACAGGGCGACCGGCCTGACATCAGGGCCTCTGCCCTCTCTCCCTCTGAGGGGCGGTTGCCAGGGCCACGGCTGTTCCCTCCCCTCCCCTCACCGCCCGGGCCTTACCTTCCGGCAGAAGGGGCAGTAGCTCTTGCTGAAGATCATGACCCGGTGGGAGGTGATCATGGTCCGCACGCGGAGCTTCAGCGCGTCCCAGTCCGGCATTCGGACTTGGCCCGGGGGCGGCATGGCTTCGCTTTTCGGCCTCGACGCGGCGGCGAAGGGAGAGAGGGAGGAAAGGAGAAACAGCCGCTACTGAGACTCCTCCAGCGTGAGACGGAGGGAGAAGCAACGCCTCGCTCACTTTCACGCATGCGCAGTAGGGACAACAAGAGAGCCACACACTCCGCCGCTCCTCCAATGAGGAGGAAAAGGGCAGCTCTAAACCGGAAAGGGGCGGGGCGAGACCTCGCTCGCGCCTCCTTTTGTCCAGACGGGCAAATCGGGTGAGGCCCCGGAGGCGGGACCAGCCCCAACGGACCAATGAGAGGGCGCGATGAGGCGAAGCCGGGTTTTCTAGGTCCTGCAAGCGCGAGCCTCTCCGCCCCCCCCCCGTCTATTGGGCGGTTACTCCGGGTGGCCCTGAGGCCTGGCTTTGCGTTGTCAGCATGAGCTTTCCTAGGCTTAAGTCTACTTCCTCATATGCTTTTGGTGGAGTGGAAGCTAGGCATATATACATATATATGACAGTCATACAAACACACACACAGACACATATATGACATACAGAGACACATATATGACAAATACAACATACAGGCACACATATATGACATACATACATACATATATAAGTCATAACACACATATATGACATATACACACACACGCATATGTGACATACATATAAAGCATTATATATATATATATATATGACACAGACATATACAGACATACACACACACATATATATATATGCCATAGGTATGAGAAATGGCATATACGTGTGTCCTTGTCTTCCACTCCACCGAAAGCATCTGAGGAAGTAGACTAAAGTCTACGAAAGCTCATGCTGCCAACTAGTTTCTTGCAGTTAGTCTCAAAGGTGCTACAAGATCTCTCTGTGTACTGATTCCACAGACTAGCAGCACTACTTCTTCCTAGATTACCGCACTACACTCTTGTAGCCCTGCTATTCTACTTTATGCACTCTTATAGTACAGTGCGCCTGCGTCATATGTGGCTTTCAGCATACACTGAAAGTCGCGTTGGGAAAAGGAGTGGTGTGTCCCATAGGGAACAATGGGGAATGCTCCTTTGGCGGGCGTGCACTGCTGTGCTGCCACACCGCTGCATGCACGAGCCCCATTCAAATGGGGCTCAAGCATAGGTGGAATTTGCTTTACGTGGGGGAGTCCAGAACGGATCCCTGCGTAAAGTAAGGGCACACTGTACCCTCTTACAGTGCTGATATTCCTCTTCTGCTGCTCTGGCTGCTCTGCATTCTGAGGTTTGTAGTTCAGTGAGGCCCAAGAGCTCCCTGGCTGAGGATTCTAAAGTCCCAGAATGCAACAGGAGGAGGCAGCCAGAGCAGTTAAAGTGGAATAACAGCTCTATATGAGTGTAGTGTGGTAATCTGCCTGGCTGAGCACCTTGGCGAGGGGAAGCCACTCCTCACCAAGGAGAGGAAGCTGTGAGGGAGGAAGAAGGGTGATGGGCTGCCTTGCCTGAGCTGGCCGGAGGGGTGGCCACACAATGAGAAAGGAAGGATGGAGCAGCACCGCAGAGAAGTGAGCCAGGCAGGCCAGTGCCCACCACAGAGTGCCTGGCTTGAGGGCACTGTCTGAGGGAGGGCTCCTCCACCGCCCTTTCCTCCTTGTCTTGCTCAAGGGGCTCCAGAACCGTTGACTGCATGCTCCAGCGAAGTCTAGTTCCTCCACCACTGCCTCCTCATGCAGTCCAGTGTTTAACACACACACACAACCATTCTCATGTTTGTTGCTGTTGTTGCGTGCCTTCAAGTCCTTCCTGACTTATGACCACCCTCAGGCGAACCCACCCTGGGGTTTTTGTTGGAAAATCCCTGCATTCTCTCCCCCCCTCCTCAGATAGATACCGTGTTTCCCCATAAACAAGACACTGTCATATTTTTTTCCCTCAAGAAGACACACTATGGCTTATTTCCAGGGGATGACTTAATTTTTATTAAGTATGGTACAACAATCTACATTTATTCAAATATAGTTGTCGTCTTCTTCCAGAACATCATCATGATTCTACCCCCCAGTATACTCTCTCTCCCCTCCTTCGTCAGCTGGTTGAGCTGGCATGAGTTTGCTTGTTTTTATTGTAATGTTTTTAATGTATTTTAATATGTTTGATTGTATGGATTGCTTGTTGTACACCGCCCTGATTTCTAGAAGGGCGGTATAGAAATAAAATTTTATTATTATTATTATTATTATTATTATTATTATCATCATCATAACTCTCCAAACCCAGAATTCAATCCTGAATTTCTTGCAACTCCATTTCCTTTAGAACCATTGGCCCCAGTCTTTCAACTCCCTTTCTGCCCCCTTCCATTCTGTGCCGGGCCTATCACTATGTCTTATTTTCAGGGCATGGCTTATATTTTGCAAATGCTTAGAAATCCTGCTATGGCTTATTTTATGGGTATGTCTTGTTTTGGGGGAAACAGGTTAGGATTTCCCTTGCATGCAAACTCTACTTCCTTCCCTCTTTAAAACATCCCATTTGGTCCTGCTGAATCAGAGGGGCAATAAATACCTTTGTAACTTGGTAAACAATTCATGTGATTCAGCTTACTTCCTTTCGGAAGTTTTGTCACACACAAAAAAGGAGAGATTTTCCCCTACTCTATCAACTTTCTTCAGAAAGACAGTGAGATAAAGATTTCTTTTTTTACCGGAACTATTCATTACATAGGTTAGGATGTAGCCTCTATGTACATGTCGATTCAAGCCATTAGTAAAGTTTTGTTTTAAACTACACGCTAATTGTGTTGTCTTTGAGTCAGCTCAGTCCTTAGGGAGCATTGTTAGATAAAAACACTTTTCTGCTTCTCTGCTGATTTAAAAGCTAGGCCTTAACAGGCTTGGCTTTGATAGTTTGATATTTTTGTTACCTTAACAAAGGCTGAAGCCTTAGGAAAAACTTGAATTCCCAACAGTTTTCTTGGCAAGATTTCTTCAGAGGAGGATTTGCCATTGCCTTCCCCTGAGCCTGAGAGAGAAAGGTTGCCATGGGGGGACATTTTGGAATTCCTCCTTCACAGAAGGCTGGGATGTAGGACATGTCCCGCAAAAGGAGGAGGACGTCTGGGCACCCTGGTCACTTACCTTCCTCCATTCTCACATAGTCCTCTCCTTCACAGATTCTTGTGGCTGGGGAACAGTCTACTTGACCCAGAAGCAGTGGCGTCAGTAGGGTTAATGTCATCTTGGTGTGGCAATTGAGACACACACACACACCGCTGCCATTGCCTGGCTGGCACATCCTCCAGCCACTCACATCTGCCAGCCAGGCTGACTCTGCCATGGTGATAATGGGCAAAGCTGCTACCTCCTGGCAGCCGGTGCTTTCCAGGTCTGGTGCAGCTGCAGGGGGTATTCTTTCCAAGTAGCCATGCCAAACCCAGAAAGTAGTGCCAATGGACTCTTTCTGAGTCTGGTGTGCCTGCTGCACAAGCATCCGTGCCAGACTCAGAAAGCAGCACTGATGAGGGGCAATGCACAAGTAGCCACGTCAGACTGGGAAAGCATTGCTGATGAGGAAGATGGTGGAGGAGCTGCAACATTCACTGTAGCCCCACCAGATGTTCATCTCCTCCTAGGTGTTGCCCAGTACAGTCCACAACCCCTGCCCCCCCCAGTGATGCCCCTGCCCAGAAGGAACAGACATACATGTTTTGAAAGGGACAATACACCATACAGAAATATTCGAGTCCAGGTTGAGTCTCCCTCATCCAGAATTCTGGAAAGCAAAAAATACTCCAAAATCCAAAGCTTTTTCCATGGATGGCTGAGAGAGTAACACCTTTGCTTTCTGATGGTTCATTGCACACAAACTTTGTTTCATACACAAAAGTATTTAAAACATTGTACAAACTAATAATAATAATAATAATAATAATACATTTTATTTCTATTTCCTACCTCTCCCTGTGTGTCGAGGCAGGATTACAACAAAAAAATATTCCAGCAATAAAAACATATCAAATACATTCAATAAAAACAATAGCATATTATCAGTACAATAAATTTAATAAAATACAATTAACTTTCATAAAACATACAGTACTAGTGCCTTCTTGCAGCTCAATCCTATATATTTATACACAAGAATAACTTCAGGCTATGTGTTTAAGGTACTGTACATATGAAGCATAAATGAATTTTGTGTTTAGAGTTGGGTCCCATCTCCAATATATACTATGCAAATATTCCAAAATTCAATTTTTTAAAAAAAGGAATCCAAAATCCCAAACACTTCTGGTCCCAAGCATTTCAGAAAAGGGAGACGCAACCTGTATGAGATGTTTAACTGTGGAATCTCTTATCATTTTCAAAATCAAACTTATCTGTTCAGTGACCTCATTCCAGAAAGTGATAAACAAGTTTACAAGATTTTAATATATGCACAAAATGAACACACAACACAGAACATCTCCAAATTGCTGCTGGGTAATTTGGTTTCTATTTGCAAGTTGCTGAAGCATCCAAGAAACCCTGTGGATAATCCTGTGTTGTATTAATTGTAATCTTATATCCAGCATTGTTGCTTAATGGCCCATACTGCTTCCTTCCATTGATTATGGTGAATCACTTCATTAAGCACTGTACTCCAGCCCTCCCTGTTTTTCTTTCATGTTTTGAACCAGCATTTCCTGAGTTTTACACCCTCCAGCCATTTTTGGCCTGGTGGCCAACACAGTTGTAGTGTATGGGCCATGCTGGTTGGGGATAATGGGAGTTGGAGTCCAAAGCATCTGGAGACAACCAAGTTGGGAAAGACTAACTATTAAAAATTTAAAAGACTAACAGAAGTCCAACCATTAGAAATTTATAGATTTCTTAGATGCACACAGGTCCAAAATGCACTGCAGAAATAATCCACTTTGGGACCACTTTAACTGCCCTGGCTCAATGCTTGGGAATTCTGGGAACTATAATTTTGTGAAACATTTAGCCTTCTCTGTCAGAGAGCTGTGGTGCTACAGTACACAACAATTTCCAGGATTCCATAGCACTAAACCAGGGCAGTTAAAGCAGTCTCAAACTGGATTATTTATGCAGTGTGTTTTGGATCTTAGATCAGTTTCTATGCTACAAGTACACCATTTTTCATAGCATAGTAAAGAGTGTGTGTTCTATAATACTTTAAAGCTTACCAATATATCTCATTACAGTATGCAAATATACTAAAATATATTAAAAAATCCAAAATCCAAAACACTTCTCGTCGCAAGCATTTCGGGTAAGAGAGACTCAACCTGTATGAGATGTTTAACTGTGGAATCTCTTATCATTTTCAAAATCAAGCATATCTGTTCAGTGACCTCATTCCAGAAGTGGATAAACAAGTTTACAAGATTATTCTAAATCCAAAAAATGAGCACACAACACAGAACATCTCCAAATGCCATCACTCTGAACATGCCAAATGTTTGTGTTGTGTGACTCAAGAATTTTTCCTATAGAAATAAGTGCTAGATTAAGTATCAAATTATTTTATATCAGGAATCCTAAATTATGGCAAATGTCTCTCTCTCTTTTTGAGTCACTACCTATTTTCCTGTTTCTTGCAGTCTTTTTGTTGGTGGTGTTTCTCAGAAATGTAAGATGAGCTTTCTTTTCACAAGTCAAAGATAGATTACAGAAATCTTTTAGGAACTGCTATTTCATGAAACCAGGCATGGCCATGCTCCACATGTTTTCCACTCCCCATGAGCCAGTGTGGTGTAGTGGTTTGAGTGTTGGACTACAACTCTGGAAACCAGGATTCGTATTCCCAGCTCGACCGTGAAACCCACTGGGTAAGCTTGGGCAAGCCACATACTCTCAGCCTTAGAAGATGGCAATGACAAAGTTCTGAATCCATCTTGCCAGGGAAACCAATGATACGTTTGCCTTAGGGGTCACCAGAAGTCTGAAATGACTTGAATACAAAAAACAAAGAGCTCTGCAACATCCTATCATGGATGCCATTTTGAGTGAAGTGACTTTGTTTCACTCCCAATCACGTCAAGAAAACATTTAAATACTTTTTCTTGTTATTTCAGCATCGGAACACCCATTGTTTAGCTTTCTTCAGGCAACTCCTCTTTTTTTCAGTTAATACTTGGGAGTGTTAAGGAACTGGTGGGGGGCAGAGGGAGGTCTCAGGGCTGCTTTGGACCCCCCAGAGGCCCACACTCAATCTTTGGTAGGCACGTTCGAGACTGGATGGCACATGATGGGGTGAGCCCCCATCACTAGTTCCAGCTTTTGCCAACCTAGCAGTTCAAAAGCATGCAAATGCAAGTAGATAAATAGATACAGTCAGCCCTCGCCTTACGTGGGGATCCATTCCGGATCCCTCCGCGTAAGGCGAATTCCGCCTATGCTCAAGCCCCATTGGAAACAATGGGGCTCGTGCATGGCGGCGCGGCAGTGTAGTGGCACGCGGGGCGCAACGGGCGCGCGCCCATTCAGTTGAATGGGACGCGCCACCCTTTCTGCCCCGCGCGCGCCCCACGGCTTGAGCGCATAAGCTCAAGTCCTCGTGAAGCGCGCCCGCATATGACACGGGTGCGCTGTACCACTTCGGTGGGAAGCTAATAATGTTCTGTGCAGTCATGCTGGCCACATGATCACAGAGTAGTCTCTGACATTGCTGGCTCTGCAGCTTACTATATATACTCGTATAAGTCTAGAAATTTAGGTCAAAAAATTGACCCCAAAAACCTGAGTCAACTTATCCATGGGTCAATGTAAGTACTGTATCTTAACTTTTATTTAAAAGAAGGAACCATCCCATGGTGAAAGTCAAGAGTATAATCTGCCCTGAAAGCACTGACCCCCTCTACTCTCTCATCCATCCAGCCTTAAGAGTGAGCACAAAGATTTATGTCTGCTTAAATTTTGGAAGATATTTGACATTGTTTTGTTTTGCTTCATCCTTTAGATTCTTTGTTATATGCCCCTAAATTCTACCCTCGACCTATCCAAGGGTCATGTCAAAATCCATAATTTTGGCACCCAAACCTGCCCTTGACTTATACATGAGGTCGACTTACAGTCGAGTATATATGGGTAGTAACGTAGATGAGCACTGCCCGCTATGGTCTGATATGACAACCTTGCCAATGGGGAATACCTTTACCTTTACCTTTATTCCCGCCTCAGACTTTCCAATGTTTTACTGATGAAAACTGAAATACATGTAGTCAAGATGGCAAAAGTTATGAATGAGGAGAGGCCACGCCGGTCCCCCCCCCTTGAAACCACTGGGAAGGAACTGAAGAATTAATTGAGGGGCAAACTACTTTTTCACTTTGCATTCAGTTTTCAGCAATTGAAGCAAGCCAAGGACAAAGCGGGGAAAGAAAGGAGGAAAAAGAAACCAGGACATTTTAAAAGCAGCTGAAAACGTGGGGTGGCAGAGGATTAATCAGGGCTGTCCCTGTCAAATCAGATAGATGGAGAGTATACCTCACCAGAATTAAACCCACTTTAGAAAATCAGGATACATTCTCCCCCCCCCTCCACTCTTGCCCTCCCTATATAGTTGACTGTGTTAAAACAAGGGATCTATGAACAAAAATTAGGTAACAGCACATCACTTTCCTAGACTGACAGTTGCAATTTGGTATGTATTATGTGTGCTCTTGAAATTACATATTAAAATCTTCAAGGTATTCAAAGCTTTTAAAAAATGGCACTGAATGTTAAGAAGAGTTTAATTATAATAGTCTTGGAAACATGCACATTTTAATTACCTGGGAATTTCCCATATGGACAAATTTAACATTGTCAGCTACTTAAATGTACCGCAGTATCTTATAGGATTTTACCCTGTTCCTGGTAGGGTGGGTCCCAAAAGCAGGGTGAGGTAATTTGAGGCTGCATTTCACGACATAATCCATGCAGTTTTGACACCACCATAACTGCTATGGCTCAGTGCAATGGCATTCTGAGATTTATAGGGCCCGTATAGACAGGCCAGAATAAAGCTGCTTTGGGTCACTTTGGAGGTATGCTGCTTAAATGATACATGCATCTTAAGAGGCCAGAAGCTGCACCAAAGCTGCGCTTAGGATTGAAGCGTGGCTTTGGCACCGCTTCTGGTCTCTTAGGACACATGCATCATTTAAACAGCATGCCTCCAAACTGACCTGAAGCAGCTTTATTTTGGCCTGTCTGTATGCGCTCATAGTTTGTTGTGGCACCTAAGTGCTAGCTCACAAAACTACAAATTCCAGAATTTCCATAGCATTGATTCAAGGCAGTTAAAACAGTGTTAAACTGAATTATTTCTGCAGTGCAAATAGAGCCTGAGAAGTATTAAGAACCAGAGGTATTCCAGGTAAAGGTAACACAGGTGGTACCCGCCCCTTTCCCTGACGGATCGGAGCCTCAGCTGCCACAGCGGCAGCCCTGGAAGCCCCGATCTGCCACTCTTCCAGGCCACGGGAAGCAGCAAAAGGCCGCTTCCTGCGGCCTGGAAAGGGGTGTCCTTGGGGCTTCATAATAAATAATAATAAATCGTTTATTTATAGCCCGCCTTTCCTTGAGATCAAGGTGGGTTACAACATCTTAATAACAACAAACGATAAGTATAAACACCAATATGCCCCAAGGACACCTGACAGCGGCAGGGAAAAAGAGAAAGGGGCCGCTTGGCCCCTTTCTCTTTTGTGTCACTGGCACAGCTGTGTAAAGGCTGTGCCAGCAACACAAATGAAGGAAGGAGCTCCATTTCAGAGCTCCTTCCGTGGTGCCAGGATGTCACGTCCGCGCCGCTCCGTTTGGAGGCTGTGACGTCCTAATGGCGGCACCCACGTAGAATGGGTGCTGCCATTTTGTACGTACTATGTACGTACTAGGGTTGGGGGCATCTGAAAGAGATGCCCCCGGGCATCTGTAGTATGTACACAGTACGTACTAAAAGGCCCATTTGTAAAGGGCCACAGAAACAATCACAATATAGTCCAAGGTACTGACCAGCAGAATGCAGGCAGAGAGGAGATGTTCAAAAAGGCAGTTTTGAATAAAAGCACAATGGGGACCCAAACAAAGAGGGAAGGAGTGGGGGAACAAAGAAGATGCTGATAAGAGAACTAGAGTCATTATAAAACTTTGACTGGAATCCTGCATTTCACTTGTGTAACCATTTGTTACATTTATGGTTTATCTTTGAATTCATACAGAGAAGGAACAGGGCAATGATGGCAAGAGGAAGAGGTTGCTAGCTGTATGCTTCCTGTTTCTCAAATCTACACCAGCAGACCTAATAAAATCATACTATCTTAGATTTGGAAGAGACCACAAGGCCCAGCCCATGCCATGCATAAATACACAACCCAAAGCACTCCTGAAAGATGTCCGTCTGATCCCTGTTTAAAGACATCAATAGCCTTCTTTGTCCCCAACCAAGGCTTGTAAATCTAAGCTCCCAGGACTGCACCAAGGTCTCAGCTGTAGGCATTTAGTCAGAAGTCCTTCTCATGAGAAGGTGACCTCACAAAGAATCCTTTACTCCTGAGTAGACTTCATAGGCAAGGGTTGTTTTGAAAAGCCATAAACCTTTTCCTGGGGAGTGCTGGCCCTGTCTCATCCTCCTAAAGCCTCCCTCAACCTTCAAAGGCCCAAAGTCTACAAGGGTAGTGTGTTTTCCTTGCCATTTTTCCAGCAGATGTGATATGAGATCCTGTGAAGATCTCACCAGTGGGGACATGGCAACTTCATCAATATGGTATTTGTCTTAATCATCATTGACATTTTATGGCAAAATGCCCATATAATTCTGGCCATATTTCTTCCAGTTGATGGACATCATTAAATCTGCCACAGTTAATTGGTTGTGTCTGTCAGTAAGGCCCGGTACAGACTGCCAAAAGGTGGCAGTCTGGGGCCAATTTTAGGGCTCGGGATTGCGGAGTGACTGCATGATCCTGAGCCCTACTACGCAGCGGCGGTGCCATGATGGCGCAGCCTCATTCACATGGGGGCTGCCATGATGATGCAAGCGTGGTGCAGTATGCACACTTGGGTCATCGACACGTGACATCCACCGCACACACCAAAAGCAAAAACAGCTCCCTCCACAGCAAAAACGTGTGTCTCCAGCCCACCCTTTTAGGGCGGTCTGTCGAGCGCCTAAGTTTCTCCAAATCAGGATGTGATAGTCATGTAGGAGTAGGTAGGAAAAGGGATCTCAGCATTGTAAAAGATCACTAGCTAAACAAGTTGACTGTGTAATGTGACAGTTAAAAAGGCTAATAAAAGCTTAGGCAACATTAATACATGATTTCCAAAACACAGGAAGTAAAACTTTGTTTTATTCTGCACTAGTTAGATGTCTATCCATATGGAGACAAATTGGAATAGGTAATGAAGATAGTTGAAAACAAGTATAAATAGGTAATAGAGATGGTTGGAAACAGGTTTTAAGGTTTGATAAGGACATTATCACACCAGCCCTTTTCTCACTGAAGTCATTCTTGTGATACAAAAATTGGGAACATGCCACTTTCTAGACAGTCATCATCACAACTCTCTCATTCATGTGACTGGAGCTGCTGCCCCCCCCCCCCATCACGCTTTCTTCCTGCCCTCTCCCTTTACCCTGCCTTTCTGTCTTATGCCCTGTCACTATGCCTTTAGGTGTTTTTAATATATATATGTGTGTGTGTGTGTGTGTGTGTGTGTGTGTGTGTATTCCAATGTTCCAGTATTCCAATGTTCTTCGCACAATTCCAGACCTCTGCAGCAATTATTTGAGCTTTAAAAAGTTGTTTAAAACTTTAATTGAGGGTGCAGAGCTGAAGAGCTCTGGAATTGCTTGAAAAACTGGGAAAAAAAGAAAGGAAGAAAAAAGAATAGAGGGGGAAGGGAGGAGGAAAAGACACTGACATCACATGAATGACAATCATGCAACTGCCCTAGAAATGACTTTTCACACTTAGGGTATTGCACAATTGCCAGGTCATTCACAGGTTTCTCCCAAAAGGCACAGGTGGGGGATAGGTCAGCTATGGGTGGGAAAAAGCATCATGCTACCCTTATCGCCAAAGCTGGTTCCTACCCAGTGAAATCACAGTTTAAAAGCCACGTGAGGTAATCTCCTAAGTCATTTGTTGTTGTTAACTGCCCTTGGGTCGACCCCAATTCATGGTGATCCTGTGGATGAGACATCTCCAATACCCCCTGCCCTCCACTGCTCTGCTCAGGTCCTGCAGGTTCAGGCTCATGATCTCCCGGATTGAGTCTAGCCATCTAACATGTGGCTTTTCTCTCTTCTACTACCTTCTACCTTTCCTAGCCTTATTGTATTTTCTAATGAGTCATGCCTTCTCATGATATGGTCAAAGTATGACAGCCTTAGTTTTGTCATCTTGGCTTCCAATGAGAGTCTGGGCTTTATCTGTTCTAGAACCCAATGGTTTGTCTTTTTGGCTGTCTACAGTATCCTCAGCACAACTCCAACTAAGTCATGGAGATGGTTAAAACAAGTCCTATAAAAAAAAGACACAAGAAACTTGATACATTTGACCTGGAGAAGAGAAGACTGTCAGGGTCATGATAGCACTCTAAGCAGGGATGGTTGGTAGATCCATCATAAAATGGTACATCCATTCTTGATTTTACTATCGTTCCTTCCACAGCTTCTCCGACTTGAATGGAAGCTCCAAATGTCTGAAGAGATAGCATCCAGCACTGGCAGAGCTGCTGTCCATCTTAGAACAGCTACAGGAAGAACACATAAATTCAAGAGATGATTCATCATCTCCAGTATTTGATTTTGGTGGCCCAGAGCACAGTTCGATGGGTTTAAACGACAGGATGGTAGCTTTCTGTTGAGTACTGGAAAAACCTTGAATCTTGGAGAATGCTGATAGCAAAACAAGGTCAGCAATGGAACTGGTTGCCTAGAGATGAGCCTTCCTTCTTTGGAAGGCTAGACAGACATCTGTCTATAATGATCTGTTGCTATATAAACAGGAGCCTATTCTAGATAGCATATAAAACTGTCTGTCCCTGTAATTCTAGAAGGTTACCATCCATATATGAAAGTATTTTGTCTATCACATCTTCTTAATAACACAGGTCAATGACTAGTGCAAGATATGATTTTAAAAATATGCATATTTAAGCAATACTGTCTTCTATGAATGGAGGGATTATTGCAATATATCTTTGATTCATAGAGAAGTATTTTGAGATGATAAAATCTGAGAGAATATATATAAATGAGGGGTAACTAATCATATGACAAGGCTCTTAATCTGTAAGAATAAAGGTCAGGGTTTTATATAAACATAATTTCCATTGACTTTCATCTTACCAAGAGCTTTTATCTTTTTAATTGCATTTTATTCTTTTATCGTGTGATTTGTTTTAATACTGTAATAGTTTAATTCTATTTTAATGCTCACTTTTTGTATGCTTCTGTTTGTATTGTTCTTTCAAATTGTGAGCCGCTTTAAGTCTCAATGGGGGGAGGGGGGCAGGATATAAATCAATATAACAACAGTGGAGCTTATTTTTGAAACATTATCACAAACATTAGCTAATAACCAAGGCATCAGTCCTTTTTTTTCCTGTTAGGATTACAGAGACAACCCCAGATATGTCAAATGATTCCCCAACAGCCGAGAAATTAGCACTGCTGAGAGCAAGTGATGCTCATACAGTCTTATTTATTTATTGCACTGGATCTTTTTCATTATGACCACATGTAGAACTAGTTGTGTCTATTGCAGGAATGGGGAACCTTTGGCCTTCCAATGGTTGAGAAACAACTACTCCCATGATGATTCACCTGGCTGGCTAGGACTGGTGGGAACTGGACTTTAAAACATCTGATAATCCACAGGTTTCACAGCTTTAGTAATTAGAGGAGGAAGAAGATTATAAGAGTTCAAACCATTAGGCTTATTTAGGGTTCTTTCTCATGCTTTGTTTCTGCCTTTTGTTCATAATGGATTTGTTGTGGGAAAGTTACTAAAACCCCATTTGTGAATTCATTTGGGGTAGAGGGATTTAAAAGGCACAAGAATAAACAAGGCTGTCATCTGGCTAGCTGGGGTTTCTATCACCTGACAAGTTGGATTTGTGTTGTATTTCTTCCTGGGTAAGTGGCTCTCAGAACTGAAGATGTATCCTAACTCAGCTCTGCTGGTGCCATTCTTCAGCAAAGAAAAACGTCAGCATGAAATTGCTATATTAGAACACACTGTAAAGTTTGGTTCTGTCAATTTGGACTTCAGCTGACCTTTGTGTTCCAGTGACGGTCTTAATTAGAGTAGTATGACTGGGACAACTGTGTTTGAAGAATCCATTTGCTTATTTTAAGCTTTATATAGAACTGTTTGATTTTTATGTTCCATGTCTTTTGATTCTTCTTAAAAAAACACCTGTGTCTAGTAATGTAATGAGTTTATGTTTCCGAACTAACATTCATACCATACCACATTAGAAAATTAAGAGATTTGTGTGTGTGTGTCAGTGTTATCTATGGTTTTTATGTAATTATGTGTTTATGTTTGGCATGCATTGTAGTGTAGTGTATCAATGTGTTATTTTAAACAATAAAAAGTAAATAAGTAAAAAGTAAAAGTAATAAAACATAGATGTGTACATACACATATACACAGGTACAATGTTTGTACATACAATGGAGCAGAGCGTAGAATGTTAATCTTAAAACAGATTTATTACTTAAAATATGTATTAGTTAAATTACAACTGCCATGGCCCTGGCCTTAGAGGAAGAGAAAAAGAGGCCGGTTCAAGTAGTTAAGACGCTGACTCTGTTGATTGCAAGATCAGCAGGTTGGCAGTTCGAGGCTTGGCCACTGCATAATGGCGTGAGCTCCCATCACTAGTCCCAGCTTCTGCCAACCTAGCAGTTTGAAAGCATGCAAATACAAGTAGATAAATAAGTACCACTTTTTAGTGAAGGTAAACAGTGTTCTGTGCAATCATGCTGGTCACATGATCACAGAGTAGTTTCTGACAACACGGGCTCTTCAGCTTAGTAACAGAGATGAGTACTGCACCCTACAGTCGGACATGACTTGACAACCTTGTCAATGGGGAATACCTTTACCATTTACCTTTACAGCTCCACCAGGCTTAGCCCAGAGGCCCTCCTTCCATTCCAACTGCTATCCCCATGGCCTCAGAGGGAGAGAAGAACTGGATTGGATCCCCTTGCCCACTGCCATTCCCTTCTCCTTTTGTGTCTTGTCTTTTTAGATTGTAAACCTGAGAACAGGGAATTGTCTAAGTAACAATTTGTAAGCCACTCTGAGAGCACAATAAATAATAATAATAATTTGATTAAGTCTGTGCCTGGGCATGCTGCATTTATCAGTGCAATAATCTTTGTATGTAAAATGTAGCTTCTTAAAGGAGAAAGGATGGAGGGTATAACATTATTTTGCATTTGCTCAGTTGTAATTTCTTTATTTCCATGCAGTCATAGCTGTATTTTCTAATTTGCTAGTCATATTATAGTTGCTTAAATTGTTATGCTGTAGCCATTATAATTACTACCTCATATTTTATATTACTCACTGTTTTATAATGATGCATTACTTTTACCATCTTTCCTATCATTTCAAGAGGTGCTTTTCTGTGTTAAAGCACCCTTTCTCATTGAGGACAAAAATATGCAAATATTTTTACATTCCCATTAAGTATTTCTTGGTATAATAAAAAGGAGGGAACATAATGCCCTTGTTATTTTCATTATATTATCATATAATGATAACATTGTCAGTATTGTTATTATCATTATATTATTATCATCATTATATTATCATTAAAGAGTAACATTGCTACCCCTCATTATGCAGAAAAGCATAATTGCTTTCTAACAAATTATTTTCGAGTTCCAGTCTGGAGATTATGCACATCATGCATGATGTGACTTCTGTTCCACATGAGGTTACACTAGTTTTAAGGCGCTACAAGCCTTATTTTGTTTGAACCCTTTAAGTATGTGACTCTTAAAATTCCTGCCTACAGAATCTTGCCTTTTAAAAAAAAAATCCCAAAAGGTAGGAAATGAGAAAGCCTGGCGAAAACTGCCACCTGGAGGATTGGATCTGACAGTGCAGTCAGTCTACCAGGCTAAATTTCTGTTTTAGGAGGATCATGAAAAGAAATCAATTTGCAGAGAACTATTTGGAAATAGGAGACAATTTTGAGTTCAATAGCTAAAAATTAAAAGTTTATTTTAATTATTTAAAGTACATAAAAGATATTCCTTTAAGAGTAACTCTGCATCCAATGATTACTTGAAAAGTTGTTTAAAGCCAATGAAATTCATGGATTTGAGAAGTATGCCTAACTTTTAGTAGCATTGTGGTCATAATTTTTAAATCAGATAAGGGCAAAGAGAGAGAGAGAAAAGAGAGATTTGCAGAATTAGAACCACTGCAGACTGTATAAACTGAAACAAAGGTGTGGTACAGACCGCTGCCGGTGGCCTAATTCCCTTTGGAGGGAAGTCACAGCCGCCAAACAGTGCAGCTTCATTCCAGAGTAAAAAGAACCCGGAAAACCCAGAAAAACAGGTTCTTTTTGCGCTGCAGGGCAGACATAACAAGTGCGCCAATGGTGCACTTGTGACATAAGCGACGTGCGGTGCCATATGGATGCCTCACGACGCTTACATTACAATGGTGGTGCCCATGTACATGGGATGCTGCCATTGTTACACCACCATTCCATACTAGGATTAGGGACCATGCGGTTGCTGTGCAGTCCCTAACCCTAGTATCGCCGCCGCCACGCCACAAAAAGCTCAACTGTATCAGGCCAAAGTCACATGAAGATCACACGAGCTACACTGAAGAGATGCACATGGTTATCCATGCATGAATATAGGGTAATTCCTTCTACATCAAAAACATTATGATTTCCAACACTGAAATCAAAATTATGAACCGAGAAAAGTTGGTAGAATGCCCTTCAGGCCCTCTTTATGCTTCAATGGACTTTTCTCTGCATCTGTAATTCTGTCATTGTTGAGAGAAAACTCAAGAGCCTTGTTATCATCAGATTAATCTTTATCACACACAGTACTTACATACAGGTACTAGAATCTAGTGACTTAGATCTTTGTTTTATAGTTGTGTGCTAGTACTGCAATATATTCCCATTAACATGAAGACAGAAGTATGAGATGGAACTCCATAAGGGGAAGAAAACTGTCACTGTGGGAAGCATAAACCTCATTTAGATCACCTACCTCTCTTCCGTTTTTGAGTGCCTTTATACTTCTGAAGTAAAATGCTCATCTCCTTTCTCTTTAGCAATGGAGCAACTTATTTACACATTTATTCAGACATTCATATGAATAAATGTGTAAATAAGTTGCTCTACTGCTTGAGTTTTGTATGACATTTATAAGACACTTTTTATTCCACCAGAGAGGGACCTAGGGGAACTCACAGCATAATAGAAAAAAATTAAATTAATTTAAAAGAAGCATGCTAATGCCACAGCGAAAAACAAATCACCAGGAATAGGGTTGCCATAATTTGCTGCCACCAAACCGGTACAAAATGTAGGACAAAATTTGCCCCAAATGTAGGACATTCAACAAAAATGGAGGGCCCAGGCCGAGGCGGGGAGGCCTAGGAGGTGGCCTCACTGCCTCAGCCTGGGTCTTCCATTTTTGTTGAATGTCCTACATTTGGGACAAATTTTGGAGGAGGCCCAGGCCGAGGCACCGAGCGCGGCGCCACCTCCTCCTAGGCCTCCCCACACTCGGCACTTTGGCCTGTGTCTCTGGCAGCTGTAGGGAGGCCCAAGCTGAGATGCCGAGTGTGGCACCACCTCCTAGGCCTCCCCGCAGCTGGAGGAGGACCAGGCCAAGGCGGGGAGGCCCAGGAATCAGCGCCGCACTTGGGGCTTCAGCCTGCATCTCTGGCAGCTGCGGAGAGGCCCAGGCCAAGGTGCCGAGTGCGGCACCGCCTCCTAGGCCTCCCTGAAGCTGGCGGAGGACCAGGCTGAAGCCTGGAGGCCCAGGAAGCTGCACCACACTTGGCGCTTTGCCTGGGTCTCCGGCAGCTGCGAGGAGGCCCAGACCAAGGCGCCAAGTGCGGCACCGCCTCCTAGGCCTCCTCGTGCTCGGCACTTCGCCCTGGGTCTCCGGCAGCTGCGGGGAGGCCCAACCCAAGGCATCAAGTGCGGTGCTGCCTCCTAGGCCTCCTCATGGCTGGTGGAGGACCAGGCCGAGGGGGAGGCCCAGGAAGCAGCGCTATGCTCGGGGCTTCGGCCTGGATTTTCGGCATCTGCGGGAAGGCCCAGGCTCGGCGCCTCCTCCTAGGCATCCTCGCACTTGGTGCTTCAGCCCAGGTCTCCGGCAGCTGTGGGGACGCCCAGGCCAAGGCGCCGAGTGCGGTGCCGTCTCCTAGGCCTCCCCACAACTGGAGGAGGCTCACTGGTCCAGGCTCTGGATGCAGCACCGCCGCCTCCAATCCTGGGGAGGCCTAGCTAGCCATGCTTATCAGGGCTGCAGCAGGCAGCGCTGGCTGCACTCGCGGCCTCGGCCCAAGTGAAGCCAGCTAGACCTCTCTGGCCAGGGCTGGAGGAGGCTGAGGCTCTGTGCTGCTGCGCAGAGTGCCACCTCCTCCACTCCTGGGGACGAGGGGGGAGGGAGGAGGATCCGGGCCGGGCTGGGAAGAGACTTTCTGCCTTGCTCCAGGCCCATTTCCTCCAGGAGACTGGAGATTTACAAAATGCGGCCTGGAGCAAGGCAGAAATTTGGGCCTGGAGGGATCTTTTTGTACCTCCAATCCGGGATTGTCTCGCCCAGATCTGGGATATGGCAACCCTAACCAGGAACAAATGATATTCCAATTGAATTGCTGCAGTCCACATTGACAGAGTCAACTCTATTGCTAACCAATATATGTCAGCAGATATGGAAAACAAAACAATGGCTAACAGATTGGAAGTGATCAATATACATTCCCATCCACAAAAAGGGAGACACAAGAGACTGCATCAGGTATAGGATCATAGCAGTGATCTGCCATGCAAGCAAAATCATGCTCAAAATTCTGCAACATAGACTCCAATCATACATGAAGAGAGAAATCCCAGAGGTTCAAGTGGGGTTCAGGAAAGGAAGAGGTACTAGGGACCACATTGCAAACATATGATGGCTAATTGAGCACACCAGAGAATTCCAAAAGAAAATCAGCATGTGCTTTACAGAATGTAGCAAAGCCTTTGAATGCATAGACCCTGGAAGGCTATGGAACGCCCTTAAAGACATGAGAGTGCCAACACATCTGAGAGTCCTGATGAGGAATCTGTACTCAGAACAAGAGGCTACTGTCAGGACAGAACACAGAGAAACAGAATGGTTCCCAATTGGCAAAGGGCTAAGACAAGGCTGTATCTTTCCATCCAACCTGTTCAAGTGTATGCAAAACGTATTATAAGAAATTCAGGCTTGGACACAGAAGAAGGAGGAGTGAAAATAGGAGGAAGGAATATCAACAATCTAAGATATGCAGATGACACCATAATATTAGTAGAAAACCTTACAGACCTGGAACACCGACTAAGGAAGATCAAGGAAGAAAGTGCAAAGGCAGGTTTAATGTTGAACATAAAGAAAACAAAAATACAGTGGTACCCCGGGTTACGAATTTAATTCGTTCCGCGGCGCCGTTCGTAACCCGAAAGATTTCGCAACCCGAAAAAGCCATAGCCGCTAGCGCTGGAAAGCCGCGATTTCGTGCGAAAAAGCGCCGAAAGCACCAAAAATTTTTTCATAAGCCGAAAAAAAACGTAACCCGAAACAGTTTTTTCCTATCTAATTTTTTCGTATCCCGGAAATTTCGTAACGCAGTCATTTTGTATCCCGGGGTACCACTGTAATGAGCACCAAGGTCTTTCAGAAGTTCAACCTAGACAATGAATTAAAAAAAAGTAAAAGAATTCTGAAATCTGGGATCAAACATTGATAGAAATGGGGACTGCAAGATTAAGAATGGGGAGGGTGGCTGTGAAAGAACTAGAAATGATTCTAAAATGCAAAGATATACAACTCAGCACAAAAGGTAGAATTATACAAGCCATCGTATTCCCTCTTACCATGTATGGATGTGAGAGCTGAATTGTTAGGAAAGATGATAAGAAGAGAATCAATTCATTTGAGATGTGGTGCTGGATCCCCTGGGCAGCCAAAAGGACAAACAAATGGGTCCTAGAGCAGATCAAGCCGGAAACTTCCCTGGAAGCCAAGATGACCAAACTGAGGCTGTCGTACTTCGAACACATCATGAGAAGAAAGGACGCAATGGAAAAGACAATAATGCCGGAAAGGTGGCGGGAAGTAGGAAGAGAGGGAGGCCACATGCCAGATGGATGAACTCTATTAAGGAGGTCACAGATATGGGGATGCAGAAATTAAGCAGATCAGTGGATGACAGGGAGTCTTGGAGATGTCTCATCCGTAGGGTTGCCATGAATTGGGATCGACTCAAGGGCAGTTAACAAGAACAAACATCATAGCCTAAGAAGCAATCACTCAAGGGATCAGACATAAATGCTATTGAGACAGAATGGTGTTAAAACAATTTCTGAAAGATGGAAGTAGCTAAAAAGCTTTCCATGGGAGAGTATTCCAGAACCAGGTGGGTAGCCAGGATGTGCTAAGCTCTGTTTTTGTCACTAGCACCTCTGTACCCCTGTCCATGCTATCTACCTGGGAGGCAAAAGCTGTGTTAGGAGGAAACAGCTATGACTGAAAGTTAAGGCTTCAAGGTAAGGGAAGACAGGTACCTTCACAGGGTGTTACGGTTCTTTCTCTTGCTTCTCATTCTGTTAGGCCTTAAAGTGAGAAGATCCTGATCCTGTACCTAACCTGGCAGTTCTAAATATACCAAGCCAGTTGGGTATATTGTGTATGAGAATTGTTCATCCTGTAAGCCTAGCCTTCTATTTTTATTTATTCATATGCTGCCTTTCTCCCCGGAGGGACCCATGGCAGCTCACAGACAAGACATTTAAAATCTCAATAAAATTCCAAACAATTAAAAACATCTACACACAATATAAAATCACATAAAAATGTACAAAAGTTAAAAACATAACTAAAACCATCTGCTCCATAAAAGCCACCCTGCTATGTGTTATATACCAATTACCTGCCTGCAAATATTTTTACTTGCCGGTGAAAGGCAGGGAGGGGGCTAGCCTAGTCTCCCATGGAAAGGAGTTCCAGAGGGTGGGAGCAGCTACTGAGAATGCTCTCTCTTGTGTCCACTCCAAGCAAGCCTGTGATATTGGTGGGACCAAGAAAAAGCACTCCTCTGAAGCTCTTAGGGCTCTAGCAGGTTCCTATGGGGAGATACATTCTCTCAAATAGTCTAGACCTAAGCCATGGAGGGCTTTATAGGTCATGACTTTGTTGATGGTGACTGCAAACACCAATCAATTAGTATAGCGTGTGTTGCTGTTACGTCCAACAAATGGTGCTGTTTTTTTAAAAAACATATTTTTACTTGTCACAAGTGTGGCATCTATATAATAGTAGGTACATGTATATTAAAATATGCATGTATTCAAATGGGATGTTGTGTCAAAATTTCAAAGCAATCAGTGAAGAACTTTCTGAAATGTAAGATTTTGAACAAACGAACATTTACATTTTTATTTATATAGATATTTGAGTGGATTATATTTTTTTTGCTTAAAACACTTGTATTGGCAAGCCATCTATCCTGTTGCTTTATTTCTTCCCGGTGATTTAAGAACAGCATCCACTTCCTTTTCTAGAACTGTGGGTTCCATGACAAAAGGGTTTTCTTTCAATGACTTTGTCATTGTTTCATCTCCTTTATTGAGTTCTTCAGTGCTTTGCATCCATCATTTATTTATTTATTTGTTGATCATACCATGTGTTTTCCTGATGGTTATATAACATCCCTATTCTTGGTTTGAATTTCTCCTTCATTTCTATGATATTGTGGAAGAGGTCTCTTGTTCTATGTTGTTTTTTGTTGTCTTCTTCCATTTTTCGGTATTGAGTACTATAATACCTCTCTTTACTCAAAACTGTGTTCAGAATTCTGCTCCTGCATCTGTTGCCTATTATTTGTTTTGATTTTTGTTTGTCCTTAACCATTTGAACCATTCAGTGACCCCCTCCCCCCCAGTTATGGCTGTGGATAGTGTCTTTTTGTGTTCTTCCCCGATGATGTCCCAGGTTTTGATTCAGAATTCTTCTGGCTCCGTGCCTCTTGGGCTTAATGGTGTAAATGTATTTTTTACATGGCCTTTATCAGCCTCAACCTGTCTGATGCAGGAAACCATATCAGCTGCAGTGCTACCATAGCCTCTTACCTCACAAAACCATGAAATCACATTACTATGAAAAGGTAGTGCCATGGTGGTGATTACATGTTACGAGCATACAGTGCACCTTTTTTAATGTGGGGATCCGTTCTGGACTCCCCCGCATAAAACAAAAAATGCCTATGCTCGAGCCCCATTTAAATGAATGGGGCTCGTGCATGTGGCAGCACGCGTGTACCACCGGCGCACGCCCCATTCGTCCCTATGGGATGCACCACCCCTTCGTCCCCGTGCGGCTTTCAGTGTATGCTGAAAGCCACATATAACACGGGTGCACTGTATATTCATTATAATAAATAATAATAAAAACTTTATTTATATACCGCCTTTCCAGGGTGATCAAAGCGGTTCACAACATGAAATAATTCCTTACAATACAGAGTAAAATGCAGTACCGATAAAACAACATCTTATATTATATTTTAATATTATATTTTAATATGTTTGTTAACAACATATTTCATGTTTCATGTTCAGTGTGTGCACAATTTTGCATAATGGTTTGTGAACTTAAATCATGATCTGAACATTTCCAAGTAAAGACATTTAGCTGTTTGCCCTTTAGTTGATGGGGTCCAAAAAATGTCACTGGGGTCTGTACCTACTCTTGGCATTTCTGCTGACAGTAGAAAGGCAATAATAATAAATAATAAATTAAATAGCTAGTAATTTGCTGCCCTTTCATGGTAATCAAAGCTACTGCCTGAGAAGTCTTCTTACTATGCCTAACGACAGAGCTGGCCGTTCTCTATCTTTGTTTTTTACTTCCAGATTCTTTCCTTGGTAAAGGCATAGCCCAGAGTTGACAGCATGGCCAACTACAATAAAAGGTTAAAATTTTTGAAGACAGAATATTCAAATATTTCCTGCTGTTTTGTTCGCACAGCCAATTTATTTTATCCTGCAGCAGCTCAAGTACACACAGCGGGGAGGTCAGAGAATAATTCAAAAGCACACATTTTTACATTGTCTTTTGTCACAGATGTATTAGCAGTTGGTCTCCTAAGTTCTGTTTACATGGCTTTTCTCTTTGGTAGCTGAAAGCCTGTCCGTTCAATGCAGTATGGCTCAGCAAAAAACTTTGTCCTTCTGTCAGAATGATTTCATCAAGTACTACCTCTGCAAAGATTTACAAACCAGCTCATAGGCATAAATGCTATTGGTACTCCCAATGGGTCTCCTCTAATTGAGATTAACAATAGGATTTAAACCTTACAGTGTGATTGTGGGAAAATCCAAGCAGATATAAATTTGTGACTGAAGACTTGTTGGAAATGTTCCTTATGGGGGGCTACAGTTCTGAGAGTCCTCCAATCGGTATGGCCAGTTCTGTTTTGTTGTTGTTGTTGCTGTGTGCCTTCAAGTCATTTCCGACTTATGGCGACCCTAAAGTGAATCACTTCTTATAAGACAGGGCATTATTACCATTTCTTATGAGGGCCAAAATTCAGCCAAAAGTAAACATAGTATAGTCTCATTGATTTCAGTGGTAGAGTTTATCACAGAGATAGGGTCTATGTGGCAGTCCAGATGTTTTCAGACTACAACCCACAACTGGCTGTGCTTGCTAGTCACAGTACAACAGCATCCAGAGGACCACATACTCTCCAGCTCTTGATGCTTAAGGATTCACTCTGTGCCCACTTGCTTGGGGAGTACATTCCAGGTTCAAAATATGTTTCCAATACCAAAAGTGAACTGCGCTATCAGTTCCTTCACACAAAATTCCACCTCTGATTACTTCATATTTTCTACATTTTGTCATCTGAATTTAGACTGCAGGGGTGAGGGTATTCCATTTGGTATTTCTAAAACATTTGGAGCCAGAGACCTTTCCTGATGCATGGCAGAACAACAGAAACAATAATATTTATTCATATCCTGCCCTCATCCAGTTTGGGACTCCAGCCAGTTTACAACAGTTAAAGAAGACATAGCTAAAAATTAGCCACATATCTACTAGTAGAGCCCAATTTCTCTTCTGTAAACACCTGCCTAAAACACAAAGCCCACCATGAACTTCACCACAAAGATTCAAGTGTTGCAATACTTTCCAGTTCCCAGTAATTAGGTCAGCAATTACCTCTTACTGTTGAGTACTCCTGTGGTGAAGAACATTGCACGGGGCTATTAATAACTCAGTTAATTTTAATGCACTTAATCCATCTATAATGCATATGTTGAAAGGAATCTAAGTGCTGCATCATAAAGGTCAAATACCCCATCTAAATCAAACTTAATACAGCTATTGATTGATTTCAGTTAAAATGAAACAAAGGAGCAAACTTGTGGCCAGGATAAACTTTAAGCAGCCATAAAAATGTAAGTGTGGACATCTGCTGCCAGGCAGAAGTGACATTCCTGTCCTAGACGAACCCATGCTCTGACCATCTATAGCCATGTTGCATGCCCAATATTCACTGCAGCTAATCTCTCCACTAGAGCAGCATGGTGTAGTGGTTTGAACATTGGTCTGTGACTCTGGAGATCAAAGTTCAAATCCCTGCTTGGCCATGGAAACACATTGGGTGACCTTGGGCAAGTCACACTCTCTCAGCTTGAGAGGATGGCAATGCGAAACACTCTCTGAACAAATATTGCCAAGAAAAAACATGATAGGTTGTCTTAGGATCACTATGAGACTGAAGCAACTTAAAAGACTGAGAACTACAACAATCCCCATACTGCAAAACCAGCCCTGTGTGTGTGTCTACAAATTGCCTGTCGACTCTTGGTGACACTATGGATTTCACTGGGTTTTCTTAGGCAACAAATACTCAAGATATTGTGGTTGTTGTCCTCAGTTTAGATGGTATGGAAGGGTATTCAGCAGGCAGGCCCCTTCTCCTTCTGGCCATATGGATACTGGGAGATTCTTAAAGTCCAGGAAATAAACTTTAAATTCTGCTGGAGACTTTCATGTCAGGAGGTAGTGAATCCAATCCAGCTTTTAGTATGAATTGTAAGGGAGCTATCCAAGGTGCTAAAGCTATTTTGAGGATAAGGACCAGCATCCAGGATAATTCTTTTAAAGTCCAGACTTAAACCCAGAGCCAAGTGACCACTCCACTGACATGAAAACCGCCAGCTATCAGGAACTGCTTCTCTGGGCAGGAAATCTCTGTCAATTTATTAACCTTGTTCTCTAGGTCTGGTATCAGTACCAGCCATCTGCTCATCCTCTCCAGGATCAGAGTGCATTACAGTGATAAGACTTATTTTTTAAGGAAGAAAACTGCTCTTCCCCATTTATGATATGTGGTCTGGATATTACACTATATTTTTAAATAAAATAAAATAAAATAAAAAGCTGTTTAAAGCCAACTTGGGTCCTGTGCTGGGAGAAAGGTGGGATATAAAACCAACCAACCAGCCAATCCACCAACCATCTCTCTTTAAGCCCAAAAAGTCTTATGCAATACATTCGGGGATAGTCTGTACTAGTCTGGAGTGTGAAATGGGGGGGGGGGGGGGGGGGGGGGGGGGGGAGGAAAAGTTCCATCAAATAACTTCTTGTCTAAGAAAGAAAGAAAGAAAGAAAGAGCCACAATAGAAATGGGTTCCGTAATCTTGACACTTTTTCTATGGCCTGTTACAGACTGTCAAAATAAAGCTGCTTCAGGTCTCTTTAGAGGTATGCTATTTAAATTATGCATGCATCCTAAGAATCCAAAAGCTGCACCAAAAGCTGCACTCCAGTGCTTAGGAATGGAGTGTGGCTTTGATGCGACCTCCAGACTCTTAGGACCCATGCATCATTTAAATAGCATACCTCCAAAGAGACCCGAAGCAGCTTTATTTTGGCAGTCTGTAACAGGCCTATGTAGCTATTCTGATGTCAGTGAATCACTGATACACATGAACAATGTCTTCTTGCATCCAGCATTTAAGCCAACAAATGAGTACAAGTGAACAGGAGGTTTGCTTTATTATTAATATGCTGGAGGGTAAAAAATACAGTAGAGGGCAGTGTGTCATCAGGTTTGTGGGTATCATCGGCAAAATCAAGTTGGATGGATGGGAACGAGGCCATTCTAGTGCCTGAAGAACTAAATAATGGAAAATTAGAAGTACTTCTGACAAATGCGAGGGTTTCAGAGGGCTTTTTTTAAAAGCAGTTTTTTATGCCATAATGATTTGACTGCTTTAATTTTTATAGTAATAGGAAAGTGCTAGCATCAGTATCTTTTCCCATTATGTATGGTTCTCAACAGCAGCCTCATTAAAGGGGGAATCATGAACTACAGATGGCAATAATGCAGGCTGGCTACCCATCATAATGTAACATTTTATCACTGACTGAACGTTGGGTTTTCAAATTGGAAGAATCCTGAAGCACTTGATAAAGCTGCTGCCCTCAGCACCGCTGCCCTGGTTTCTTTGTGGCATGACAGGAAGCAGACAACTGGGAATAAATTGAGAACATGCACATTTTAGACACAAAATGCAGGAAAAAGAAAATGTTGGGCAAGAATGATGAGAGAAATCCTTCTTTGTGGCTGATTTCTTAAGATCTACAGCATCTCTTTGGAACAGGCCCAATATTCCAGGTATAGGTCCCTTACTTGAACCCATAGCTCTTTGTTCCAGAGGTAAATTAGTGAAATAAACAAAAATAGTCAAAAGAATAAAGAATCTTGGTGCTCCTTTAAGAGGAAAAGATTTATTACGGCCTACCCCTGGTGTGTGCGTCATATTTTGCTCCTCCCTGGCTTAGGTTTTCCCTCTGGATGTTGTTACCAATATAGAATATAGCTGGGAAGGCAAATTTGATTCTGGAAGTATTCTGTCTCCATAGACCAGTGGGAAGCCTATGGCTAATCTTGGGCCAGTCACCCTCTCTTACCCTGACCTGCCTCACTGTTTGGAGGCTCTGATCCCATGGATAATTGAATTGGAGAGGTAGAGATGGTTAAAGTAGCAGGGATGGATTGGTACAGAGATTCTTTTGTCACATAAGGAAAGTATCTTTAACAGGCTTGTGAAGTCCAATTTCCCTTCCAGTCCTAGGACCCTTTCACACTACACAATTTTAGCATGATAAAGACATTTTAATTGCCATGGCTGCAACACGTGGAATCCTGCAGTGTGAAGTTTGAGGAAGTACTAGACCTCTCTGGCTTAGAATTCTAAGTGCTCTTCCTAAATTGCATATCCCAGGATTCCATAGGATGTTGCCAGGGCAATTCAAGTGGAATCATAGTGAGATACTTGTGTAGTATCAAAGAGTCCCAATCTGGTGAGGCTTAGTCTCAATAGATGTGTGGCTTTGGTTTGTTCTATGTCTGTATCTGTGCATACATTGCTCCACTTTGCTGCAAAATCCTTATGTTTCCATGTGGTGTTCCTGATAAACAGCCTACTGTTTATCAGCCTACCTGCCTCTGCTGAGTGTTGACCTGAGAGTAGAACCCACTGGGCCATGGAAGCCCGAATAAATACTTCACCCCTGGAATCCACAGGCAAAGAGGAAGCAGTATACTCTTTCCCCAGATATATCACTGAGCCTCATTACAAAGATGACAAAAACATTAGAGGGGTGCCTGCGGGGGAAAAAAGTGTTATTTATTTTCATAATTGAGTCCCAGAACACTTAACTAGGATCTTTGCTTTCTCTAGTCTTCAGGTTTTTTAAAGAGCTAAAAATATGCCTGTACCCGTTATGTGTGGGCAGATTCTTTGCTCATTCTTCTCTTCAGAGACTCAAAGAAGATGAAGAAAACTGAATACTGTAGTGCCAAAAGGAAGCCCACACGCTCTTTTACAGCTTCTGCTGGATCATTTTGATGAAGAGTCAGCAACTTCAGGTACTCCTTTTCAATTCCTTATTTTCCAGCTCTTTATTCCCTTCACACTCCAAACAGACCTTTTGAGGGGTGGGAATGGGAATCAGGGTGTAGTTAATGGTGAGGCAACATGGAGGCATTACCCTTCTCCAAGTAAGAATTCTACCCACCAATGAAATTTTCCTTCCATTTCCGAATTTCTAGTATTCCAGAGAGCGAGACACTGAAAATCATTCAGAGTTGAGATTGCTTAGGGGATGATCTTCACCTGAGAATTGACAAGGGAAGTCTGTCCCTGCTGGTGCTTTTGGATCTCTCAGCAGCATTTGATACCATTAACCATGGTATCCTTCTGGAATGCCTGAGGAGTTTCAGAATTGTAGGCACTGTGTTTTAGTGGTTCCAGTCCTATCTCTCAGGCAGATTCCAGATGGTGTTGCTTGGGAATAGCTGCTCCTCAAAAAATGTGGCTGTTATATTGCATACCACAGGTGCCATCCTATTCCTAATGCTGGTTCACATCTACATCAAAGTGCTGGGAGAGCTCAGCCAGAGGCATGGGACAGGGTGCTATCAGTATGCTGATGACACCCAAATATACTTCTCTATGCCTTCATCAGCTAAGGAAAGTGTGCCTGCTCTGAATGAATGCCCGGAGAAAGTGATGCGTTAGATGAAAAGAAACAAACTGAAACTGAATCTATTCACGAGGGAGGTGTTTACTATCAAGGATCCTAACCTGGGTTTGGAGGTTTATCAACCAGTCCTGAAAGGGGTACACTCCAGGAACTTGGAGGTGTTCTTCAATCCATCACTCCAAATGGCAGCCCACATAAATGTGAAAGGAATGATTCATATCAGCTTCAGTTACTGCCAGCTGTACCCATTCCTAGAAATCATAGAAGTCATTCTCACTGGCAGGATGAATTGCTTCATGATTCACTCCTGTCCCGGTTTGGAAAGCAATTTCAAAAGACCCATAGTTCTCGTTATGAAAGGATTTTCTCCCTTACCCTGTGTGATCGGGTTTTGCTTGAGGCAATTGTGGTTCCCACTGGCAGCACCACTTTAAACTCCTCTGTCAATCATCTGATGTAAGCCTGGCTTGGAAATGGGGGGGGGGGGTTTGGAGGCTGAGAGAGAGTGAGGCTGAGATAGTATGACAAGGAGGATGGCAATGGAGCAAGGCAAGGCGGGGGAGTGGAGAAGAGGAGGAGGAGACGGAGGCAAGGCTGGGGAGGGAGCTTGGGGCCGGGGAAGGGACATTGCCAGGCCGGGAAGGGAGAAGAGAGGGAGGATGATGATGGAAATGGAGGGCACTGGGATCCAGGGAGGCTTGTAGGAAGGAGGACAGGGCATGTTTTCTTTTCTTTCTTTCTTTTTCTTTTTTTGTAAATACAATTAAATGCTTAAGTGACAGAGTGGTTTAGCACCTTTGCAAGTAGTTGCTAAACCATTCTGCCGCTTAAGTGCTTATTTTTATTATTATTTTTCAAAAAAAAAAAAAAGGAACCAAACATTACACCAAATAATGAGAAGACAGCACTCAGGACGGGGTGTGTGTGACATCTCCCCAAAAAATGGGGTGGGATGGTAAACACCCCCCTGCCATTAGTCCCTCCCCTCCAGAATGCTGCGATTCCAATCTGTCATTCCCATTTTCTCCACAAGCTTTGGAATTGTGTTTTTTTCAAAAGAACCTCTTTTTAGCAGGTGTCTGGGAAAAGTGGTTCTTTTGCCTTTGCCTTGCTTCATCATGACAGATTCGATCACATCACGACAGGAACCGGTTTCAAATGGGAACTAGGGTCATTTAATTCTCTCAGCGATCCGATTCTTTTTATAGTGGGAATGGGGCCATAGTAGAATCATAGAGTTGGAAGAGACCACAAGGGCCATCCATTCCAACCCCCTACTGTTTTGTCCCAAGAGCGATGCTCTGGACTTTGGGTGTAGTAAGGCCTCTGGCTCTCAGGAACACAGCCAGAACAAAAGACTTGTCCACAAATATCTTAAGTTTTCATAGGTTTACTGGTTATAAACAAAAAACATGAAAATGATCTCCTTTTTCTCAATAGTCCTTCTTAAATACCTTGCTCTTTCTTCTTGGTGGTTTTTATCTTTCTTCTTCTGTGGACTTATCTTTGTCAAAGGAAAATACTCTCTCCAGGTCTGACTTGGCTGAAATTAGCTAGAGGGAGACAGTATAAGACCCTGGGATTTCCCACAATCCTTGTCTTTCTTAAAGCTGTAGATCTCTATTTCCCCTCCTAAATTGATACATAGAAAGTCTAATATAATCTCAACTAAATATATGTCTCATGAGCATCAAAGATGCTCTGGAGGCATGACACTTACCATCTCACAATCAAAGCATCCCCAGATTTTTGAAATATCAGAAATGGGAGCCAGCTAGTTTGCTTCACTTTCTAAAGGTAGATTAACTGATTTGGAGAAGCAGCAGCAGTGGTTCCCTGCCTTGAATTACAGGGAAAGACAAGTAAGAAATAATAATAATAATAATAATAATAATAATAATAATAATAGTGATGGTGATGATGATGATGCAGAATTTGTAGTTTGGTGAGACATTTAGCCTTCTCTATTATTCAGCTCTGATGCCACAATAAACTACAATTCCCAGGATTCCCTAGCACTAAGCCAGGGCAGTTAAAGCAGCCTCAAACTGGACTGTTTATGCAGTATGTTTTGGGCCTCCATAAACCTTCTTTCCCTTATAGATCCAGTCCAGAGATGTTCTTTGTCAGAACTAAACAGCAAGCATTAACATTGCCTAATTTAACTACACACAGTTTCACAATCATGGCAGGCTCATTTCCCATTTGTTACAATTAATGAACCCAATGGCTCTTCTCATTCCCACACCACCCCTTCTTTGTTGTTCCAGCTAGATTCCTCTCACCAGAACAACCCTGAATAAAGCTTGAGTTATACCTGCACCCTCTCCAGAGTTGTCTTACCACCTGCAGCTGAAATCATGGTGTCTCTGCTATTTCTACTGTATAACCCATCAGATAACATTCCCATTATATTATGGCAGCCAAGGTGTATCTGCAGCTCCTGATGCCATCCATATGTCTGAACTCCAATTCTTACCAACCCCAGCCAACCTACTCAGGCAAAGTGTGGTGGAGATAGTAGTATCTGGAGAGCTAAAGGTCTCCCAGCCTTGGTTTAAAGCAGGGTTGTGCAACTGAGGAGGAGGGAAGGACCTATTTTCATCCCTGCACAGTCCCCTTCCTTATGGCTGTGGTGGGACATCAATTTGTGGCACTTTTCACCCTTTTTCATTTGTTTATTTCTAGGTGTGAGGGAAGTAAATTGCCGCTTTTCCATATGGTTTTTGGTTATTTGTCTGATTTGGAGGTGAACAATTGCCTCCAAATCAATGGGAATTTAATATTTTTAAAGGGTTGGACATCTTTTGGCATCACCAGGAGGCTTCCGGGTTTGTAAAGTTGGGGCTCATGATCCACATGCAGCCTGATGTCTGTACTTTGCCCATCCTAGTTTAGAGTCTGGCTTTTATAACATTTCACTCAGCAAAGTATATGGACACAGATGATCAGTCTTGGAATATGGTTAGTTGGCAATTTATCCTAGAGCCAGACTGCTGCAAATATTGTCTGATTCTTTCCCTATGATCCCAACATAGAAATACACTTAAAAAACTTGCAATTCAAGTAAGCTCCACTAAGGTCCAAAATACACTGTGGAAATAATCCAGGTTGAGACTGCTTTAACTGTCCTGACTCAATGCTAGGGAATTCTGGGAACTTTTTTGTAGTTTTGTGAGGCATTTAGCCTTTTCTGTCAGAGAGCTCTGGTGCCACAAATAACTATAATTCCCAGGATTCCCTAGGACTGAGCCAGGGCAGTTAAAGTGGTCTCAAGGTGGATTATTTATGCAGTGTGTTTTGGACCTAAATTCAGTGGAACTGATTTCTAAATCTAGGATTGCACACCTTTGCTGATACAAAGATATAGCCATGTTAATCTGTAGAATCAGTATGTAACACCTTTGAGACTAAGTGAAAGAAAGAAATTGATAGCATGAGCTTTCGTAGACTTTTGACTTCTTTTCTAGGCATCTGAGGAAGTAGACTGAAGCTCATGCTGCCAACGTCTTTCTTTCATTTAGTCTCAAAGGTGCTACAGAATCTCTCTTTGCTGATACGGTTGACCAAAACTATTGCTGCACACAAAATTACAGGTACAGACACATATTTAATAGTGAATGTAAACCTTACAAATGTACACCTTACGAATTATTCCCACTGTAGCTACTCTGCTTGTGTTCACATTTGAAAATCCTTCTGCAGCACAACTAAGGCAGCCACTCCTGGGTTTGCTTCCGTATCTTCTCCTTCTCAGCTGATTGTTCCAGAGTCCTTTGCTTGGAACAGCACTATAGCACAATTAGGAAAAGAGAATTCTCTAGGCAGAAAGGAAAAGCAACAGTTGCCCTGCTGCCTTCTACACTGCAAAGTATGTTGTTTTCATATAGGAGCCAGTATAATTGGTGTGCAGAGTTCCATCATTAGCTACATTTCAACTGGAGCGTAATTACTAGTGAGAAAGTGTGAACACTGCAGGGGTAAGGGAAATCCCAGTGGTTAATTACATTGTTAGAAACAGTAACACAGAGAAGCAGCTTGTAAGAAGAGAGTCAATCAGCAGGAAATCCCTGCTTTTCTCCAGCTCTCAGTTTCATGGCAGCACTATGCTCACAATAGGCTCTTCTGGATTCCTCTTCAGTCTCTCTCTTTGGGAGATCACTCCTCCACTTTAGAGTTTCAGTCATTCTGTCAACACTTTTTTTAAGGATGCAGTTCCAACACATGCTTCCTTAGAAATCAGTTTGATTGAAATCAGTGGGACTGAACTGAAGCAGAATATGATTGCAGTTAATGGTGGGCTACTTCCAGGTTTCTTAAAATAAATTCTAAATTTGTTATATCAGATTGATAAAAAAATGTGTGAAATTTGATAAAATCTTATAAAAAATGATCAGAATGAAATTATCAGCTATCTGGAAAAATTGAATAGACACAGCTGTTCCAAGTATGGGGAGAAAGAAGTCGTGCCTGACTGTAGTGGTAGCTGGTGCTTCCAATGTCAATAGGGGGTTGAATACACTTTGGATTTTCATCTTTAAAGAAGCTATCCAGGGTACTGAGCCTATTTTAAAGAGATATCTGTGGAAGGTATATGACAGCCTTCCCCAACCCGGTGCTCCCCAGATGTGTCAAACTACAGCCATGTTGTCTAGGGATGATGGGAGTTGTAGCTGGAGGACATTCGGTTGGCAATGTCTGGTATGGTGTATTTCTTTTCTGCTTGAATCCCATTTCTCTCCTTACTCTTAGTCTTAATTTCAGCCTATGGACAAGCTGGTGGCAATGAAGGCTGCACAACCCAGTCCTCCCAATTGCTTAGACCAATGAGTGATCCTGAGTTGAATGAATTTTTTGTATTGGGCCTAAATACCCTGAATCTTGGAAAGTTAACAGGGTCAGCCCTGGTTAGTACTTGCATGGGACATTGTCAACAAACACCAGGTGCTGTAAACTACATTTCAGAGAAAAGAACTGGCAAAATGTATTCCATACCGAAGAAAACTCCATGAGATTTACAGGGTCATCATAAGTTAACAGGTGACTTGAAGACATACACCCCCAAACCCCCACAGTATGATCTGTTTGGGGGGCAGAATCCAAAAGAGGAGAGGGCTCTTGAACTATTAATCATGGTTTCCTGCACCTTCTATCAATCCTTCTTCATTGTAGCTCTGAACAGTGCACAGCTCTTCTCCGAACTGGGAAAGCCCAGTCCTCTGGTGGGACTCAGTTGAATCATCTAAACCTACTTATTCTGTCATCTCTCTGATGTCCTTGCTATCTTTCTTCTGGCACACTGTTCTTTATTTAGTAGGGTGTCATATACTCCTGGTGGGTGGGTGGCTCTTCTGCCATCTGGCAAGAGATTGGACAAAATGTCCACTATGTTTCATCCTGTTCTGACAAATTGTCATCCTGTTAATTGATTTCACTATATTTAAACTCATCATTTTTAATCCAGGTCTGCTCAGCTGGTAACTCAACAAATGTGATGTAGTTTGTCAGGTGCTCAGCAACCACCTAATTTCACCATCCTCAATAGCAGAACTTGAAAAAATGGCCTAGAACATGGGAACAGAATGTGGAAGCTTTAATTTGAACAAATAACTTTTCTAGTCTCTGTCAAGCAGGCATCAAAAAAGAGGAGGGTTATCCAGCCCCTGATGGGCCTTCTGTACTGGTACTACTAGGCCAATATGTTGAGGAGAAAGAAATGGTAAAAATGTCAGGACTGGATACACTGCAAAGATGCTGGCTGTTATACTAGCTGCTTAGTTTGAGTACCTCATGGGAAAAGGTCTTTGAGGGGAGCGGGAAGGAGACAATTTCAAGTATGTGATGAATTTGTTCAAGTAATGATGACAGAGCTTGTTGGATGGTCTTATATAGCTGAATGGTTTGGGTCTCCATTCTGTCTGTGTGTACTCAGATAAAGTTCAAAACGACCTTTTAAAAAATCCATTCTAAAGATTCTCTTTACTTCAGGAAGGTCTGACTTTAGCAGCTTAAATTTAATTTTGTTCTTGAGGGAAATGCCTACAGTGGTGTGTGTGCGCGCGTGGGGAGGGGAGCTGAAGATATTCACAGAAGGACAGAGAAAATGTCATTTTTTGAAAAAGCAAGGAGGAAAAGCATGTGCCAGTTAGTGAAAAGTAATTAATGGATTTTTCTTCTTCCAGCTCTCCCTGGTTTGATATTCAAACTCATGACTTTTACAGTGATTGACAGCTCTGCCGCTGCTGCTTATGTTAACACAAAATTATTAATCTAATTAAAAGGAATCTATAGGCAAAAAGTATGAAGATTCCTCAGTGAACAAGCACACACTTAAGCATCAAGTAATATATCTTACCTTATTAGTACTACTCCATAGCTCTCTCATTGTATTAAAAAAAAATTTCCTTGTTCTGCAGGCTAAAACTCATATTCTGTGATCACTGCGAGACTGTGCATGTCTCCTTGGAAGTAAAGCCCACACAGTTCAATGGGACACTCTCTCTCTCTCTCTGTGTGTGTGTGTGTGTGTGTGTACAGCACCATGCCCTAAAATGCAGATGTAATCTCTTAATTTATGTGTTGTGTTGCAGAATAGAATTGACCACAATATCTTGAGTTCAGTGGTGCAGTAATAAATTTTGGCATAGTGCTTTGAGTGTTGGACTATGACTATGGAGACCAGGGTTTGATTCCCAGCTCAGCCATGAAATCCGCCGGGTGACCTTGGGCAAGTCACACTCTCTCAGCCTCAGGGAAAGGCAATGGCAAACTTCCTCTGAACAAATCTTGCCAAGAAAACCCTGTGATATGGTTGCAGTAAGTTGGAAATAACTTGAAGGCACATAATAGTGACAAATTCTGAAGTGTGCAGGCAGTCACCAAGATGGATCCCATAGCTCTGCCCCTGCAAACATTTCTTGCACCCACCACCAGAAGCTGTGTGAAGCAATTTCCCACATCTTGAGACTTCTAGGGTCTGTTTTAGGCTATGGTGGTCTCCCCCCCCCCCAAAAAAAAGAAGCCCTGGAAGTCACTAAAACAGGCCAGCACTCCTCTCCCACTTAGTAAAATCTCCCCATGTCCCCTAAAGAATGCAGTAGACCCTTTTCAATTGTTTTTCATATTTAATTTTGTGGGGAAAGGTACGGCTTTCCCAGGTCTTGTGAAAGGAACAGTGGCGTTGCTCGAGTGTGTGGGGAATGTGGACCACACGAGGTGACATCATCAGAGGGGGTAACACCGGTCAGCAGCAAGGTGCCCCAAAGACCCTCTCCCTGAAAGAAGTGGGGACCCTTTTTGATGTGCTGCTCCCCTTTAGAGGGGTGAGGATGGTGGTGAAGCCACAGACCTTTTCCCCTGCTTCCTCATCCTGCAGTCTCCACTTCCTGATCTGTTTGGACCCTTTCTGCCATTGTCTTCCAGGAGGGGCAGATTGCTTGCAGTGCCTTCCTCTTTTTACTTGTGGGTGGAGATCTTTTGTAATTAAAAAAAAAGTTCTCACTCAGGGCAGCATCCTAACTTTGCTCTCTTGGCTGGGAGGGACAGATGGCAGTGACAGAATGTTGGGTTCCCTGGGATGAGACCCTCTTCCCCATCTGCATCCCCATCCAAAGGAGGTCCATGGGGGTAACACCATGAGTTACCTCACTGGGTGACACCAATCCTAATGATGCCACTGGGAAGGAGTATGTGTGTGGCCCCAAACTTGATGAAATTGCTCACCATTCATGGACACACAGCACAAGATGCCCCAGCAGTTTCTTTTCTTCCACGTCAGTTTGCTGCTAAACTTGGCATATTTAACTTGCTGCAGGCTCTTTCACACCACACAATTGTAGCACTTTAAGTGCCGTGGTTCACATTCTATAGATCTTATTGCAGGCCTTGACATCATTGTGTCTGCTAACCAAAAGTGTCAGCATATTGCCCTTTGAGCCCTGTGGCCCTTTCACACCACACTATTGTAGCACTATGACTCCACTTTAAGTGTTGTGGTTCACATCCTATAGAATTCTATGGTTTGAAATTAAGGTAGTGGCATTTAGAATTCTCTGCCAGAGAGCCCTTGTGCCTCACCAGCTGTGGACCCAGGGGCCCTTTCACAACTGTACACAGTTATAGCTCTGTGATTCCACTGTAACTGCTATGGCTACCTCCTGCGAAATCTCGGGGGTTTGTAGTTTGGTGAGGTATTAGAGTTCTTTGGTTGATAATTCAAAGTATTCCTCCCTAAACTTGCAGATCTCAAAGTCCATAGGATGGCCCCAGCATGAATGAAACCAGGTTGGAAGTTTGAAGGAGTTACATGCAAGACATATAGGGAAGACTAATACCATCCAATCCAACCCAACATAATCATCCCTGCTCCAACTTTTGGTTTCATACACTATCAACATACTGTTCCAGTGTGTGAAATGTGACCTGAGATATCATCCCTGGCTGCATCTGCACTGCAGAAATAATCCAGGTTGACACATCTTTAACTACCATGGCTCTATGCTATAGAATCCTAAAATTTGTAGGTTGTTGTGGTACCAGAGCTCTCTGAGAAAGAAGGCTAAATTTCTCACAAAATGACAACTCCCAGGATTCCACAGGATGGTGCCATGACAGTTAAAGTGCTGTCATACTGCATTATTTTTGCAGCTGCTACATTTTACTTAGGCATAAAAAACTGCTAGGTGGTTTAAGGGAGGTAAACTGCTATTCTCTTAATCTCCACCCTTAATGACCCACTTTACAGAACATTTGTAAGAACTGCTGAAATAATGTGTATGAAGCACTTTTAACACTTGGAATGCATTGTATAAATCACAAGTATTATCTCTTTTTTATTATTTACTTTACTAACCTTCCCCAAATCAATGCCACCCTCTGAATATACCATTTCTAATTGCTGCTTGTTTTCAATAAAATCTCTCATCTCCATTCATAATGAACGGAGGTAGCTGCAGTGAAATTGCTATTCAGCACTCAATAAAGAGAAGGCAGCATCTATAAGCAGTTCAGGGGAAAAGGCCGCATGCCTTAAAAAATGCCTTCCAAGACAAGGAAAGCACACAGCCTTTAGTAGCTTTAAAGGCAAGGCACAATTGCCTCATGAGCTCTGGAAAGGCATAGCAAAGTAGAATGCAATTAACAGCTCTTTAAACCTAGACCTATTCAAGTACAGTCTGCAAGAAATCTCAGCTTTTAATACGGGTAAGCAAACTGTGGTCCCAAGCCTCTATGTGCCCCCCCAATTGTTTTTCTGATTTACAGTCCCTCCCCAATTCCCCAGACTACCCATTTTATGGACATCAATTGTGTGGCAGTCATGTATCATTGTAGAATACATTCAGAGATTTTTTCCATGAATGTATTGATCAGACATTGAATTCATGCACTGACTGCTCAATCCATGCATGTAAAATACAAAAAAACATGCATGCTGCACTTCACAGGTAATAATCAGCACACATATATGAGGATTTATCTCTGTGTTGTAAAACTGTAATGTAAAGGACACTGGGGAATGTGAGAAATAGGAATGGATCTCTCAAGCAGAGGGATCAAGTTAGTAATGCAGAAGCTGAACAACAATCAACCCCGTGCCCACCATGAATGCATGATCTAGCAAAGAAAATAAATACCATGGAGTCAAAGGCTTTCATGGCTGGCATCCATAGTTTTTTGTGGGGTTTTCGGGCTTATGTGGCCATGTTCTAGAAGAGTTTTCTTCCTGACATTTCACCAGCATCTGTGGCTGACATCTTCAGAGAATGCTTGCCTGGAAAAGAGTTGGGTATATATTGTTTTGTTGCTAATGGCAGGCCTCAGGGTGGGAGGATATGCAAAGGAGGATTAATGTCTGCTTGATTAGTGCTCATTGTCTGCTGGGAAGCCCTTGATCCTGGAAGATTTCTCATTTGCATTTGTCAAGTCTTCAGCTTGCTGTTTTTCAGGACTGGAAGCCAAATCTTGTTTACTTTCAGGGTTTCCTCTTTCCTGTTGAAATTGTCCATTAGCAACAAAACAGTAGACATGCAAATCACTCCTCCTTTCCCAGGGTGACACAGTGTGTGTATATATATATATATATATATATACACACACACACACACACACACCCAACTCCTTTCCAGGCAAGCATTCTCTGAAGATGCCAGCCACAGGAAGAAAACTCTTCTAGAACATGGCGACATAGCTTGAAAACCCCACAAAAAACTATAAAATTAAATAATGTTAGTCATCTTTGTAAAACATATAAAATAGGTTTACTTGCAATTACTTGTGTGTTCTCATGAGGGCTAGCCTGGTATAGTAGTTTGAGCATTGGACTATGATTCTGGAGACCAGGATTCAAAAACACAATCTCAGCCTCAGAAAACCCTGTAATAGGCTTGCTATAAGTTGAAAGCAATTTGAAGGAAGACAACAACACTGAAATACATGGTCTAATGAAAAAGAGAGAAAAACAAGAAAATGGTGGAGAGTTAGAGTGATGTAGGAAGAGATCCGGTAGGGTAAAAAAAGTCACCAGGTAGTCTGCAAACATGCAGGCTAACAGTTAGTGTGTACAAGCATGGAAAGGCTGCTGATTCTAACAAAATAGTCTTTTCTTATGCTAATACTTTTGGGAAATCTTTCCTCAATGTGAGTATTTTGCATTTTGGCAAGGAAAAGGAAGAAGCACTTAATTTATTCTGGTTAACATGTATAATTCAGGCAAAGTACTTGTATAGGTGGATTAAAGTTGCTGCATTCTTTCTAGAGATTCTAATTTTCCTTAAACTTCATAAAAATAAGAATAGATGGGAGAACCACTGTGTATGAATAAAAGCATTAGAGTGACAAAGTTGATTCACACAGTGCTGGCAACTTACAGTACTTACTTAACACTCTTACCTCTGTGGAACAAAAGGCTTATTGGGAACAGATGACTACATGGTCATTTGGATAGATTTCTGCATTTAGATGTCTTTGTCTGCATGTGCATGGCAGGGAGGTGACTGATGCTTTGGCGAGACTAAATACAGCAACAGACTGTCCTATTCTCTCAGCCCCAATGTGTTTCAGAGATAATGTCCATTGGGAAAAGCAATTGCAAAGATGCTTGACTAACTGGAAACAATCACTCAAGGCCTACAGTGACGTACCTGAAATAAAATTACAGACTCAAACAAATATGCAGAACCTTTATTAAAAAAACCTAGAAAATAGTAAAGTACCCTTATAGTGGGTAGAATATTTATAGAGGAAAGTCTGGCACTGCAGAATCCCTGTCCAAGGAGCCTGGACCTGCCAGCTTAAAAGGGAGGAGATAGATCCCCCCCATCCACTTGCCAATAGTCCGCCAAAATCTAGAAACATAGAAGAACTATGCTTATATTTAGTTGGTGGCTAAACTTGCTCCTTGCTCTTGCTGAGGTGTAAATTAGACATTAAGAGGAATGCATGTTCCGAAGCATTAGCACATTCATAATTCTAAAGGATTAACTTCCAAATGATTTCCTCAGAGATACATGTTTCAGCAATCAGAGTCGCAAATTAAGACCATATTTATCTTCCAATGACTAACCACAAGAGAAAGTATGCCAAATGTAAGGTATATAGATGAGGAAAATCACATGCTATGACAAACTGACATCTTTCATTGGTGTAATGAATACTTCTTCTAAAAACATATTAAGTGCATAGTCTAGAACTCTGAATCAGAAAACAGCTTGGTAGTATATGCATACTTCCACCCTTTCATCTGCATAGGCCTGCCCTGAATTTGGGATGTAGCACATATGCAGTTGAGGATATAGAAATACAATAAACACACTCTTAAATACATGTTGAAAAAATGCATGGAGGATAATTCAGGGCTTTGAGGGTTAGCCCTCTTGTTAGTACATCCAAATAGCATGCCCCTGCCATCCACATATTTGAAGCATATCAGAAGATACTCTGGATGACACTGCTGTAGATGCATAGAATTCCTCCACACATGCAATACAGCAACATGCCAATGGAATCCATGGTGTCACTATTTATATGCATGGAATATATATCCACTGGGCACATCAGTTAAAGGACTAGCTTCTATGGCTCTGGGTCATCCTTTAAAAAGTTACTTTTTGGGGATTACATCCTGTCTGGAAATCTTGGGAACTGTAGTCTGCTCTCAATGACCAGAATAATATGTACATTCATGTACATGGTAGAAGATGTATATATGTATCTGAAAACACCACAACAGGGAAGCTAAATGTGCAACTGGATACCTTTGACACCATCACTTAAGAAACAAACCCCAGCTTTGCCTCCATCCATCTGCATAGTAGCACCTCCTTTGGCCACTTCTAAAAATGCTTATCTGGCCCAGTGCACTGAACTTTTCAATATGAAAAGATGTCATACTGAGGATGGAGAAGGCTTGTTTTCTGCTGCTTTAGGCCTGATACACACAGGCAGGAAGCGGCATGGTGGCACTGATTCTAGGGTTCTAGAGCATGCAGCAACCACATGCTCTGAAACCCTAGTCTGTACAGATGATGGCATCATGGTGGCCTCCCATCCACACAGGGGCCGCCATGATGACGATGCTGCCATACAGTTACCAGACGTCGCTGGCAGGAAGTGGTGTCATGGTGGCGCCGCTTCCTGCTTGCAACACTGCAAAAATGAAGCTGCTCTAGGCAGCTTCTTTTTTGCTGTGCATCATGGCAAACAGTACCTAAAGCCTCGAATCCAAAATCAAGTTAAAAATCCCAGTTCCCACTGAAAATCGATTCAGATCCTCATCTGATCGATTCCAGTGAGGAAAAAATGGGGTAAATGCAAAAAAGCTGGGGTAAGAATCGATTCCAACCCACGTCCAACATGTGGGAACGTCAGATTGGGATCGATTCTTCTCCTTTGCCCAGTTCCCTTTCTTCCTATTGCTGGCGCTTCTGTCCCTCCCCTCCCCTCCATTGAAATCTATAAACACCTGGATAATTTCAACCAGAATGAAGAAACCCTTAAAGTGAACAAAGTTTGGCTACCAGTCCTGAAGAATAGCAAAATGAGGACTCAGCAAATGCAAATGGAAAATCACCCAAGGTCAGGGGCTTTCCCAACAGATAATGATCACCAATTACCAGACACTAATCCTCTTTGCATATCCTCCAACCCTGAGGCCCTGCCATCAACAACAGAACAATACATAGATTAACATGGAATTCCTCCAGACCCAGAGTCACACAGCTCTCTTCTAGGCCTGCATTCTCTGAAGATGCCAGCCACAGATGCTGGCAAAATGTAAGAATAAACTCTTCTAGAACATGGCCTAAAAACCCAGAAAAAATATTTATTTATTGTTAGTCAACTGTCTATCCTGTCTTTCCTGCAATGAGCTCAAGGTGGCTTACATGGCTCCCCTCTTCCCTACTTTATCCACAAAACACCCCTGTAAAATAGATTAGGCTGAAAGAGAGAGAGATAGAGGTTGATTGGCCCAAGATCATCATTTACTTTCATGGCTCTGAAGGGTCTAGAAGAGGGCAGCAGCATCACTCTCCAGCATCTCACCTGATGCATAGGACAGGGTGAAAAGGCCATGCCCCCTCACTTCATGAGTAGAATGGTTTGCAGAAGGCAGAGGGTATGCTCAGCTGGGTGTCACCCCTCCTCTGGGATGTTACCCAGAGTGGTCCTCACTCTCTGCACTCCACTGGTAGAGGGGATTTTCTGGCCTTCCAGAAGTTGTTAGATTGCAACTCCCAACATTTCTTGATATTGTTTGTTCTGGCTAGGGCCAATGGTAGTTGCAGTCCAACAACATCTGGAGGGCTGTAGAATCCCCAATTCTTGTCTAGAACCTGAATTACCTAAGTTTTAAACCAACACTTAGGCACTGACTCTCTTAGGAGATTATCGTATTGATAAATAATCTGGCTGCTCCCTAATGGAATGCAGCTGGGTTGCAGGATGCAGGTGGGTATTATTGCACATAATTTGCTGCTGCTACCACTGGGCAGCTGCATCCTGAGTCACAGCCACACTTCAGAGGCCGTTTTTTAAAGTCGGAAACTCCCATTTTTGAAAAGCAATCTCCTGTGTGGTTGGGACCCAGGATACAGCCGGGATGCAGTCATCTGGCTGCAGCGCAGCAAATTATGTGCGATAATACCTGCCTGCAACCTGAAACCTGCTTGCATCCTGTTAGGGAGCAACCAGGTTATTTGTCAATGAGATAATCCCCTCAACCTGTTAAAGTACTTGTTCATTCATTCATATTTTTGCTTACATGCACACACACACACTGCACAGTGATAGCAGAGAAACAGCTAGCTGTTCAACAATGTAGTTAAAAATGTCTGGCAACTCTTGTAATACTAGCAGCTTCACTGAAAACATTATCTTGGACCAGGCTTGCTTTCTCCTGCCCAGTCACAAAGCAGTAGATGTCTCTAGCAATAGCCTGTATTAAGAATGAATTATCTGACAAGAGGGGGAGATTTGAATGTCAGTTCACGAGCTCCAGCCCACCCTCTGGACTGGATCAGATTCTGCATTCTTTTTTCACAGGAACTGCTGTGCAGTTGGGAACATGTGGGCCTTTTTAGAAACCGCCCAAGGCAGAAAGTCAAAGAAACTCTTAAAGCAGGATAAAGTATTTCATGACTGTATAATCCCACAGTAGCCTGGAGGTTTAGAGTTGTTTTGTACTGTTTTTGATGAACAGCTTATAAAGAGATGGTGCCTTCTCAGTAAATGCTCTGGCAGCTTATGAACTGTATCCACAAAAACTCTTTTGCTTTCAGGCGAACAAGCACTCTTCCCTAGCATTGTTTCATCAAGGACAGCATGTTTGCACAGACAGTACAAGCATGGAGAATATATGCATGGTTTGAGAATATAGGTATGGATTCATCAAGATGAACTCATGTAGACTCACAGATAAATATATTTCAGGAGATCAAAAGAATTCTTGCCCACCCACACATGAAACCTCAAACTGATAAGCAACACTGTTTTCATTGTTGAGTATCTGTACACTTCAGGTATAATCTGGTTATATACATATACATACACATAGAGAGTCAGTGTGGTGTAGCGGTTTGATTTTTGGAGTCCAGGAGTCAATTCCCATTTTGGCCATGAAGCCCACTGGGTGACCTTGGGCAAATCACACTCTCTCAACCTCGGAGGAAGGCTATGGCAAACTTCCTCTGAACAAATCTTGCCAACAAAGCCCCATGATAGTTTTGCCTTAGGGTCACCATAAATTGGAAATGACTTGGAGGCACACAACAACAACAATGAATGGATAATAACAGAATAAAGATGGGTGATACACATAAAACAGTGACTTTACTTTTGTTGTTTTTGTGTGCCTTCAAATCATTTTAAATCTATGGTAACCCTAGAGTTAAACTATCATGGGATTTTCTTGGTAATATTTGTTCAAAGGGGCTCACCCTTGCTTTTCTCTGAGGTGGTGACAGTTGATTTGCCCAAAGTCACCTAGTGGGTTTCTATGGCTGAGCAGGGATTTGAATTTGATAGTCCTAGGACATTATTACATGGACAAATAACCTGACTGCTCCCTAACAGGATACATCCATGTTGCGGGACGCAGGCAGGTATTATCATTAATAATTTGCTGCCAATTCTGCTGGGCAATTGCATCCCGGCTGCATCCTGAGTCCCAGGCTTGCTTTGGAGGCCACTTTTCAATGCCAGGAGCTTTCCGTCTTTGAAAAGTGGACTCTGAGCTTTCCGTCTTTGAAAAGTGGATGCCCGGGACCTGAGATACTTCCAGGATGCAATCACCCAGCAGAATCGGTGATGAATTATGAGCGATAATACCAGCCTACATCCCGCAACCCAGCGGCATTCTGTTTGAGAGCAGTCAGGTTATTTGTCCATGTGATAATCTCCCTAGTCCAATACTGAAACCATTATAACACACCAGCTATCCTTTTCTTCATTTAGGAAAAGATTAATCTGTTAATCTTACTTTCTTCCACTTTTTATTATTCTTTTTGTATAAAACACTCAACTTCCTCTCAGAATTTGAAAATCCTGGTGAGTTTTTATGTCCATTAAATAAACTAAATGCAAGTCTTAGTCATACTCTGCCAATGAAGCATCAGCTATTCAGCAAGGCAAAGTCTCTTGGAATAAATATATTTTCACCTGCTAGTAAATGACAAGAAAGGGGGCCACCCAGGTTTTCTAGGAAATGGTATAGCCACTGGAAAAGTCTTTCTTCGTGTTTGAGTAACAATTTGTAAGATTTGTAAGTAAGATTTATAATTTGGTAAGGCGCTTAGACTGAGCCAGTGTAGTATAGTGGTTTGAGTGTTTGACTACAACTCTGAAGACCAGAGTTCAAATCCCTGCTCAGTCATGAAAACATGCTGGGTGGCCTTGGACAAGTCATACTCTCTCAGCCTCTGAGGAAAGCAATGGCAAATCCCCACTAAACAAATATTTACCAAGAAAAACCTGTAATAGATTCAACTTAGGATCACCATAAATCAGAAACAACTTGAAGGCAGACAACAATAGCAACAAAGGCTCTTAGAACTGTCTGCTAGAGAGCTCTAGTGGATTTGCCTGAACTGATTTCTCTCACAGAAGATTCTAAGTACCTCACTGTGATGTCCAGCCAGGACTGTTTGAATCTCCCCCTACATTTTCTTTCATATAAGTTCAGGCCATAGTATGTTTTAGTATAGGAAATGTTCATTGTATTAGTTGTGGGAGGAGCTATAGGATCCCCTGCATTTTTCCAGGTTTGGTTTGCCCCTTCTCAGCAAGCTCTGTTTTATCTAGAGGCTTTTTAGTTTTAGGCAGTCATTGCTGTGAGCTTGCAGAGAGCTGTCTTTTGGTGGCAAACAGGCCCAGACAGCCGGAAAAGGCATTTCTTACACGTTAGCCAATTTAGTTACCAGGAACAAGTTAGCCAAGTTAGTTACCAACATCAAATAAGTCAAAGAAATCAGGAGCTGAAAGACTCTGCACCAGTTCCATTGAGTGAGGAGATCAAACCAAGATCAAACCCAGAGAGATGACACCCTGAAGATTACTAAAAATCAAACAGTAAAGTATCTTTTATTTCACGTTATCTAGAGCTGGGGAGGAGAAAACTCTTTACTTTTGTTCTTTAAATTAAACTTCCCCCTTTTTGAACTTTACATTCAGCATCAGAGCCTTTTTGGGTAAAATAATTTGATTTCACCAGGGTACCAGCGTTGCACACCCAAACCTGCCACCACCTTTAGTTGGGTGTGTCTTCACACTCACTAAACCCAGAAACTTCAGCATTCCACAAGATGAAGCTGTGGCAATTAAAGTAGTATCAGAATGCTATTATAGGATAGCAGACATACAGTCTAGTTACTAAACTACAATGTACAGATTGCATTAGAGAAAGCATGGCACAAAATTGTGTAATGGTTCCCAATTGACAAAGTGGTCAGGCAAGAATGGATCCTTTCACCATATCTGTTCAACTTATATGTAGAATATATTATATGGAATGCAGGCTTGGACAGAGAAGAAGAAGGAATGAAAATAGGAGGAAGGAATATCAACAATCTAAGGCATGCAGACGACACTATAATACTAGCAGAAAACATCACCAACCTAGAGCAACTACTAAAGATGGTCAAGGAAGAAAGTGCAAAGGCAGGGTTACTGCTGAACATAAATAATGACTACAGAGGATCTACACAAATTTAACCTAGACAATAGAGAAATAGAAATAATAAAATAGTTCTCATACCTGGGATTGAACAGGTTGACCAGAACTGGGGCTACAGTCAAGAAATCAGAAGACAACTAAGAATGGGGAGGGCTGATCTGAAAGAACTAGGGCCTGTTACAGACAGCCAAAATAAAGCTGCTTTGAGTCACTTTGGAGGTATGGTATTTCAATGACACATGCGTCCTAAGAGTCCAAAGGCCGCACCAAAGCCACGCTCCAGTCCTAAGGACTGGAGAGCAGCTTTGGTGAAGCTTCCAGACTCTTAGGACTCATGCATCATTAAAATACCATACTTCCAAAGTGACTCGAAGCAGCTTTATTTTGGCTGTCTGTAACAGGCCTAGATATCCTAAAGAGTAAAGATATACAACTGAGTGCTAAAGTTAGAATCATACAAGCTAATGTATTCCCTGTTTCCATGTATGGATGAGAGAGCTGCACAGTTAAGAAAGTGGATAGAAAGAAAATAAATTCATTATACATGTGGTGCTGAAGAATGTTGCTAAGGATTCTGTGGACAGCCAAAAGACAAACAAATGGGACCAGGCCAGAAATCTCCCTGGAAGCCAAAATGATCAAACTGAGGCTGTCATATTTTGTTCACATCATGAGAAGGCACATCTCATTGGGAAAAACAATAATGCTAAGAAAGGTGGAGAGAAGCAGAAAGAGAGGAAGGTTGCATGCTAGATGAATAGATTCTATTAAATTTACATGAACTAAACAGAGCAGTGAAGGATAGGGAGTCTTGGAGATGACTCATTCTCAGTCACCATGAGTTGAGATCAACTCAAGGGCAGTTAAAACAAAAATTAATATAGGATATGTCTGCACCTACATGCACAAAGGATTTTTTTTTTTTTACTCAGGAACTAATTGCTGGACTGGAATGTGAAACCCAGTAGCCCCAACATCAGCATTCAATGATAGGGCAAGCCCTGCATACTTGTCATTGTGTGGAATGAGGCAGGCTTTTCATGCTTTCCAGTTTTTTTTTCTTCCTTGTAGGCTTATTTTCTATTACCCCATTGCCTTCAAGATAACCTCCCACACCTTTCTAACCCCCTCCTTTCCTTTTATTATTCCACAACTGTCATTTTTGGCCATTAGGCAGCAATGCCTTCATAAACATAGGGCGTGCTGTCTCAAATAATCAGTTACCACTTCTGCTGATCTTGATTAGAGTTTGTAGCTAATCAATCAAATGTGATTCATTTCTTAGATCAAACAACATTTGCATAATTCATTCAGCCTGCCATAAATGTGAAGGATTTGACTTCAAATCTGTTATTCTCCTTGTTTCAAAAACCATTAGCACAAAGGTTAATCAAACTTTGTCTTTGACATATGGAAAGCAGCCACTTGCTGGAGGACACAGGTGTTGTGGGTTATTGCCCTCCTGCCCTGCATATTTCAGCTGCTTTTAAAATGTCCCAGTTTCTCTCTCCTTTAATTTCCTCACTTTTTTCCTGGCTTATTTCAATTGCTGCAAACTGAGATCAAAGTGAAAAAGCAGTTTCCATTCAATTGGGGGGCGGGGGGAGAGTAGAATCTTGCTCTTTCCAATAGGCTCAGGCAAAAGCAAGCTGCTGTATCTTCTCCTAGCTTGTCTGTTCTTTTTCATTAATAATTTTTGCTATCTTGCTCTGATGTTGTTTGGCCATAAGTGACCCAGCTTTCACCTGTGAAATGTTGGAGAATATGTATATATCACAGTTTTGTTATCAGAGCAGTCCTAAGGTGGTTGGCAGGGAGATCCTGTGGTGAGGAAACAGTCACTCCCTAAGCCCTGTAGCCTCAGGTTACATTTTCCTTTAATATTGGGTACATCTACAGTGCAGAAATAATGCAGTCTGACAACACTTTAATTGCTCTGGCGCCAACCTACAGGATCCTGGGATTTGTAATTTGGTGAGGCACCAGTACACTTGGAAAGAGAAGACTAAAGATCTTGTAAAACTACAAATCCCAGGATTCCAAAGGGTAGAGCTACAAACTGCATTGATTCTACAGTGTAGATGCACTCCCTGCTTGGAGAGGGAACATAGGCCCAGTACAGACTGCTGAAAAGTGTCAGTCTGAGGCCAATTTTAGGGCTCAGGTTTGCGGAGCGATTGCATGGTCCCAAGTTGTACTGTGCGGTGGCAGCATCATCATGCTAGCCTCCCGTTCTCATGTGGGGTGCCATGATGACATAAGCGCAGTGCAGTGTCCACACATTGCGGCACCGTGTCGTGTGACAGTGCCTCATGGCTTTTAGTCGATTCTTTTTGGTGCGGAAGGAGGTCGCATAGTTTGGCTGCTGCGTCATCCCTCAGCAGAAAAAACGGATGGCTCCAGCCCATTCTTTTGGGGTGGTCTGTCGAGCGCCATAATCTACTAGTTCTAGGGTTGATTTACTGTCTTGACTTATTTAACAACAGCCACCTTAGGCTCACTGAAGGAAGGCAGGCAGGCTCAGAATGTGTGAAAGAAAAACACTGCATTGATATGTCTTTCATCTAAATGTAGATGTGATTGGCCTGGACCTGAACAAGCTGGTATGCTCTTCCTGAACTAATTATAAACTCTCATCTCTTTGCTATTCAAGGGATGTCATGTTGACACTCAATGGGTTAACAAGGCTAGGGAGGCAGCTGGTGCTTTCACCCTGTAGTGTTGAATTAAACAGCACAATAACCAGGAAGATGAATATACATAACCAAAGTAGTGCAACACAGCCCAGAGCCTGTTCAAAAGATTTTTTTTTTAAAAAAAATAATGTGTGTGGATGATCTGGTTTTATTACTTTCAATGAGTTAGCATCTCAAAGGTGGCATTGAATAAGGGATGCTGTAAAAGCAGCACCTTGTACTTTTCTTTCAAGCTGTCTCTGCCAGGTGCTAAAAGAGATGAAAGAGAAACTGCGCAGCAATGACCCAAGAGCCCAAGCTCTGCTCAAGTGTTCCATGGGGCATCGCCTGAAACAAAAAGAAGTGCCAAACAGCTTGCAGTGGGCCACAATGGGAAGGATGAAAATTACACAATTCATTATCTCCGGTGGGAACCAAAATCCATTTCCCACATGTGACATGTGGCATGTATTATGCAGTTTTTAAGATGCATTGCAAATATACCTGGACTCACATGAAATCAGAAAAATGGAACTGTGGGAGCATATTTCTATTCATCTGTGCCTAAGAGGCTTTCACCATCATGTGCAACAGAAAGAAAAACGGCCAGAATTCAGTTCTAGATTGTGTTGATTTGTTTTACACATTTCAATGCCATCTTTCAACTGATGGCTCCCAAAACAGTCAGTATAAAATCACACAGTAACATCACAAACAAATTGCAGGATAATAAACGCCAGCTTAGAAACAGATGGTTAAAAGTGCTAGGACTCAAAAAATTTTAAGGGCAAGTGAAAGGGCCTTTGTCACTATCATGTGGGTGATAAAATAATATGCATGTTAATTCACTCATATCTCTAGGAGAAGTGGGTGGGTTCAGTCTGTTTTAACAACAGGATAGTTATAATACACAGTTCTGATTTCCCAGTCCTTTATTGTTATGCCCCTTCAAATTATTCCCAGTTTATGTTGAACCTATCATGGGGTTTTCTTGGCAAGATTTGTTCGGGGGGGGGGGGGGTTTGCCTTTGCTTCCCTCAGCGACTGAGAGAGTATGAGTTGCCCAAGGTCACCCTTTGGATTTCCATGGCTGAATGGGGATTGAACCCTGGTGGCCCTCAGTATCCACAGATTTCTTATGCACAGATCCAACCACCCACCTGAAAACAGTTAAAAAATATATACAAATTTTCAAAAGCAAACCTTGATTTTGCCATTTTATATAAGGGACATCATTTTACTATGCCATTGTATTTAATGGGACGTGAACATGCACAGATTTTGGTATCCATGGAGGCTCCTGGAATCAAACCCCAGCAGATACCAAGGGCCCACTGTAGTGCAATGCACTGTCCTGGTGTTCAGTGTTGATGGGCAATTTCAAGATTCTTCTGTTTCTTTTCCTTTAACTCTGATATACCAGAACAGGCATTTTAGTTCTACAGGGTCATGTTTTATTGCAGAATTCATACAAAATTAGACTTGTTGTGTAGGCATTCTGAAGCATTGTTACCTTAGTTGTAAACAACTGTAAACACTCCCCACTCCTTCTATTGGTCTATGACATAAATAAATATATACTGTCATGAATTTTTTCCCCTCCAATAAAAAACAGTTGATACAAAACAATATCCTAAGAAATCTATTGCTTTTTGCCACTGTGGTACTTTTGGCCCCAGCCCAATATCATTTCCCATCAAACCACAAACTACAGAGAAGCAGTAGTTACTGGCCTCAAAGGGACACTGGACTTCTTATTGGGACCAGTGATTAACTTCCTACAAAGGAAGATTGGGAAGAGGAACAGCTGAGCAGGAATAAATCTACACATTCCAGTCCTCTGAGCTGAACAGAAATAATGGTTTCCAGACATACCATACATATTAGAACACTAGTTAACACCCCAGCCTCATGATGGCTCTCTTGTCAGTTTGTCACATCTCTGTGATAACTCACAATTCTGTGGTTCTGACCAAAACCCAGAGTCATTTCACTACCCCTCTTAAATGGGAGTGAACAGCCACTACTGTGTACCAATGGGGACTGCCTTCTTCCTTCAGATACCTGTTCACTCTCCTGAGGAAAAGAGTCTTTCCAATCACAGAGGGACAAATTGGCATCCAACTCATGGTTTTCTAGCTTTAAGTAGAGTGTTTGTTTAATTTTATATGTATGATTTGTGTTTAAGACTTCTTCCTATCCAAAATGGAGATAAAGTACAATCACAAAATACAGTCACAAACCATATGCTCTTTTTTCGAGTCTCCTTTACATGGCAGAATATCAATTAGGTCCTACCTTAGATAGGAACCTGAGACAAAATGCCCTAAGTCAAGATGCCCATTAGTTGCTGAGCTTTCAAATACAGTCCACATTCTGTGATAACATCTTACTACCCAAATGTACATGAATCATATACATAAATCTGTGTGCTCCACAGAAAAACACAAAATCTTCCTCTTTAAACATGGTAGAGGAAGAATTAACAGAGGATGAGTAAAGTGGTATTTGGGATAGGGATGGATGGTCTTCCAATTCTCAACAAATAAATATTAATACACTGCTGGTGCTTTCACAAATTGAATATCTATGCCATATAGAAAGTTATCCTCCGCTACTGCCCTTTGTAGGCTCCTTAGATTTAGAATGAGGTGTGGATCAAGTCAAGTACGTTTGCACAGATGCTGTACCATTTTCCCAAGGGATGGTTGTTATGAGTATCTGAAGGATGTACCTTCTTGTTTCTGCTTTTAGTGGCAGTAGCAATCCACTGATTGCATCTCAGCTTCTGTTTGGAAAGGAATGCACCAGCTGATACTGATCTATATTTTTATTTTGCTCTCCCATTTTTGCAGGGAAAGATCTGCAGTTCAACAGGAGAACGTTTCTGCATGCAAAAAATCCCAAGTTCTATCCTGCCATCTCCATGTAGTGCTGGGAAACACTTCTGTCTGAAACTTTGGAAAAATGCTGCTTATCAGATAGTGTAGAGATCATACCAAAGTAGATGGGCCAATAGTTTGACTCAGCACTGGGCATCTTCCTAAGCTTCCTTTGATAATGTAGAACTGACTGGCATCATGGATTAGAGGAGTTTCCCTTGGGACACTATGCATGCAGCAGCAACTGATTATATATAACCTTGAATGTTCATTGGTAAGGGCAAACTTTACTACCTTGATATGTAAATATGGACGTAAAACTGTGCAATAACCTGGTGTACATCCTACAGCTTCTTCACCTTGAATTTTATACCCCTTAACTCTAGCATTGGGGATGCTGCTCCAACTTCCACTTTCTATGATCTGGATACAAATTTCAGGTTTTAAAATACCTGAGTTGCCACTATAATAATATTTGCTTGTGTACTGCTGCTAAGGGCTTTCAACTGGGAATTCAAATCAAGTGTGTGTTTTCTAAAAAGATTGCTAGTGTGAACCTTGGAGATACATACTCATTCTTAGTGGGTTGGTTTTCTTTCCTCTTGCCTGGTGAACAAATTACTCATTGCAACTTGATAAATGATGAACCGCTGTAACACCCCCTTCCTTTTATAGTTTACAGTTTTTTTCCAAGTGCTTTGGCACCATATGCTATAAATTCATGAAGCTACTGTAGCATGTAACAGGTTTTTTGTTTGTTTGTAAATGTTATTTATATAGTAATCCCTGCATCTGTATGCTCCTGCATCTGATATATGTATGCACATGTAGCTATGGCTGCATTCAAAGGGATTCTCAGCAGATTTCTTAGCCATCATGCATCACAGCTGAATGGAATTGGATAGGAAGCATTTTCACTCAGCATCAGAGCCAGTTAACCCTGGAAGAAAACATGACAATTTTAATCATCAGTAACCAGAGTGGTAACACATTAAGTATTGCTATTCCTGAATCCTCATTCATAATAAATAGTCCACTTCATTTGTATGAGAGAGATACTCTGTTTACTTGCTTGTATTGAACAATCTAAATTATTAAGGAGCCACAGCTAATGCCAGCATGGTGAGGCAACCTGAGGTCTACTGAAGGGAAGGTGGAGAAGGCAGCTTCTTTTCTGGGTCTCCAATTCAAGAGGGTACTGGAAGAGTCTACATCTGGATTCAGAGGAAACTCATTCAGACTCAGAGGAGAGCACTGGATTTGTTGGAACTGTGAGTTCTGGAATATCGCCATTGGTTTTCTGGTCTTTGTTTTCCTAGCTGTAAAATGAAACCGTACCTTTTATTATACATAATATGGTCACCCCTCCTTTTTCATGGGAATCCATTCTGGACCCCCTTGCAAAAACAGAATTTTGCCTATATTCAAGCTCCATTGGCTTGAATATAGGCGTGGGGTGCACAGGGGCATGCAGGCACATGCTGCAGGCATCCACCCTGTTCATTCTCCCTCCATTTGTCCCTCACGCATAAGCTGCACTTTCAGGCTATATTGTCTCAGGATAGCTTGCAAAATGGGCACTGTTGATTATAACTTCATAATTTAACATGCTTCCTGAAAACAATAGCTAAATAAGTACAGTTTAGATCATATTCAGTGATTGATAGGAGATAATCACACTCAGACGGGACAAGGTCGGGATCGCTCTCCCATCCTTATCCCGTCCATGGGGGGATCACACAAAAGCCTTTCATATCATATATGCTGATCCTGCATTATCCTGTCATTGAAGTGCCATTGCATAAAAGCGGACCCCTGTTAATGCAAAATGCTGGGGCAATGCCACTTCAATGATGGGACAATGACAGGATCAGCACAGCGTCATTTGAAAGGCTTTTACACAATCAGTGTCACTCATGCTTTCTGGATTGGACAATGTCCGGATAAGTGTGACATTGTATGAAAGTCCTTCTCGCAACCATGCGAGACAGGGACAGGACAATGACGTCCCCATCCTTTATCTGATAGTCTCCTTAGAGTTGGCAGCCTCAACATGCCCATACTCGGCAGTTGTTAATTTGCACATCTCTTTAAGAGTTTAGGCATACCTATATGTCATTTCCTATTTATTAATTGTACCCTCTTTTTGTCCTGCATCAGTTCTCAGTTAGTCTGAGGTTTGTACTTCCTCCATTTTGTAGCCTGCAGTCATCTGTTTCTTCTGTGTTTGAAGAGCACATGGTACAGAGCTTCTCACCATAAAATGTTGTGAAACCTTGCACATCTGTCTGTAAACTTACTTCATAGGTATTTGCAAAGAACTAAGACCCTGTGCAGACTGGCCATTAAGGCCGGCCTGGGGGCAGAGCTGGGGTGTGGCGTCCACATGATGCAAGCCCTGACTCCGTCCCCAGGGCACCGTGATGCTGTGCGCCACTCCACACAGTGTGCAGCATCACGGTGCCACTCTGACGCTATGTCCACACAATGCAGCACCAAAGAAGTGCCTTAAAGCTGCACAGTCATGGCTATTGCGCCCTTTCCAGGGCTGCAGCATGCAGTTGCCACAGCCCTGATCCAGCGCAGGTGAAGGCAGCTGCAGGCCGCCCCTTAGGAGTGGTCTGCACAGCCCCTAAACTTCTCTGTTAGATGCTACTGTATGTGTGGGTGGTGATAGTGTGGGAATGGTTGTGGCTCATCATCTGTTTGTCAATGCTAATTTCTTTATTTGCTCATTCTATTGATGGGGTGTGCTACTATTTCACATTCCCTCTCCTTCAAGCTCACCTCTTTTATGTCAAATTTGAATTCTTGTGTCCTGCACTCTATGCATTTTTAGCACTCTGTCAACCTACCCCAGCATTATTATCTTGAAACTTACAGTTGTAGCACCGCTTGCATCATGGACACTGCAGTTTTGAGCTCATTTGTTGCACAATGGATGACTTACCAAGTCAAAAGCAAGAGGATGTGTTTGAGGAACTCTATGTCTATTTGTGGAGCTATTTGGTACTAGGGCCCTGCAGAATTTCTGAGTTAAAAAAAAAAACCTCTTGTGTTGCCATGTTGGTGTATCACTGCAATAGGATATTGGCCTGTGTGTACAAAACCTTATAAATGCATGTATTCAAAATGGCTTTAACAGCTTGGAGAGCTGGTCCAAAACTAACTAAATGATTTTCAACAGGAATAAAGGTAAGATAACATTTAGGCAGGAAAATGAAACAAGCAAATGTAGGATAGGTGGCACCTAGTTTCACAGCAGTGCAAGTGAAAAGGAGCTAAGGATGTTAAATTTGAGTCAACAGTATGATGCAGTGGCCAAAAACTGAACACAATTCTATGTTGCATTCACATGGGTACAGTGTCTAGACTGAGGCTGTATCCACACTACAGAAATAATCCAGGTTGAGACTGCATGAACTGCCATGACTTAATGCTTTGGAATTCTGGGAATTGTCATTTTGTGAGACATTTAGCCTTCTCTGACAGAGAGCTCTGGTGCCACAACAATTGCTCGACTCCCATAGCACTGAGCCACGCCAGCTAAAGCTATGCCACTATGGATTATTTCTGCAGTGTGGATACAACCTAAGGTCCCTTTCACACTGGCACTTTTGCCCTGGGTAGATCTGGGCAGATCCGGTAAACCCTATACCGAATCTGTCCGGAATGATGTTACCACCATCTTTACCCCAATCAAACCTCTCCAGTGCAATTTACCCCGCTGATGTTCACACTTCACAAAGTAGCGATTTAAGATGGAGCCTCCTCCATTCACTTCCACTGTCATCAATGATGATGTGTCATGCAGCCATTCGCCAATGGCATGGGTGCTTCCCCCTCCTTTAAAAAAAAAAAATCTAGTGGCAACATTAGCATATTCTGTCAACTTGTTACATATAAAATAAGGCCTGGGTTTAACGTTTGTATGATGAACAGAGGTCCACCAGTCCAGCTTTGTGCCCAGGTTACTTTATGCCCCCCTCCATTAATCTTTCCCTCCCTCTTTTCTCTCTTCACGGTCTCCTTACCCCACTCCTAGGTGCCCAGAGCTGCCTTCTCCCCCTCTGCCACTCTCCCTCTTTGCCCCCTTCAATCCTACCACTGGCACGGGCACAGACAGCCCTCCCATCATTTCCCCTCTACTGCCTGCACATGAGAAACACGGGGAGCCTTGGCCATTGAGGGCCCTTTGCCTTTAGTGCCTTTCTTTCCTTTCCCTCACTGGCCCTGGCTTGGAAAGCAAAAGGGAAACATATGTAGCACAAGCATTCACACTTCTATCAATTTGCCCAAAAGAAACATATGTAGCATAAAGCATTCGCATAATCTGTCACAAAATAAAATTTTTAAAAAAATGCTGCTTGCCAAGTGACCAGTGTGAGGCATGTTCTGCCCACTGCCCACTCTCTGACCTTTATCCCCCCCCCCAAATGACCCAATCACGATGGGGGTCAAGTTCACATTTGTCAGCACTATGAAAGAGCTGGGTTTTCCAAAAAGAAATGAGAAAAACCAGCTTTCGGAAAACCTGCACTGAGGGGGATTTGCCTCGGTCTGGGTGTGCAAAACCCCGATCCGGGTGTGCAAAAACCAACACCAGTGGGAACAACCCACTTTTAATCTGGCTTGCAATTCGGCCTAAAAGGTAGTGTGAATGACCCCTAAGAGAAGTAATAGTAACACTCCATTCTGTTTCAATAAAGACTCACCTAGAATACTGTGTCCAGTTTTGAGCACCACAGTTAAAGGGGGATATTTAAAGCTAAAGCTGGAACATGTCCAGAGCAGGGTTATCAAGATGGTAAAGGATCTGAAACCAAGCTGAATGAGGAGTAGCTTAGTGGGGTGGAGAAGAGAAGACGGAGAAGTGATTTGAAAGCTTTCTTAATACATTTGAAAAGATGTCCAAATAAAAGAGCAGGAAGCTTGTTTGCTGCTGCTCCAGGAACTAGGATATAATATAATAGATTCAAATGATAAGAGAAGAGATTCCACATAAACATGAGAAAGAACATCCTTATGGTAAGAGCTGATGGATAGTGGAATAAACTGCCTTGGAGGGTGGTATAGTTTCCTTCTTTGGAGGTCTTTAAACAAAGATTGGATGACCATCTATCAAGAGTGCTTTAGTTGTCTATTCCTAAATGGCAAATGGTTGGACTGCATGGTGTAATGAACCCCCTTTCTTATGTGGCAGGCGCTTGGGACTTTTATTATCTCATCTCTGCCACCAAATATGTAACGACTCTTTATGCTCTACCACCAAATACAATTAGGACAGCACCCTGTTTAAAACTCAGGTTCACAGTAGTATATAATATAATAGCGTGGATATAATATATATGGCAGACAAGCCTTTAGATAAAACAAAATATGAACTTTATTGAACAAAGGGTTTGAACAGATATTACTTGAACTGAATGGCATTAAACAGCTGTTAGTTCAGGCACGTGTTACTTCTTAGTGGTTACTTTGTTACAACAGTTCCACTTGCTACAGAGTATTACTATTACTAGCTGTTAAGGACACTGACACTGTCCTTCCTGCCTATTTTCCTAAACTTAGACACCACAGTATCGTCACTCAGGCTTACTATAATAACTTCCTAACTAGTTAAAAGTCCCTCACTCTAGACTATAACCAAGTTCCCCTCTGGAGCAGACCCTTCCTCTAACTATCCCACTCTGGACCAAGCAGTTCCCTATCTGACTATTCCCTCAGGAACTTCTGTAACCGAAACCCCTCTTTCTGAGTCTGGCTACACTGAGTCTCTCGTTTCTAGACTCCCAAACTAATACTGTCCCTCACTGGACCTATCAGACCTTTTCTTAGTGTATTATCAATGGCCCCTCTAACAAACTGCTGTTCCCTCAGGAACTATCGGAACACAGCCCTCTCTTGGACTCTGCTGTTCCCCAACTCTCCAATCCCAACTGTCTCCCCAACTGAACTCCAGCTTCAACCTTTAACATTCTAAACCCTAACTGCCAAGCAGAATCTTCAAACTCCTCATCCAGCACCTGATTGGCTTAGGGTCTCTGGCTTCTGATTGGCTGGTTTGTGAGCCAGTTCATCACACATGGCCCTTGTGTCTTTCTCTGATTCTGAGTACAGACGTCTCACAGTTCAGGAAATGGAAGAAATCTCTTATAGTAGGTTTGGAGTTCAAGGCATTTTCCAGCCGGAAGAGGAGCAGCAAATGCCAGCAAGACCCCACTTGCTCAGGCTGACGCTCCCAGTGCCCCAAGTCAGGAAATTTATTTTGGCACATGTGGGAAATATTCCTAGAGTGCTTCTCCCCCTGTGTGTGTATGTGTCTTCCAGACAGAAGTCAACTTATAGAAACCCCATGAATTTCATATGGTTTTCTCAGACAAGGATTATTCAGAAGTAGCTTTTCCAGTCCCTTCCTCTGAAATACAGCCTACAGCACCTGATATTCATTAGTGGTCTCCCATCCAAATACTAACCAGGGCTGGCCCTACTTAGCTTTCAAGCAGACGGGATGTGGTACCTTTATGGAATTTAGGTATAAAAACACAGTGATAACAAATGAAATAGCTAAGGGTTTAGTAGTTTTTCATGATGCACAAGATTTGCTAATTGCTTGAAGCAGCTGCCTCACCTTGCTTAATGTTAGGGTTGGACTTGGCCTATAAGAACACAATCAATATTTCCTTCACAACCAAACAGACTTTCCTTAAAAAGTTTCTTTAGAAACTTTATTTAAAAACCAAAATTTGTAGAAAATATGCACTCTATAATGATAAAGTGCAGTGAAGCTGCTAAGAGTGTGTAGATGCCATTTCACGGTGTCAAAACTATCAATTTATTGCAGAACTGGTATCTTTGGAGAACGGAAGACAGTCTTGCCAGATAAGCCTGAGGCCAAGACACAGACATCAATGATGTGGGAATTTTAAAAGGACACATGCAAAGATGCTTCAGTCGTAAAAACATAAACAAGCTCCTTTATTTTCTGTAAGCTCTCAGGGGGGAAAAAGAAATCTGTTTTTTATAAAGAAGCAATTGCCGCCAAATGCTAAAAGAAAGGGGGGGGGAAGTGTCACAACATCTTTTCGACTCAAATTTTGATCTTGTTCCAAATAATGACAAATGACTAATTTGCTAAGCTAAGGGAAAAAGAGACCTCAAATTTGCACTTTTGGTTGGAATACTTCATTGAAAGTCTACACTAAAGGAGGAAGATTAACTCCAGAGGCACTTTGACAGTGCACAATTATAGTGCTATATTTCACTTTAGGTTCCATAGTTTCATTCTATAGAGTCTTGTGATTTGCAGTTTAGGGAGGGACATTCAGAATTCTCAAGCAAAGAGCTCTGGGGCCCATTCACACTACACAATTATAGCATTGTTATTCCACTTTACCTTCCATGGTTCCATCCTATGGGATCCTGAGATTTGTCGTTTAGTGAACCACTAGAAATCTATAGCTAAAAATTCTAAAGGCCTCTCCCTAAACTGTCAATGTTGGGATTTTATAAGATGTTGCCATAGTGGTTAAATAATATCATTATAATTGTGTAGTGTGAATAGGCCCTCACACTAGGTTGGCATCCTTGGTAGCTCTTGGGGTCCCATTACATTGCTGTCAACCTCCAAGCCATGGCTACTGAGAAGAAGGAGTCACCAGCCACCGCTTTCTGCCTGCTTTCTCTGAGCAGCTTTGAGTATTGGACCACTCAGCAGTGTACAGTGTCCACCTACCAGTAGCTAGTAGAGGCAGAAAGTATTTTGTCAACCTCATCTTGCCAACATCTGTGTCTGTCTTTATTGTTATTCTGTGAATTCTGCCCAGAAAGTTGTGTGGCTGGACAAAGTGAAATGCATTCTGTACTGCAGAAGAATGATGGCATTAAAGCCACAATCTATTTTATGAAACATCTTATGGCACCCTATTGCTCAATCCAACAAACATTTTACGTTTATTTACTGTTTCCCCAGTCTCCCTACATGTCAGCGTTTCTTGTCAATTGTAATTCACTGCCGTCTTTCCAGCTATAGATAATGGTGGTGAAGCCATACTTGTTTTGAAAAGACAAGAAGGGCCCAGGAGTTGTTGGTCATGAAAACAGCAAGTTAGGTTTATGCATTGCAATGACAAATTGACTTTTTAAAAAGTATTCTGATGGGATTTCTCTCTGGTACTGCTCTGGAAATGCAGAAGTATTTGCTTCGCTTTCTTTATCAAAAAGGAGAGCATTCAAGAATAATTACAGGACAATACAATAACACAAAAATACAATATGTGCATATTCTTATATATAGAAATGCATATAAATGCTGGCAACCTTCAAAGATCATGTACATTATGCAGAATAGTACAGTGCTTTTCCAGACAAATGCAATTCTGGGTAAAGAAAACAGGTACAATGGATGTTCAAATTGCAAACAGAAAGATTTAAATAGAAATAGAAAATAATGAATAGAAAGACAGCTAGGTCTGCAAAAAAGCTTTATTAAAATGGAAAGCTGTGTCCAGAATGAGGCTGGAAGCTGCCTGGAAACAGTTTCACTACAAAAAACCTTGTAGCCCTTTTAGACTTCATTGTTATAGCACTACGATTCCACTTTAACCGCCATGACTGCAGCCTAGGGAACTCTGGGGTTTAAAAGTTTGGTGAGGCACTAGAGGGAAAAACTCTGGTTGAGCATTCTGAATGCCCTTTGTAAACCAAAAATTCTATCATTTTCCCCCTTATCTTTCCCTATTCAGTTTCATCCTTCATGTTACAGCAACAGGTTGGGATAGCAATATCAAGTAGACCGTATTACAAAATACACATATATAAGTTATTATTTTGTTAGAGTTTTGCAACAGTCAGCCCATGTGCTAGCAGAAGTTATCCAAGATGAAGAGCAGACTAGCATGCCTGGCACAGAGTAGGGATGATTTTTTTTTTATTATTTCCTTGTATTTCCTGGTAGTGCTGGAAAAGAGTGCTGAGGGCTACTGTGGACAGCCAAAAAGACAAGCAAATGGGTCCTTGATCTGATCAAGCTTAAATTCTACCTGGAAGTCAAGATGGTGAAACTGAGACAGTCATACTTTGACCACTTCATGAGAAGGGATGACTCACTAGATAAGACAGTAATGCTAGGGAAGGTAGAGGGCAACAGAAAGACTGCACACCAGGTGGCTAGATTCAGTCAGTGAGGTCATGGGCCTGAATTTACAGGATCTAAACAGAGCAGTAGAAGATAGGGGGTCTCACAGGTACACCATGAGTCGTGATTGACTAGAGGGCAGTTAACAACAAAATGTTCTTCCTTCCCCAGTTTATACTGACTTGTCAGAGACTGGAGGGTACTTTTTTTCTGCATGCCAAATCATACAGTTTTAACACATTAGAATAAATGATGCAAGGAGACAGCACATAATAAAATAAAATAAAATAAATAATTCAGTGAGGGGCTGGAGTTCAATTTAAGGTTCATTCAAAAAAGGAAGAAAGTCCCTGGAAGAATCAAGACTTTCCAGTTCTTTTGCTTTGATTTTATCTGCATATTCACAGGTTTGCATCCCAACTCTTTCTTGAAATATCACAGATTTCCCTTGCTCTCTGTGTCCTCCCTCAACATCTTCCCTCTCTCACTGATCACATGTCACATCCAGACACATGCAACATTTCAGGAATTAGATTTTTGTGGGTTTTTCGGGCTATGTGACCATGTTCTAGAAGAGCTTCTTCCTGATGTTTTGCCAGCATCTGTGACTAGCATCTTCAGAGAATGCTTGCCTGGAAAAGAGTTGGGTATATATACTGTGTGACCTGGGAAGGCAGGAATGATTTGCATGTGGATTGTTCTGTTGCTAATGGCAGGCTTCAGGGTGGGAGGGTCTGCAAAAGAGCATTACCCACAAAAATCTATGGATTCCGGCCATGAAAGCCTTTGACTTCACATTTCAGGAATTGATTTTCAGCAATTTCCACAGAGTCTTCTTTATTCAGGATTATTGTCAAAATGCTAGTGCTTTAGCAGTATTAAACCAGTCAAGCATTAGAACAATTATATTTTGATGCAAACCTTCCTCTTTCCCTTGCTTGATCTCTATTGAATATGTATTATGTAAACAATAGCTGTCTTTTACTGGTGGCAGCCATTTTAGCTAGTTCTGGAATAATACAGGCTGCCAAGTAGAGATACATTTAATTCTGGAAAATTTAAACTAACCCAGGGAGTAGGAATGAAAAGACCTTGGTAATGCTGGGAGTTCCTAGGAAATACTTTGGGATGAAGAAAATAATAATAATAATAATAGATTTTATTTTTATCCCGCTTTTCCGTAATGATCAAAGCGGCGTACAGATTAAAATTCCAACATCAAAGTACATACATAGCAATAAAAACAATATATAAAAATATCATGTTAAAAACAATTACACAGCCAGCTGAATTGAGGAACCATAAAACCTTACAAAAATCAATTACAAAATTACAAAATGTCATTTTGTTCTCTGGAATAAAACTGCTATGTACAGGAACAAAACCTGGGACTTTTAGAGATTTTCTTTCCATCTGGAGGGGCTCAAATGTGAACAGGTGATATGGAAATTTCTAACTTCCTTAAAGGAATTCAGCTCTCCGGGGCCAAATGACTTGCATATTTTGATGAAAAGGAACTTGTCGATGTAATTTCAAAGCCTTTGCACATACTTTATCAGGTTCTGGGAGATCTTGTAAAAATCATCAAAAAGAAAAAAGAGGGGAAGGAGAGAAAAGAAGTGACAAGAGGAGTGTTAATAGTGTTTTCTCCTGGGCTGACTGTTACTCAACATCTTTATAAGTGATTCAGATGAAAGGGCAGCTGACATTGAGAAACCACATCTGCAGATGATACCAAACTGGGAGGAGTAGCTAACATCTCAGAGCACAGAATTAACAATAGTATAAATCAAGGTAACCAAGGGCCATTTCAGACTATATTTTTATAGCACTGTGTTCCACTTTTAACTGCCATGGCTGCATGAGGACTGGTTTGGGTCCTATGCCACCCTGAGTCCCATGTTGACATGTTTAGTTTGCATGGGCATGTTTAGTTTGAAAAAGTGAATACTGATATGATAGTAATTTTCAAATATTTGAAGGGCTATCACGTGGAAGATCAACTAAACCTGTTTTCATGCTGCTTCAGAGGATGTAATGTTCTTTTGGGCTTCCTGATACATTCAGATCCTGGCTGAACTGTCTTTAAAAGTATACTGAAATAAAACAAACTGACTGATGGTACACAATGTAGCCTTGCTGTTGTTGTTGTTACTTGCCACCAAGTTAACTTTGGCTTATGGTGACCTTGTGAATGAGAGACCTCCAAGAAAATGGTCATCAACTGCCCTGGGTCTTGCAAACTCAGAGCTATGGCTTCCTTGACTGAATCAACCCACCACTAGTGCAGGCCCACACTTTTCCTACGGCCTTTCACTTTACCAAACATTATAATCTCTTCCAGTGAGTCACATCATCTCACGATATGCCCAAAGTACTACAGTCTTAGTTTTGTCATCTTTACCTCTACTGAGAGTCCAGGCTTGATTTGCTCTAAGACCTATTCATTTGTCTTCTTAGCAGTTCATTGTATCCATAGCACTCTCCTTCAGCACCACATTTCAAATGTGCTGACATTCTTCCTGTCAGTTTTCTTCATCCTCAAGCTTGCATACCTTTACACTCAAATCAGAAATACTTTGACTACAAACAGAGGAAAATGAATGCAGTTACAGAAATAAAAGCAACAAAAGCATTCTCATATCCCTTCAGCTAAATGCAGACACAGCTTAAAGTGTTGGTTCCCAAACATGGACAGGCTGTCACTTTGGCTCCTGAGGGCCATTGTTATTTTGCAGACAAGGCACACCAACATTCCCCACTCTAGGCCTGAGAGAAGCAGCTGCCCTAATTATACTCTAACAGGACTCTAACTTTATGCTATGGTTACACTTGCAGGTTAGGATAATAGAATCATAGAGTTGGAAGAGACCACAAAGGCCACCCAGTCCAACCTCCTGCAGGAACTCACAATCAAAGCACCCCCTACAGATGGCCATCCAGTCTCTGTTTAAAAACCTCCAAAGAAGGGGACTCCACCGCACTCCGAGGGAGTGTATTCCACTGCTGAACAGCTCTTACTATCAGTTCTTCCTAATAATAATAATTATAATAATAATAACTTTTATTTATATCCCGCCTATTTCGACTAGGACCAAGGTGGCTTACAGTTACAGTAAAATAGTCCAATACATAGTATAATAATAATATACAACAATCCCAAATTCTACTCTGATCCCCTTAAAATAACAGTTAAATCACAAATGCATTAAAAGATTCATACTACAATCAATTAGGTCAACTAAAACTGGAAGGAAGGATGGGGTACGAGGTAATCAATGAGATAGACTACATGATAGTCAATTCAATGGGTGGCTGCAACCTATTCCAGAAAGGCCTGCAAGAGAGATCCATCTTGACAGTTTTCTTAAAGCTATTCAAGCTTGTAATGTGATGGATCTCATCTGACAGGCCGTTCCATAGTTTGGGAGCGGTTGCAGAGACGGTCTTCTGGGTTGCCATAGTTGTTCTAGTGTTCACCGGTTGTAACAAGTTCTTTCCTGAGGACTTGAGGGCATGGGGCAGATTATATGGAAGGAGGCGACACCTGGTATTGCTACTGGAAACCAATGAGTTGTCAGGGATGATGGGAGTTGTAGTTCTTCACCTCTGGCTGGAACTCACCACCTGGTTGTGCACCGCGCTGACCAGTTTTGGCCAGTGGTTATAGCTTAGCAGAGTTACAGAGAATAGGCTGAAGACCCTGACAAATTCTCCAAGCCTTCTCACTCTTGCTTCCACAGAAGTCTTCACCTTCTTCAGGATCCAGCTGGTTCTTGTAGCTTCACCCAAGACACCAGACAACTCAGTAGTCTTATATAAAAGATCTACTTTATTCTACTATATACAGCTCCAAAACTATCCAACACAACAATACTCTACTCCTCACTATCCACTCTACAACCCACAAAATACATTGGGATGCATAGTCATTATTATAGTCAATGCATGGTACCACCCACTGTTGTCTGTTTCCACCCAGTAGGCGTGTACATCATTCTCATTGGTTCTCTTGGTTCATCCTACAATTAATGATTTCATCATCTCAGCCTTGACCACTTTACAATTGTCAGGTGTGTTCAATTATTCACTATGCATTTCTTGTCCTTGGCATTCAGGACTTGTTAATTGTATTACCATTTACACCTGTGTGGTTCTCAATTGGCTTCTGCTGAGTCATCCTGACTCTCACATACATGTTTTATTTCATTTACTGTATATCCCATGTTGCTTTTTCCTTAACATGAGTAGCCAGTGGAGTAATGTTTAGGTGGAATCTCTTTTCCTGTACTTTGCATCAATTGCTTTGTATTGTAGTCTCTGGAGTGTCTCTGGATGGGGAGTTATTATCTCCCACTTTCTAAAAAGAGGCTAGAGTTTCCTATTTCCAGAAAGAAGTTTCCTATTTCCAGAAAAGAGATTCCACCTCAACATTAGGAGGAATTTCATGACAGTAAGGGCTGTCCGACAGTGGAACACACTCCCTCGGAGTGTAGTGGAGTCTCCTTCCTTGGAGGTCTTTAAACAGAGGCTAGATGGCCATCTGTTGGAGATGATTTGATTTGGATTCCTGCATGGCAGGGGGTTGGACTGGATGGCCCTTGTGGTCTCTTCCAACTCTATGATTCTATGATTAAGTGTCCTTACCAGTAGCAAAGCTGGCAAGGCCTAACACTAGTTGCACAGATGTTTTGGTTAGCCAATCCAGGTGGCTCTGCTTTGCACAGGATGCTTAGGGGCACTTTCAGGATTATACGAAGACAAAAGCAGAGGGAAAATAGGCCTGTGATAAGTAGCATATATAGGCCTGTAAACAAGCTCAAATATAGATATGGTCAATCGTGATGATAATAGTAATGCATACCTCAGTTAAGAAAGCCTCTGACAAAGAAGCTCATTTTATTAAGTCTTTTTCACCTCCCCAGCCACGCCATCTTTCCTCCTCATTGTTGGTCTATCTGGACATTTTTTGCAGCATTGGCACTGGGACGAATGTAGATTGGAGAGACACAGACTTTTGATGTCTGGTTACTGCAGCGTGTCTTTAGTAAAAGTCTGAGCTGGGGAAAGAATGTGATCTGGTTCTAGCTGACCCTACTGTAACCACGTGAGCTTGCTTATAACAGGCAAGGTAAACATCAGCTGTCTCCAGAAGCCTTTACTGAGTATGTGTGAGCAGAAAAACAGAGGAAAGAGGAAAGCAGATAAGGCTGCCTCACCAGTTCTCACTGTCATGTTAAAGAAGTATAGGTCTGTAAATTTGACCACCAGAGTAGAAATCATAAGAAAGTGGAGGCTGGTGAAAGAAAAGATCATCTCTGGATGTACTTTGGAAGAAGCTTTCAGGTATTCTCTCAAAATGTTTTTATTTTGTGAGGCAAGGATGATGAGGATGAGGATGATGATGATGATGATGATGACGCCGCCGCCGCCGACTGGGACTCAGTCTTGATCTTGTTGTTTCATTTCACATGTGCTTATTGTCAATTTTGAATAAAGACATTTGCTTAAACATATTGAACTGCTCTTCTGTAGGATCTTATCCCTATTCTTTCATGTTATTTTTGCCTCTGATACAAATTTTTTTTAAAGAAGTTAAGGATAAGGATACACAGAATTCATTAACTGATATATACTTTTATATGACTCTTTAGAGGTTCAGAAACAACACACACTATTTATCTCCCAGAAACACAAACCACACTAGAGGGTAGGATCCAAACCAACAAATACAAACTACAAGAATAGATATTTTGACAAAATATTAGGAAGAACTTTCAGATGGTAAGAACTGATTAGCTATGAATTGGACTCAAGGTATGATAGGCTCTCTTTTGTTGAAGGTTTCTAAACAGAGGCTGGTTTACCATCCTTAGATTTAGCTGTGAATTTCTACACATGTAAGGGGTTGGACTGGATGATACTTAGTATCCTTTCCAGTTCTATAATATGATCAATTTATAATTCTAACTCATTTAAGCTAGGATTTGTACTGTTGTTTGATGGGACATCTGACATTTGTTGATTCATGATTCTTTCGCATTTAAATCTGAGCAGGCCAAAGCTACCAGTGCCAAATGGCTAAGCACTAATGATCATGATGATGATTACACAGCTTGATTTTTCTGAATCAGGACCATACCATTTTACAAAATGTCACATTCTACTTTTGTACATTCAGGTTTGCTGTCACACCAACCACTTGCCACCTTTATAGACTCAAAGAAATTCTCCTGTGATATAGGATTGGCTGGAGACCTTGGACAAGTTAATTTCCCCTTGTAATATGAGACAGTTTCTGCCTACATGTGAGCTTTCGCACATTATTTTTGAACTTGCCTCTTTGGGATTTATGGTGTACAGCTCCTTGGACTAAAATTCGCCCAAGTCTCCAGCGGGCACAGCCACGGAATTCTGTGAGTTGTAATCTCATGAAGAAATTTTTCAGAGCTTTGGGTGTTTTAGAGCTTATCCAGACTGGCCAAATATGTCAGGAGATCATGGTTTTTATTCTTGTAACCATTTCTTTTGTTTCTAAGATCCAGATGTAATTCCTGGATAGTTCAAATTATCTATCTCTCAACCTTTTTGTTTCTGTGCCTTCTTGTTCCTTAAAAAAGTCATACTTGCTACTAGTTTGTCAACCTCCCCCTTTTCATTTGTTTTAGCCTTTTCCTTCACATTTTGAGCTGGAAAATAATAAATAACAATATTTATTTATTTATACCCCACTCTTCAGCCAAAAGGCTATCAGAGCATCTTACTGCCTTCACTCTTATAATCTAAAAGGACAAGACACAAAAGGAGAAGGGAATGGCAGTGGGGAAAGGGGAAAGTCCAGCAGATCTTCTCTCCCTCTGAGGCCTAGACCATGGCAGATGGACTGGAGGGAGAGCCCTTCTTCTTACTCTGATTAGGCCCGACAGAACTGGCCTGCCCTTCTCTCCCTCTGGATGGCGATGGACGAAGGGAGGATCTTCTTATTAGGCAAGGCCTGATGGAGCTGGCTTGCCTTTCTCTCCTTCTGGATGGTGGATAGACGAAGGGAGGGCCTTTTTCTTTTCAGACATTGATGGAGTTGACCTGCCCTTCTCTCCCATCTGCAGTGTTGTTTGTGTGTGTATCCATGAACACAACCACACATGCCTGGAGTGGAGGACAGAGGACAGTTTGCAAAACTGCTTAGGAGGGGGGCAGTGGAAAGAGGAAAAGGGATTTAATGAAAGAAATTGTCAGGATTCCCTGCTTAATTTAAAGTGCCAGAAGACTCTCTTCTGTTTAGTGGGGATTGAGTAATCTCACTCAGTGCAATAATTACTGTAATAAGAAAGAGTAGATCATGCATTTTAATTTTTTTAAAAAAAAATTGTGGATGTGGAAACAGGAAGAAATAACCCAAAGTGACAGCAATAATTGTCACTTTGGGCAAGCCCTGAGTCTCTTCAGCTCTGAGATACTATATTTTTAAATGTTTGGACTAGAGAGAAAATGGTGTCATAAAGACATTGTAATGAGAGCCACATGGTGTAGTCATTTGAGTGTTGCACTAGGACTCTAGAGACAAGGGTTCAACTTCCAGCTCAGCCATGGAAACCCACTGGATGACCCTGGGCAAATCATATTCTCTCAGCCTCAGAGGAGGGCAATGGCAAACCCCCTCTGAAGAAACATGCCAAGAAAACTGCATGACAAGTTTGCTTTAGGGTTGGCATAAGTCAGAAATGACTTGAAGGCACACAATAGTAACAAACAACATTGTAAGATTCATGCACCATTTGATTCCATGACCCTCTACAGTATCATGGAATCAAATAAAGGAACACTTGGCAGTAAGAGAATGGGCTAAGCAACGTTTTCTCTCCAGTGCTCTTTATCTTTTGACTGTAGCCCCCAACTACACATTTCAGTAAAACAAATAACCTCCATATAACACCGGTCTTGAAGTCCCTGCACTGGCTGCCTATTAGTTTCCGGGCAAAGTACAAGGTGTTGGTGATTACCTTTAAAGCCCTACATAGCTTGGGCCCAGAGTACTTAAGGGAGCGCCTTCTTCCCTATTGTCCGTCCCGCACACTAAGGTCCTCTGGAAGAAGTCTACTATAGCCAAAAAAATCTAGGCTAACATCAGTTTCCCAGAGGGCCTTTTCTATTACTGCTCCAAAACTATGGAACAACCTGCCGGAGGAGATCCGTCGCATTACCACTTTGACAGCTTTTAAGAAAGCACTCGAGATGGATCTCTTCTGGCAGGCCTTTCCAACTTAGTTACCCTCCCCAGATACAGAGATATTTGTCCCCTCATCTGTCTATTATTCCCCACCTATCTTTCTGCCTATTTTTTTGTTTAATGTCTTTAATGTTTTTAATGTTTTTATACTATTACTGTTTAATTCTGTTTTAGTACTGGGAATGGGGGAGGTAGGTCTAGGGTTTGATTTAAAAAAAAAACAACCCAAAAAAAACCCCCTCTATTGTAACTTGATGTATTTTACTGTTGTAACCCGCCTGGATTCTTCATGATTGGGCGAGCTAGAAATAAATATTTATTATATTATATTTCTACCCACCCACACTACAAATGGTTGGGGAAAAGAGCTCTAGAACTCTTAGTCCATGTGGGAATTAATTTGCAGCCTAAGCAGTTTGAGGCATTTTATCAGGGCTTTAAGTCATTGCATTTTGAGGAGCAATAAATGAGGCACAGGTGTTCTGCAAGGACAGCAAAATGTTGAAAGGGTAAAAAACTATATTTCACTCAGTCACTTAATAAGCCAGCAAAACAGCCAGTGGTGTTCTTAAGAAGAAAAGCTGGTTACCTAAGAAAGATTGTGAGGTATGCTCAGCAGGGATGTACGAATCATGCTTCTTTTTGGGTAGGCTGACCTACCACTGTTCTCATTTTGAAATAAATTTAGCAAGGAAGTGCTTTACATTTATTGAAAGTCTTGTACAATCATTGCTTATTCATGTTTGATTCATCTCACTACCCCTCCTTCTCTCTTTTTAAAAAGACTGGATACTAAAATATGTCAATCTGGAATATTTCCCCATTATTTGGCATTGTCAGTTAAGTGCAGAGCACAACTCCCTGGTACACAATTCCTTCTGACATTCAATCAGAACAACTGACCTAACATTTGAGTACTGACACTTAAATTATGGGGGCAGCTTTTGAAAAGCTAAATGTTCCCCTTTTACTCTTCTACCTTTCTGTCCCTTCCCCCCCCCCCCCCAGCTAATGTTGCGACTGATGGCTCCTTGTCATGTTGCCGTTCTGTTAAAAGTGTCAGCATGGAGAAAATTGTGCTTTCCTTGAGTGGTGGCCAATTTCCTGGTGGCAGTTCGGAGATGGTTCTGTTTCTTTACAGAGAGGGGGGTTGGTAAGAGGCTGTGGAGGATTCCATTTTCTTATAAGATCACCTTGTGTCTGTCATGAGAAAAGGATTGTCTGAACGGTAAATGAATAAGATCTACAGCTATGCTTCCGACATCATTGAAGTCTGGCAGGGAGGGCAAACATGGCAGATCCAGGACCATCCCCCTCCCCCAAATCTGTACTAGTTTCTGCCATGGTTGCCTTTCCCTAAAGTAAGGGTGTACAACTGGGACTCTGTCACAGCATACAATTACATTTCTACTATTTCATTTTGCCTACCATGGGATGTGTAGTTTGATGAGGCATGAAAGGCCTCTACCCAAAAATTCTAGCTTACCAGTGCCAGGATTCCATGGGATGATGCCATGACACTTAAAGTGGATGGTTGCACTATAACTGTGCCATGTGGATTGATGCCAGGCTTTCGAAAAGAATTGCCACTCCTGGAGGCTTCTAGTCCTCCTAGTTTTAAACCGAGGTAGACAACTGCAAGAAGGGTTGGGAAACAATTTTTCACCCCTGCACTTCCTCTTCTCCAGTAGGCTGCACACAGAACAACCAGAAGAGATTTCACATCACATAACAATTAAACAAATGTACAAAATTCCCTGGCAGTCATGACAATGGGAGGTCTGGTGTGGGAGGTAAAAGCAGAAACTGGGGGTGGGGCTGCGGTGGCAGAGCTCATACCTGGTGACACCCTAGCCCAACCCCAGAAGAGGGGTGACACATGGTTGGGCCTTCCCCTGTGCACTGTACCCCCATGCTCTCCTGCATCTCCACATGTTTTCTTCATCACCACACATGCTCCTCTCCCTGCACCATCCCCACACTTATTCCTCTGTTCCCACACTGTCCCTGTGTGCACTTCTCCATCCCTGCTTGAACTCCTCCACCCTACATGTGTCCCTTCATCCCCATGCATGCTCCTGCGTCCCTGTATCCCTCCAGGGAAGGGAATATGGCACCCCCAGAAGCCCCCACCCCCAGAAACACCCCCCACCAGGTGACACTAGGTGCGGGGATGCCACTGGGCCACAGAGCATGTGCTGTGAACCTGACATGCATTGGCCTCTTCCTTTAGGCCTCCAAATCTGTATTTATTTATTGATTTGATTTATATGCCATCTTTCTCTCAACCTGGGACCCAAGGTGGCTATCAAAGTCAAGAATGATTTTGTGGAACTGCAGTGCAGATTTCTAAAAGAACTGAGCATTTTTCCAGTCCAGAAAAATATTCTCATTTAAGGTTCAACTTTGATTTGTCTTTCTGGTTTAATATCTCCCATATTTGTTTTCCTTTGGGATCTATTTTTATATCTCTTTTCTTGCCAGTTTAAATTTTTGGGCCTCTTTTAGATATGAATCTTTCTTCTCATCCTCTTTATTTTTGCTTTAGCTCAATCTTGTCACTTCTGACTTCTAGATCTCTCTAGTCTACTTTGTCCTTTTATCTCAACTGGTATCACAAGGATTTTTCTATTATATTGTCTTTACTGATAATGATTATTTTAAAGCTCTTCTATCTGCCTTTCCTTTCTTTTTCCTTCATCATCTTTCCTTCACTTTAATTTCTTCAGCTCATTTATTCCCTACTCCTCATTTTATCCATCTTTTCCCCTTCTTTCTGCCCTGTGTCTGGTATTTTTTTTAAATTGGACTCAATTTGTGAGCTTATAAAAGCCTTTATATGCTGGGTCTTTGTATGTTTTCTTCTCCCTTTGTACTCATTCTTGTTCCTTTACATAGTGGTGAATTTTACTTCTTGTCATATCCAAAAATATCTTCTATTGCTCTCATTTGTGTTCATTCCTCCTTGACTTCCTTCTCCCTAGAAGTCTTTCTGAACAGCTGGTTAGAACATCTCTATCAATTCAGGAGTTTAAATAGTGAATGAAGGCATGCCTCTTTCTTCTGATAAAGACAAAGGGCTTATTCTCCATTATTTTCATTCCTTTTGTCTCTCTTCTTCTTCCCATCCTCCCCTCCCAAGACCAAAAACTTTTTTGGACTAATATTCTCCAAATCCCTTAGCCAGCATAGCCAATGGCTCCTAGAAGTTATAGACACCCCCTCCCCCAATTTTTCTTTTTTCATAAGATTGTAAGCTTCTGATGACAAGCTTTCCCTTTTCCATGTTGTGTGGAAAGATGCCCTTCCTGGCCAGCATAATGATTGCTCCAGTATCACTCAGGGCTTTGCCCTATATTCTTGTCTCCTGCAAACAGGCAAAGGCAGCTTTGCAGAAATGCTGGCAAGATCATCGGCTGTGAGAGAAGTGCTGTGGCATTGCCCTGGGGAAGGCACCACTGTTAATAAATCTTGCCAGCCAGAGACACCGCAAGGCTTTCCTGAAGAACTAAAGCGATAAATGCTGCAGTTGCCCTTGTGCCACGCCTGATAGTAACAGCAGCCGTTACCAAGCCAACGGTTAAAGTAAATGTGTGTGTCTTGGAGGAATCTCTATAGCACATGAACACAGAGGTGGAGAGATTTGTTTGAATGGCTAGTAACATTATGTCTAGTAGGTTTTAGAAGATTTCATATCCTTCAAGTGACCTAATTTGGCAGGAACATTCCTTAGTAATCCTCTGTCATCTCACTTTTTCTGCTGTTTTTGAAATGTCCTAGTTTCTGTCTCCTGTTCCTATTTTCTCCCTTTGTCCATAGTTTACTTCAGTTTTTGCAAACTAAGTTCAAAGTAGTTTGTGCTCAGTTAGCTCACCAGGAGAAAGATGAGAGGACTGGTCGAATCTTGTCCTTCTCTGCAAACTCAGGTGAAAGCAAACTGCTGCAGCCTCATTGATAACTTTTGGCCCGGTACAGACTGCCGGAAAGTGGCGGTCTGAGGCTGATTTTAGGGCTCAGGATTGTGGAGTGACTTCATGGTCCCAAGCCCTTCTGTGTGGTGGCGGTGCAATCATGGTGTGGCCCCATCCACATGGGGGCCGCCATGATGACGCAAGTGCAGTGCAGCATCTAAACATTGCAGCCCCATGCATGCATCACCACTGCATGTGAGTGCACCATTGGCACCTGCTGCACAAACTAAAACAGACTTTTTAGTCCTGTCGAAGGCTGTGGTGTTTGTTTGGTGCAGTCTCCATCAGGAGTAAAAATGGGGAGCTCTGTCGAGCCCCTTTTGCTATCTTGACCAAACATGTCCCATTAGATGCTGGTTGACCACACATCCCAGTTTTCATTTGTGAAGTGTTGGACGATATGTCTTCAAAATATGGAATAAAAAACAGCCCCCCCTCTCTGTTAATCACCTCAGAGTTGAATTTTATGTGCCACTATCCTGTCTAATTCCAACTTAATCAGTCTCCATTTGGTCACAACATTTATCGCAATGGCCTTGCTGCTTGTGCCTATGGTACCTCATGCAAGTATTGAGATGAAGCCCTTCAAGCATGAATAATAAACTAAAACACACTTGAGAAGATAGATTAAACACCCAGCACATTGAGATAGTGTTTGTAATGCAGATAAAGCACTTGTACTTTAATTTTCCAGCCACTAACAACAAAATAAGCAAATATGCAAGAATGGCATTTTCTTTTTAAAACCATCTCCAAAGGAAGCAACTGGAAATAGTTTCTAGAAAACAGTTTACGCAGAGAGATTATGCACTTTTATCACAGCATAATCTATGGGCATGTCTACACTCACAGGAAAACTCAAACTCACCTCATGTCCACTTTGTGTTCTTGCAGATTTGTAGCCAATGTGGGTCTTTTTGCTGAAAACCTGATTTTAAAAGAACTGCTTTTTGCCCTGCATTTGCCTGGAAAATGTGGATTTCTGTATGTGTGTCTGGAACCCCATGGTGGCATCAGCATAGAGCCAGGGAGAGGAGATCATATATACATACAGATATGCAATTAGATTATACAATCTATCAGTACTGCATTTGGAAATGGGGGCAGAAATGACACTAATGTAAAAAACAGAATTGGAAAAAAGTTCTTTTGGATTTTTTTTCTGTTCAAAGCAGAGCTTTCATCTTTGGTAGATTTGGTGTTTATTACATACACTGAGCTATTGTGGTGGTGGCTTGATGTATAATTAATGTATTAATGACATCAACAGGGGATGTTTTTATTTAAATAAACTTTTATTAAACTACAATTATACAAAAGAAAAAGAGAAAGAGAGAAAAACAAAAAGCACATAGACTAACATTACATACTATATACATAACAAAATAACATAATAACATTGACAACATACATAAAACTCCACAGTAACTGATAAAAATAATAATTTCCATATTCTATACTCACAGTTCCACGGTAAATCCTGCAATTCCGATTCATTAATATAAAGAATGTTCCTTAAATCTCTATACATGATTAGCCTCTAAGTCTTAATCCATACGTTTAAATACAGGTTTGAAACCTTATCTAGATATTAATGCTTTGTTTTCCTATTCTTTCACAACAGGGGTTGTTTGACATACCCTCCAACTATCCCAATTTGGCAAGGATAGTCTTTGATTAAGCTTCTGCATTCCACTTTTTCAGATGCCTTAAAAAATCCCAGTTTCTCAGTCCTCCTTTCACTTTCCTTCTTTGTCCCCAGCTTACTTCAATTGCTGTGAACGAGCTGATACTCAATTAAGGAGCTTACTGCAGTAACAAGTAAGTCGATTTACCTCTTCTGGTTTGAATTCAGGATCCAGGATGCTCCTACATGTTATCATACCTAAATTGCTGCCGATCTAGCCGGGATGCTGCCGCCTGGATGCATCCCAGGTCGAAATCTCACTCAGCCAGCCAATTTTTGAAGTCAGAAGTTCCCTGGCTTCAAAAAAGTGCTGGCTGAGCGAGGCTTAGACCAGGGATGCATCTGTGCGGTAGCATCCCGGCTAGATCAGCTGCAATTTAGGTATGATAACATCCAGGGGCATCCCTCAATTCAAGCCTGGATTATTTGTTAATGCGATAAGCTCCTAAATCAGCAAGGGGAGAGGAGAAGAGGGATGAAATTTTGCCCTTCCCAGCAATCTCAGGCAAAAGCAAACTGCAGCAACCTCTCCTAACATGTGTGTTTGTCCTCATAATTAGTTTTTGCCAACTTGGCTATACTCTGATGTTGTTTGACCACATGTGCCCCAGTTTTCTTGTGTAAAGTCTTGGAGAGTACGACCTTAGCACCCAGATTTGTGCCCTAAAATCTCAGGGCCTGGAATATTCCCTAGCTAGTAACCAAACCCACAGCCTCATAGCAACCAGAAAGGTCCCAAACAAAAGGCTGATAGTTCAGAAAGGTTTTGCATTCAGAACCTTTTCGGTCTAAATCTAACCCATAATCCTTTTAGAAAAATATATGCCCCCAGCTGGTGCATCTGATTATAATGATTATAATTATGGCCTTGGCGAAAAGAAATCAAGGTCTTGCAGACTAAAACCACCCAGAAACTGTCAAAAATGTCAGTTTTCCTGAAAGTTATCCTTCCTGCCCAGGATACAAAGGGATGTAGAAAGGGTCAATAAATATTTTGAAATACACAAGTTTGTTTTGTATGAAGAATAAATCAATAAACATTCATTTCATTTCATTCTGCTGTTAATAATGCAGGCACACAGTATCTATGCAGAACATTTTACTCAATATGTTAGATAACAATAAAAAAGAGAACATATTTACAATTTCTGGTAATACAGATATTACTTATGACAGGTATGAACAACAGACTTCAGGGTCATAGAAATGACCTTTTCCCCTTGTGATGAGTAGAAATTTAGCTCTAAAAAGATAGCACACATACACTGCTTCACATTGTGTCTTCAGACACGTATTGGGTATTGGCCAGAGCAGTAGTCTGCAAGAGGAGATCAAATCCACAGTGACCTGTAGGATAGTATAGTGCTACCACACTATAATGTGGCTAATGAATGTGTTATCAGTAAAGGTATAGAATGTAACTACACTCTGAATGGGGTGCTGCTTGTTTTTCTATCCTGAAGTGCCTGGCAACCTATTATCTGCACAGCACACGAATACAGCTATTTTTTACTCCAGATACCTGACTTGTCTTGCTTTTTGGCTTGGCTAGGCAAGTAGAAAACAGAGAGAGTTTCCTGACAACAGTTGCTAGTACAGCAAGATCCCTACCTTTCCCCCAGAGCCTGCTAAAAATGCCAACATTTAGAATTAAACTTTTCTGGCAGAGGTTGACCATAGAGCTGTGCTGGAGAGTCCTAGATCTCACGTTAAAATATAGTGTTTTTTATTCATGTTTCTTCTACTCTCACCAGGGTCCTGTGTCCCTATCCCCAGTGAACGTGGAAGGCCCTTTGTATCCAATTTTGGATTCGAACCTCTCCCGCCATTGTAATAATTTAATGGAATAATTTTGGCTGTTAAATATGTGATAGTCAGAAATCCTTCCTGATCTACTGAAAGTCCTCTCAAAGATCCACCAGTAGATCCAGGTCCCCCACTCCCAACTCTTGCCTGGTGGTTCCTGAAGTACCTCTCCTTTGTCAATGTAGTTCAGAAAGGGCTCAGGTTTTTTTTATTATTAAATTTTAATTATAAAAACACATACTTACACTCCAGTAACATTATATACAATACACATAACATAAATACATTAATTAC